>NC_080097.1:38367110-38669193 GCF_950005125.1 Chionomys nivalis | reverse complement strand
GACCCAGTGATTCATGGGCTTGCCATACAGTGTGAGGATGGAAGTTCAGATTCCCAGAACCCATGTGGTACCAGATGGGTGTGATGGCAGGGGCCCCCCAGAGCAAGCTGGCTAAATATTAGCCATCTTGACAGGCTCTAGGTTTAAGAGACCCTACCTCAACTAAGAATGTGGTGAGCAACTGAGGGCGATTCCTGCCATCAACCTCTGACTTTCCTATGTGTCTGCACACGGTGCACAGATGCACACACATGCACATGTGCCCACACGCATGCAAAGCATGCACACATACGCAGGGCACATCACACACATGGGGTTTGGGGGAGAGCATGCAGAATGAATGGGAAAAGAAAAGAAACAACAGAAGCATGGTCTCTGGACAAAGCTGGGCACCGCGGTACCCTTGCCTGACAGGTGACTCCAGTCAACAGCTCATTGCCCCTCGCCCTCCAGCCACTTGGGATGGTTAGTTCTCCCTGCCTTCTCCCACTGATGGAGGAGGGTCATCTTTCTATCTGTTGCTTTCATTCGTTAATTAATAAAGAAACTGCTTGGCCTCTGATAGGGTAGAATTTAGATAGGCGGAGTAAACAGAACAGAATGCTGGGAGAAAGAAGCCGAGTCAGTGAGTCGCCATGATTCTCCCGCTGGACACAGACACAGGTTAAGATCCTCCCTGGTAAGCCACCAGCTTGTGCTGCTACACAGAATATTAGAAATGGGTTAGATCAATATGTAAGAGCTAGCCAATAAGAGGCTGAAACTAATGGGCCAGGCAGTGTTTAAAAGAATACAGTTTCCGTGTAATTATTTTGGGTAAAGCTAACCGTGCGGGTGGCCGGGCACCAGGAACGCAGCCCACCGTTCCTTTTACTACATCCCACTATGGGCCTGGGGAATCCTCTTTAAACCCCGCCCCCCAAGGCAGTTTTTGTAAGACACCAGTCTAGATGTCTATTAAAGACCATTCTTTGCAGGATGTATCTTTTTTTTTTTTTTGCAGGATGTATCTTAGTGGTGGGTGAGAGGCCTGAGGCATCATGGGGGATATAGTCTGAGAAGTGTATGAATAGGCAATTCCTTAGTCATGTGAATATCTTAGAGTATATTTAACAAACGTTCATAGGATAGCCTAGGTTTACATACTTGGTACAGTTTATTGCTCTTAGGCTACAAATCTGTACAGCATGCTGTTGTATTGAATGTTCTAGGCCTAGACCACACTGGTAAATACTTGCATGTTTAGAGCCATCTACCCCAGAAAAGGTACAGTAAGAAACTTAGGCCTTAGATGTCTTTCAGCTCCATTATAATCTAAGATCACTGCCTTAAACACCTAGTATTGATGGATATGTTCCAATGTGGTGTATAGCTGTATTTAAACAGAGTCTGTCATGAGACATAAATGCCATAAGTCTGTTCCATCTCTCCATGATAGGACCAAGGCAGGCCCTCGGTAAATACACGCTGTCAGCGGAAAGGCACCAACAAATAAGTGTCTCTGTTGTCTTGACCGTATCTCTCCATCTGCTCTCCCACCACCCATCATCCATAACGCTCACCTCTGTCTCCTTTGGTTTGAGTTAGTTATGCCTATGATGTCCCTGTCTTCTCATTAGAGCAGAAGCCCAGGGAGGGCAGGGACCTTTTCTATCTTTTGCACAGCAGTGATTCTGGTATGGATCAGTGCCTGGCACATTGCTGGGGCACCATAGACATTTATTTAGTCAGTGAGTAATCAGATCTTTATTAATTCTTTCATATATATACATATGTATACACACACACACACATATATATACATACATATACCACACACACAGAGCTTTTTAGACAGAGTTTCATATTTCCAGGTGAACTTTGTAGCTGAGGCTGGCTTTGAACTCCTGCCCTCATTTCTCTATCCATCCAACTGCAGGGTTTACAGGTGTGCTACCATGTCTAGCACTTCCTCAATTCTCTTTTTTCAAATCTTGCTGTTCTGTACTGGTCCCACACCACATGTCTACAAATGTCATTTCCTACATGCCCTGTTCTGCCGTAAGCCTCAGCATCTCCCTGAAAAGGAGACCTATCTCCCTGGTACCCACTAGCCTTTTCTGTACCCCATCTCATGGTCCACATTAACTCACTGACACAGAGCTCTGAGCTCACTACGTACAGCCTGTATGATGTGTTCAGTTCTCCCCACAGAGCACCCTTCCCTGCTTCTTTAGTGAGTTCTAAGCCTCCAGGACTGCTTGGCTCTCACCTCATGCCAGAATCTCTTCCTAACTATCTTGTGTATGTGTCTATCGTGGTACAAGGCTGCTAAGCCTCTGCTCCCTCCACACCAAACTGGAGGCTTTTGAGAAGCTGGTGCCCAATGAGTTCTTCTCCAGACATGGCCTATCGTCTGATGGGTGTATGACAAGCTCTCAGCAAAGCAAATTATTGTTGTTATCACTAATAATAACAATTACTATTATTACTATTATTATTGTTATCGGCAGTAGTGGTAGAATTAATGAAGAGAACGCCCTCCTGACTGAGACAGAAGAGCCCCTTGCATGAGGCTCCTAAGAGGCTTCTCTGAGTCTCAGCTTTGTGGGGGCTCGCTCCACCTTGGGGGTGTGGAATCTATAGCCATATCGACTGTTCCTGCCTGGCTCTTGCACCTCTCACCCCCTCTTTCTGGGTTCCCAGAATTCACTGTCTGCACCTCTCTACCCACTACCCTGCAAGCATGAACTATGCCAGCATCAAGCCTGGCCCTCAGCCTGATGGGTAAGACTTGCTTTCATAGAGACTGGCCAGAACTCGGATGAACAGGCTGAGGTGATGCGTACATCACCTGTGGAAAAGAGCCAGGAGTGGGAACAGTTGTCAACGTGGCGCTAACTCGCCCTCTCTGCATTCTAGAACTCTGTGTATGGTAACTGAGCAGTCTCCATGCAAACTGGGTTCTCTCACGTTACGATGCCCCTCCCACAGAGCGGAGGAAAACGACAAGTTTAATTTAACGGTCTGCTGGCCTAGTTAGTTAACACCAAAATATCTAGATAAATATTGTATGGGTTTTCCAGATGTTAGAGGTAGCCAAAGTGACAGAGCCACAGCCTGGGTCAGCTTCTGCTTGTGGCTCTCATATCCTCATTTGAGTCTGAGAGGTGTTAGCCAGCTTCAGAGGAAGCTTCTACTAGTCTTCTGTGAAGGACAACAGTGAAGACAGAGCAACAAGGAAGCCAGATTTACCCGAAACTCATTGCTGGGGATAGAAGTGAGTGAGTGTGTGTGTGTGTGTGTGTGTGTGTGTGTGTGTGTGTTGGGGGGGGTTGCCCCTGGTCTACGTAAGATGCAGCATGACAGAGCCTTCTAGAAGGCAGCCAGTGTTCAACCTCAGGGCCTGAGTAGCAGTTTCTGGAGCATGGAGATGCTGCAATTCTCCAAGCTACACACTTGAGAGTCATAGGCTTCACGCGCAGGTAGTTTTTGGAGTCGCTCAGCTTGGGCTTGCCAGCGAGCTGCCCTTGAGCAAGTGGCTGATCCTCGGAAACCTCCATTTACTTGATCACAAAGTGGGTTAGACCAGCTCTTCTCCCGCGTGGCACTGCAGAGATGACAGGAGCTGGTGCTTGAGTAGTAGCGGCTCCAAGTTTGCCGCCATTGGATTCGGTGTGTAGGCCTCACTTACGAACACACTGAGCCGAAACTGGTAGGTTGTTTTTTAAAGTGCAGTTTCACTAAATTAAAAAAAAAAAAAACAGTTTTTTTTTTTTTTTTTTTTTTTCCTGTTCCCAGAGTCTCCTCCGCTCTGTTATGCCAATGCCACTGTCTCCTCTCTGACCGATTCAGTTTAAGCCACTAGGTGTAGATGCTGCCTTTTGCCTGGTCACCATCAGCATCTCAGTGTGATTTCAACCCCAAGGAAGCACCAGCAGCTACCAATGAGGGCTGACTGAAACAGCCTTTTCCTGCTCTTGTCCTGGACCTCACCTGGGCCGCTGGAAGGACCTTGGTGCTGATGCTGGGATCTGATTCCTTACAGTGATGTCTCGATGCCTTGACTCTGAGCTATTCTCAGAGGAAGGAGACTTCTTTGTTCTGTTAGGCAAGCTGCAATGGCCTTGGCTCCTGAGTCTCACAAAGTCCTTATCACGGCTTCTTTATTACACTGTTGCAAAATTCTGCTGTTCCCCTTTGATGCCACTTTGAAAGGAGAAGTTGGCTTTGGTGCGGACTCCTAAAAGCATTTCTACACTCACAGAGCTTCTGTCTCGTGCCTTCTAAGGCTAAGGGTCCATCTCAGACATCACCTGGAGAAAAGGAGAGAGCCTCAGCTCTCAAAGAGTTTAGGTGGCATTTCTCTCATATTTTTGGTTGTGAGCCTAGCCTTTTTTAAATGGCTGAGCCATCTCTCCACCCCTTGGGTGGCATTTCTCTAGAAGAGGCTTTGATCATTAACTTCAACCATGGAGATGGGCATGTGCCTAACCTAACCACTGTGTGAGTTTGGCAAGACTGCTATCTTTAGATGCTGTCCTCCTGGTACCTTACCTATTACACGTATACCCACATGAGGAGCCCATTCAGAAGCTGAGAAAGAACTGCAGAATGCGACATGCTGTCTCCTAGGTAACTCCTCGCTCACAAAGATGCCTCATAAAGGCACCAATGTCTGTCCGTTAGCAGGCAGGGATCTGGGAGAGGGCAGCTCCCAGAGGATGACTGTCAGAAGTGAGACAGCTCAATGTTGTACCCTGCACTGTAACTGAGCACGCTGCCGGGCTGGGCCCCGAGCTCCGCTCATGTGGTGTGAGGTCAATCAATATTCTCCCCCTACTGGGAGGGCTGTGGGGCCAGGCACTGGCGTCAGGGCCACACATCCATCCCTGCCTCCACTCTCCACATCCCCTTTTATTAGCATCATGCTCCCCAGAGTTGAGATAATGATTTAAAAGCTCTAATTGTGTTACATTCCGAAGCCTGGCTGCCATCAAGGCTGATTGTAATGAGATTTGGGAAGGAGCCTGGCTCTTAGCCGGGGCCAATTCATCTCGGGGAGAGAGTGGTACCATCACCACACCCAGGAATTATTAGCACTTAGAGGAAAGCTGAAGAGACTCTATTAATGCAAGCTGCCTGGGGAGTCCTGAGGTGTGAGGAGCAATTATACTTCTTATTTATTTCCCCTGGTTTTATATTTAAGGGTGAAGAAAAGATGGGTAGATAAGACCTCGTGAGGATCAATAAATATGTATCAAGCCCCATAATGCTGTCAAGTCACCTCCCCCCTGCATAGAGTCAGCATTCTCTAGTGTGTGTGCATTAGCGCACATTGCTCTCTACCACCTCAGCACAGCCCTGGAGGGAGAAGAAGATGGGACTGGTTGTTATTTATTTTACATTTTACTAAATAAAGACTCTAAGGCCCAAAGAGAATAGGTTCCTCTCTCTACTAAATATAGATGCAGATTTTAAGCTGGGTTTTCCAATTCTCATATACTGTTTTCTGAGTATACTCCAGGGCTTCCTGTGCTGGGTGGCGAGCATCTGGGGATCCAAAGACATTTAGCACATGGTGTCCTTTCAAACAGTGGTTTTCAATCTGCCACAATGTTACCTCCGTGTAGAAAGCTGCAAACACAGGGGAAGCTCTGGAAATGGGGCCCCACCCCCTAGGAATTCTGCTTCCATCCAATGAGTCTGGCTCCAGAGCCATCAAGTTTCTAGAGAATGGGAGAGCAAGGGGGACTACTGACAGGTGAGATGACCTTGTCCCGCACCCCTTTGGTCCCCCTCTGCCCTCCCTTTTACTATTAGCAATGCTTTATGGACCTCAACGCACTCCATCCAACCGTCAGCTTTGCGACCCGCGAACACAACTAGACCCTTACAAGACCTGGCTGTGGCACACTGATCAAACAGAAGGCTTATAGAAATAAAGGACGTAAGAGAAAATAACTTCAAAAGCAAGTTGTGCCCATTTCTACTCCATGAGTTTAAAGCGCACACTGATATTTATTGAAACCTCTGGAAGTCGGAATTGCCTGGTACATGTAATGAGATGTAAAAATTAGCCCTAAGGTACAGTCTTGTGACCATGAAACAGAGGGACGCACATACTTGAGCTCTGTAGGGCCCACTGTGGAGACTATTAAAGATACATTCCCAGCACTGCTGGAGAGACACGAGCAGCTGAGCCAGCTGCCCACGGCCACAGCTCTCAGACCAGGCTGCGTCAGCCCCAGTCCCCAAACCGCAGGCCCAGAAAAACATTTCCCAACCCCAATTGCATTAAAGAGTGGACAAGATACTACCAGTACCAGAGAGGCAAGACGGCTCTTCTGGTGTCCTTGAAAAAGAAAAAAAATGCTGAGACCAAAATGTCCAAACACAGGGAATGAGAGGTGATGAGGCTCTCAAAGGCCCCGAGTTTCTCTTCAGAGTTCTTAAGCCGAGAAGTCTATCAACTGTAGATTTCATGAAAGAGAAGGAAAACTGGAGAAACTCCAGTGGCAGAATGAGGTTTAAGGTTTTAAAGTAGTCACTATAAAAAGACCTGCCTGACTGGGGAAATAGGGCAGACTCGCCTTCCCCGTGCGGAGTCTACGGATTAGCGGAGACGGTGGACAAGCCAGCTCTCTCTACTGGCTGCGTTCTGAAGCTGCTGAGGCAGGGGCCCAGCCCAGATTAATGGAGTCGGTGTGGGGGCGCGGGTCAGGCAAACGCTTTCGTACAAGCCCTCGGGCGGGGCGTTTGTACAGTTGGAGTTGAGGCTTCGCCACTCTCGAGCAGTATGCAAATGTGAATTGTAATTATTTCCTCCTCCGAGCAAGCCCGGACTGCTATAGAATAGGACACCCCCTTTTTACCCCTGAGGCTCACAGAACACATAGCGGCTTTAATCTATCGTGGCAGGGATGGGCTTAATTGAAGGAGATTTGGGTTGAAGTAAGGTTAAGAAATCTCTGTTTACCTCTCTCTAGGGCAGTGATTCTCAACCTGTGAGTCGCGACCTCACAGGGGTTAAAAATCAGATAGCCTGTATTTACATTGCGATTCGTAACAGTTGCAAAATTACAGGTATGAAGTAGTAATGAAAATCATTTGATGGTTAGGGGTCACCGCAACACTGGGGGCTGCATTAAAGAGTTCAGCATTAGGAAGGTTGAGGACCACTGCTCTAAGGTGATCCTCTAGCATAGGCCTTGTGGACATCTTCATGTTCTCTGAACCGCGCTTGCTCCTTAATAAAAGAAATCAAGAGACTCTCACAGGAGTGACATTAAAGCTGGGGCTTTAGCTCATGGGCGCAGAAGATGGGTACAAGAAGTTGGCAGCTTCAAACACATGCCACCCACGCTAAAGGAATACATCTCGAAAAAGTGACATTTTTCCTGATTTTATATATATGTGTGTGTGTGTGTGTGTGTGCATGTGTGTGTTCACTTAAAAACTACAAATAAAAGTATAAAAAATTAAAATTACACAATCCTATATTCTGGAGGCAATCATTATTAATACTATTTTTTGTTGGTTTTTTCCCCTAATCTTCCCCTGTTGTATTTGATAAAGTTCAGCTCACTTTCCCATGTGTTGAGGACTCTCGAGTGGTGATTCAGAGCGCCACTTCCATTAGAGAGTACTCGTATTCAAATGCAGTTTGTTTAACTACAATTCCAGCCCTCTTATTGTAGCCTTTTCTCAAACGGCAATACGCTGCCTGCACCACAGGATAAAGCTGCTGACTTCCATCACAGGAAAGATGCTTTAGGAAGTCTATATTGGAACTGAGGAACACGTCCCCAGACCACACTCAGGAAGTCTCCCTCTCTTCTGAGATAAGGTATCGGGATACTGTACAGGTCTGAGTCAAGACCCCAGTGTCTCAAGAAAGCATCATTTCTGAGCAGGTCTTGGGGGAGCATGGGCCATCTTCCTCTGAGACACCAAGGGATACATTTGTCACTTATAGCAGGGACACATGCCTTGGGAGCATAGACAGTGATGCAGGCTAGAAGCACACAGGTGTGCACATCCCACAGCTGGCCCTGTTAAGTCACTCCTGGCACCCAGTCCCTCATCACTGGTCCGTGAAGCATGGTGCTGGAAGTCAGGTCTCCAGAAATGAGTTTGGCACATGGAGAAGACTGTTCAATAGCCCTAATTCTCTCCCTGCTCAACCGCTGAACACGGCTCATGAGTGTTGTTCTAGCCCAGCCTCATTGACCAGCAACCCAATGAGTAAGAACAGTTATTTCCTGGGGGTAGGGTACATCTCGCTGGTGCTATAATTAGAGGGCCATGGCATCATTTGCATAACACTCTTTCAAAATTAGAACCTTGGTTGAAGTTAATTAGGACAACGGTTATGATTCTCTGTGGTAGAGGTGTGTGTGTGTGTGTGCGCGCGCGCAGAGGCCTACTCTTGTTCCTCAATCACATTCCTTTTTCTTCCTTTTTTTCTTTTTCTTTTTGAGTAAGGGTTTCTTAGTAGCCTAGACCTGGAACTGGCCAAGTCATCTAGGCGGGTTGTCCTGTGATCCCCAGAGAGTCAGCTGTCTCTGCCTCCCCAGCACATCAGCCCAGTTTTTTACGTGCATCCGAGGAATCTAATTCCGTTCCTGTGCTTGCAAGACAAACACCTTACTGGCCAAGCTATCTCCCTAGCCCAGGTTGTCCACTGTGAAGTTGGTTATTCCTCTGGCACCTGCACTATGTGACAGGCACCACATTGGGTCTGAAGGCAATATGGCCCGGAGCCTTAGAGGTTGATGGGGTTAGTGGAAGCATTGTGTCTTAATGACTGCTCTATTGCTGTGAGGAGACCTCCTGATCAAGGCAATTCATTGCAGAAAGCATTTAATTGGGGGCTTGTCCACAGGTTCAGAAGGTGAGTCTATGTCCATGGTGGCAGTAAAGCAGAAAAACATGGCGCTGGAGGCAGAATTGAGAGTTCACACCTTATCTGCAAGTTGTAAGCAGAGAGAGTGAGACTGGGTCTGGCAGGGACTTTTGAAACCTCAAAACTCGACCCCCAGGAACGCACTTCCTCCCACAAGGCCACACCTCCTAGTCCTTCTCAAACAGGTCTGCTAACTAGGATCCAAACATTCCAAATATATGAGCCTACAGGGGCCAGTCTCATTCAAATAAGGCATCAAACCGCCACACAAGGCATCAGCCACATATTGTGATTGGACTATTAGGACAGCCAAGTGAGCTTAGCAACAGAGATACATTCTGATAAATGCATCCTCCGGCACTCCGTCTCTGGCATGTCATAGCATATGTCAGCTCAGACTAGACTCGAGACTAGAACAGGCAGACAGCGTGGCCCCTTGATGCATTCAGGAGACTCTGTAAGTGGTGTATATAAAGCTGTTGTCAGTGGAAACCAATGCTTTTTTTTTTTTCAAAAACAACAACAACAAAACTGTTTCTGCATGGAAAGGGGGCATTCAAAATAGTGATAAAATTTAGTAAATGCCTAAGCAGTTCTATAGTCATCTATTATTATTGCCAAGCAATGCATGCTGCCCACAATTTTCCCGTACTATATTTTCATACGACTGGTTGTGTAGTAGGTGTGTTTATACAGCATCGCCACAAACCCGTGAGTAGTATGTTACATCATGGTCTCAGCACAGCTACTGTGGCACTAGGCGATAGGGACTTCTCAGACCTATCACGATCTTGCAAGACCACTGTTGAGTACATGGGGATGGGGTGACTGGAGTGTCGCATTACACCTCAAGTGACTATAACTTAGGCCACTTGAACAGTAAAACCTTAGGGTCTTAATGTCCTGGAAGTTAGCATTTAGAAACCAAGGTGCTAGCGGATCTGGTAGCTTAGTGCAAATTTCTATCCGTTGTGGAGTTCTGCCTCTTTTCAATGAACTAATTACCTGGATGTTAAGAGAGACTCCATACATCACTGCGAGCTGTCACTGTCCCTGCTAATTGCTGCTACTTGTCAGTAATGTTCCTCACAGCATTCTTCCTCCTGGTGGTTGTCACACTCTGAGCCATCACACTGGTCCTGGCTGTCCCAGAGCAACCTGAGAAGTGGTTACCAACTCCACAACCACCGAGAAGCCTGAGCAGTCTCAGTGAGCATTCCCCGGTCAGTGAGGGAAGCAGGTCAAAGCGAGCAGAGCGAGGCAGAGACGAGCTATTGGATGTGTAATTACAGAGTCCCGGACAGGTGGTTGTTGCTAGGGTCATGCCGACATTTACACTCACGCGAATGCCCTTCCTGAGCGTATTACAGCACAGCTGCCTTAATTTATAACAGGACTTTAAAATAGACGCACATTATTTCCCAGTGCAGATGTTAGTAGAAATAAGTGGCTGTCACGTCTGTTCTTGAGCTGAACTGTTACCGTATTTGACTAGGTAAAACTCCCATTGATGTCTTGACAGTGGGGCAGCCTTTGGCAACTGAGGTGGAAAGCCTAGCAGAAACAGGGCCTCCTGGTTGCTCAAGGCAGGAGCACTGTACTCTGTTGGAAGAGAGGGGTATCCCTTGAGGCTGGGATCAATTCGATGGTGATATGAGCTCTTTCTGGTGTCCATCGAAGTCCGTCAGATCTGTGAAGCACAGGGGACCAGCCGGACCCTGGGGCTTCAGTCCTCTATCCAGCTAGCAACCTGTAGGAAGCCAGGCTAAGCCGCTGCAAGGAGAGACCAGAGGTCAACTTCAGGTGTCCTTTCCTCAGAACGTCTTCATCTTATCTTTGGAGACAAGTCTCTCACCACTGACTTAGGGCTCAACAACTATGTGAGGCTGGCTGGCCAGGGAGCCCCCAGAATCCACCTGTCTTGCCTCACTGGAATTCCTGGTGCCCTGTATCACACTTGGCTTTTGTCCAAGGGAATCTGGGGATTGAAATTCAAGTCTTCATGCTTACGCAGCAAGCACTGGACTGGCTGAGCTAGCTCCCTCGCCTCCTGTCTCGCTTTTAAAGGGGAATTGGTATAAGCATCTTCATAGCATGGAGACAGAGCCTTGTTTGGTAAGTAGCTTGGGGACTTTGCAGCTCAGTGTTCCTTGATTTGAGTCCTGTCCAATCTAGAGGTAGATGACCTAAGTCACTGATTCTCTGGTTCAAAGAAGCAAAACAAAAGACTGCAGGCAAGAGCGGCGGGCATGCCTGACAATTTCCCCATGAGATAAAATCTCTAGTGGGTACGCCTGATTTATCTGAGGCCTCTGTTCCGATATCCAGAGATTCTGAGTCCATGGGTCTGTCAACATAACAACACATGCTTGTAATGAATTTCAACTCACAATCCACCAATTCCCAGTGTAACCTGAAGCGTGGAACAAAAATTATGAAGTCTATTTTTAAAGGTCTCGGTTCTGTGGAGTCCCCCAATGTCCCCATCTCCCTTCGGCAGCTCAGCCAATTACCCGAAGGCAGCAGCTGCTGAAAGGTCAGAGGTCAGATGGGACAGCCTCAGGATTTATGTCCATTTCAGGAGGCATTGACCCCCATCAGCTTCTTTTATGAGTCGGGACCAGGCAGGGATCATCAATATTGTTACAACAGGGTTGGGAGCCCATTCCCTCCTACAGTGGGGCACATCACCGGTGGGATCAGCCTCACAGCAGCCTTGCTTTGCTCAGCCTTCAGGTGCAAAATGGAAGACAAGTCTGCGCACACTCAGAATCGGAGCTCTGAAGTAGAGGTGACATTCTTTCTGTCAGAGCTGAGTTTAATTTGCGGGTGGGATGCCATCCCATGAAGGGTTAGAAACTTAGACAAGTTGGAGATCCCTGCTTTTGCTCAGGACAGGGACCAAGTTTTGGAGATCTGTGAAGTGACACTTTGGCAGGGGTTTAATAATTGACTCTTCTGGAAAAAAGTGTGTGTGTGTGAGAGAGAGTGTGTGTGTGCGCACGCGTGTGCGCGTGTGCCTTGTGCATGTGTGTGTCTTTGTGTGGGCACATTTATTATAAAATTTGAGGCTATAATGATATATGCAAATAATGCAATACATAATTTTTGTTTTACTTTATTTTATGTATGTGATGTATTTACATGTTTGTGTGTGTGCAAGCATGTGGAGGTCAGAGGTTGATAATTCATGTTTTCCTCAATCCTGCTCTACTTTAGTTTTGAGACAGGGCCTCTCACTGAACCTCGAGCTCCCCAGTTTGGATAACCTGCTGTCCAGTCCAGTGAGCACCAGGGAGCCCCCTGAATCCCACTCCTTAGAGCTGGGATCATAGGCGCATGCCAACGTACCTGGTTTTTTATGTGGGTGGTGGGGATCTGAACCCAGGTCCCCACGTTTATGTGGCCAGCATCTTATCGCCTGAACCAACCCCTCTGCCCCCCTTTATTTTAACTTCCATAAAAGCACACCAGCCCTTCAGTGGCTTTATCGGATTCTTGTGTTCATCACCAATGCACAGCTGTGACCCACCTGTCATGTGACAGTCTTGGACTCTCTCATGATTCTCCAGGGCAGGAAGGAAGTCACCATGTCACTGTGTGTACCTTCGGGGAAGGGGAGAATGCTGGCTGACATTTTCCTCTGTGTTAACGAGATAAAAGTGAACCAGCAAAGATCACTCCCTCCCGAATGACAAGAACTTCTGGGCTAGATCAGCTGACAGTTTTAGCTCTGGAAAGACCATCTCCTCCAGTGTTGGTGCCGGTCAGCACGAAACTTCACCTGAACACACAGCACACTTTCAAGTGTTCCCACCATGGCTCTCTTCAACATGCCAGTGTCCCATCATGGGGCATGACGTCAGGAAGCGGGCTTCACAGTATGTGAGATGACTTCCACCAGACAGAGGTGTGATGCACACATGTAAGACAATGAAAATTTGTAGATGTGACTACTTTGTCCCTGTGTTTTTAATACTCTTGGGTAATTATAAGTTTACATGATTTCATCCTAACAATGGCTATGCTTAATGATCATCTCACAAAGCTCCTGATATGTTAATTATCAGTGCACATAGGCTGGTGCATTGTTGGACAGATGTGGATGGATTTGATAGACGTTCTTTCCTGTTCTCATTCATCCAACTGGGAACCGTGCAATACATAGAATTTGTAACTGGCTTCTTTCACTAAGTATGAGAGTTGCAGAGTCTAGTCATGTTGTAGCAGGTAACAATATCAATGATGATATTGATATATAAACATTAACTTACTAATAGTAATGAACTCACATAAAATACAAAGTGATTCTATGTTTAAAATACAATATACAGAAACATTCTATTTGTCAAAGTTCTAAGCACGGTTTTCTCCTTTGGGTACAGCTATCCATGTCTCTGTAAAGGGGCTATCCACATTAATAACTGGATAAACACAAACATCTTGTCACTATTACCTTAATCCTTCTCACTCCACCCCACCCATCTGGCAATGTTTGCAAGGGGCACTTTTTATGACACGTTCCTCTCCACCCTCCTTAAAGCATAAGCTCTCAGCTCTCAGCTCTCAGCTGGGCTTCTTCCTAGCCAACCTTGACTTTGAGCACTCTGACCTCCTAGACTGGCTGGGCTAACCATAACCTGCTGAGCTGGGGATGTCCTGGTTTTTGTCTACCTAAATGACCATTCCTCCTGCTGCAAACCTCCAAGGCCTTGATAGGCTCCCCTAAGAGACATGCTTGGGTCTCTCACTGTGTCTCCTCTGTACACACAGGGCAGGGACGGCTTATGCCCATCATAACACTGATCATGTGTGTCATGTGTTGGTCTATTTTTCAGCTGTTATAATATGCTGTCTTTTGGGACTAGACACTGGGTCTTATTAATCATTCTATCACTGGGCTCCGTCACCATTTCTGACACATGGATGCGGATCAATGAAGTTTGGTGGCTAACTGAATAAATGAATTTATAAACGAAACTAAATCCATTCATTTCAGCCTCGGGCATATCAAGATATACTCAGCTACTTGCTGCATACCCACCAGTGACTGGAGAAAGACAGAATATTCAAAATAGAGGCCTTCTTTCAAGAGGCCTTCGAAGACTAAGTCAGTCCTATCTACAGCCACCAAGAGGTGTCTTTTCTTTAAGGTTACAAAAATTTTACGTTCTTCAACCAACGCTAAATTAACTTTATGCTAAATAATTATTAAAAATGTATATGGCTGCTAGAGAACACAAGAAGTCATATGAACACATTCTTCCAAGTATAAAATACTCTAACTTTTTATTTCTATTAAAAGAATTATTTTCATCCAATATATTTTGATCACAAGTCCCCCTCTCCTAGCTCCTCCCAGATCGCCCCCACCTGTGCACCCATCCAATACCATACCCTTTCTTTCTCCTTTTCTCTTTTTGTTTCTTTGAAAAGAAATTTTTACCTATTCTTTTATTGAGAAAAGGTATTTTTCGTACAATACATTCTGGTTATAGCTTCCCCTCCCCCAAACTCCTCCCAGAGTCCCTCCGTTTCTCCTCCCATCTGAATCCACACTCCTTTCTATTGCTAGAAAACAAATAGATTTCTAAGAATAATGATAAGATAAGAACAGACTACCATAGGACAAAACAAACAAACAAACAGAAGAAAAATACCCAAAGAAAAATCATGAAAAACCCTTATAGACACAGATACACACAGGTTCACACACACAGGAATCCCATAAAAACACAAAATGGGAAACCATAATATATATGCAAAAGAACTGTAAACTTTAAAAAAAAATCCCTGACAAAACATTATGAAACAAAGAACTGCCAAAGATGCCAATGATTTTGTAGTGTATTGGCCATCTGCTGCTGGCCTTGGGTTCTGCCCTTAAGAGTGGTTTGTGTACCCAGTAAGACTCCGTAGAGGAAAACTAATTTTTCATTTGTGAGTGGTTATGAATTGGAAATACCCTCTTGGTTAGGGATGGGGCTTGTGTTTACACGTCCTCTTAGTACTGGGCCTGCATCTGGGACTGGAATGTGCAGGCCCTGTTCAGGCAGCCAGTCTCTGTGAGTTTGTATGGACTTCGGTCCTGCTGTGTTTAGCAGGCCTTGTTTCTTCGGTATCCTCCATTCTCTCCGGCTCTTACTCTCTCCCTACCATCTTTCACTAGAGCTTCCTGAGTCCTGATGGGTGGGGATTTGATGGAGACATCCCACTTAGGACTCAATCTTCTAAGTTTTCTTCCCCTTGACCAGCTGTGGGTTTGAATTTGTCCCCATCTGCTGCAGGAGGAAGCTTCCCTGATAATCTTAAGTACAGCAGAATGTCATAGACGTCATCTTATGGCTATGTTCCTTTAGCCATAAGATTAGTATTTGGTTTTCCCCTGGGTCCCTGGTCTATCTGGTTCCAAGGTCTGGGTCAGAGATGGGTTCCGTCTCATGGAATGGGGCTTCAATCCAATTAGCCTCCCAAAGGCTTTATGCCATATTGCACGAGCGCATCTTGCAGGCAGGTCATCTTTGTAGATTAAGCAGTTTATAGCTGAGCGGTGTTTACCTTTCTCTTTGGTAGCAGGCAGAGTACCTTCCAGTACCATGGACACTGGTCCATAGGGGCGAAGGCTCCAGGCAGGCAGCAGCTCAACTTCCCCATGATTTTTGAGTTGTATTATGTTTCTCTTCAGCAATAGGGCCTTGTCAGTCTGTGAGAGCAACCAATAGCCAAGAAAGCCCTTTCTCCTGTGGCTGTTTCCATACAGACAGACTCTTGTTCTGCTGTCCCTTTGGTTCAAACTTTTTGGGAATAAAAGCATAAATAACATCTAGAGGTGAGCTTCCACCGTTACTCTAAAGCCTGTCAAGTTGACATGCTTTTGCTTAAGAGATTACGGGAGATACCAGGTATAAGAAACACTTTATAATGCTGAAATGATGTCTCAAGGTAACTGTTCTTTACTAGAGAGATGGCAAGAGGATCGCATAGCTCCGTGAAAGGCTGTATTCATACAAATCCATTGTCATTTTCAGTCACCGACATTAGAAGGGCATATGCCGGGCTGAAGAAATGGCTCAGTGCTTAAGAGCACCGGCTGATCTTCTAGAGGACCTGGGTTCAATTTCCAGTGCCCACATGGCAGCTCACAATTGTCTGTAACTCCAGTTCTAGGGGATCTATGGCACCAAGCACACACGTGGTATATATGTGTGTGTGTGTGTGTGTGTGTGTGTGTGTGTGTAGGCAAAATACCCATTTACATAATATAAAATTTTAAAAAGCTAAAGTGTGTAGAGACTTCATCCTCCCCAACCTCCTCTGGCTTTCAAAATGCTCTATGCAGATGGCCCCAAACTTGTAGTCTTTCAACTTCACAAATGTGGCAAGAGCAACACCTTGGGCAGAACTCATGCTATGAGCTTTAACTATGGTCTTCTGGGATTGGCTACATGGTATCATACTCTTGGGCAGCAGCAGCAAACCGTGGTTCCCAGTCAGCCCTGATCCTACAGGGAAACAGCACTCCACATCAGATGAAGGTCTATGCTAGAATGCTCACTAGGCTAGGCATATCGTGATGACGTTCTCTAGATGCAGGGAATTTCTGCCTGGTGATGGGACTCTTACGATATAATTACATGGTAAATTGAGGCGCGTCATTAAATCTGCTTACACCTTTCAACACAATCTCATTTTTCCTTGTTCTGCTAGAATCAGTTCCCAAGAAGAACAAGTCCTCCTTGTTCCCAAACTGTGGTGGCTTGAATGAAAACAGATCCCATGGGCTCATAGGGAGTGGCATTATTAGAAAGGATTGGGACGTGTGGCCTTATTAGATTAGGTGTGGCCTGGTTGCCATTAGGTTTGTTATTGGGGTGAGCTTTGACACTTTAAATACTCAAGCCAGGCCCAATCTCTCTCTCTCTCTCTCTCTCTCTCTCTCTCTCTTTCCCCTGCTGCTTGCCAATCTGTATGTAGAACCCTCAGCTCCTTTTCCAGCACCTTGTCTGCCTGTGTGTTGCCATTCTTTCTATCAGGATAACTATAAGTCAGCCCCAATTAAATGTTTTCCATTATAAGAGGTGCCGTGGTCACAGCAATAGAAAACCTAACACACCATCCTTTGAAGGTTGCCCCCCCCCCACGACCCAGACTCACCTATTATTCCTGGCTCACTTTATTGACACCTCTTACACAAGCCTCTCCTGAACATCAAGCCATTGGGTTCTGAAAGGAACACCCCTGCTTCACACTGTCACAGCACAGCAGTCTATGACTGCTCGTATGCTAGGTGCTGGAGGCTAAAGCAGCAGCGTCTAGGACCATATGCCCCTCAATGCTTCTAGTATATTCTCGGGGCTCCATAGGTGGAGGGGAATTATGTCTGCCTTTAGGTTCATAGGCATTTTTCTCTGGCGTCCTGGGGGAACATAAAGATCAGAAGCGAACCCTGGCAGTGTGCCCTTCCCATGGGATGGCTGTGGAAGTAAGGCCTCGTCCCACTGCCTGCTGTGAACACAGTATCGGAAGAGGTCACCCACAAAGACAAAGATATTCTGTCTCATTACCAATTCAGTTCCAATGGAAGCCCTTGCCGGGACCCTTAATTTCTTGTGTTAAAACAACAAACAGGGTGAGCCCAGTCCCATCTCTAATAAGGAGCATGGGTCAACAATTACTCATTTGAGCCAGAGCTTCCTTCCACCTGACAGGCTAAGATGAAAATTTGTGCTCTTATTGGCAAGAGCTATAAATTAGTTTGATGCCACTGCTAAACCCAGAGGCGAATAAAAGTGGATTGAAAGTGGGGGAGGGTCAACACGGAAAGCCTGACTGCTTCCAACAACAAAGCCAGCAACTTCAGAGACCACGTGGACAAGGGAGGCTGGAGCGAGAGAGGTGGATGAGAGTGAGCCAGAGAGGAAGTCACACGGTGACTCTGGGACCAGACCTTGAAGTTCTGAATGAAAATCCAGTTTCCTTTTTGTCCTAAATGTGTGGAGGGTTGCCGGACGAAAGAACATATAAATGGTGGACTATATGGAGTGATCTCTTTCAACATGGTCCATTAAAGCCTTTTGTGTGGCATCCATGAGAGTTCTCCCCGGGTTCTCCAAGGTCAAGGAGCCCCTACGATGGCATTTCTCTTTTACATGCTTGACACATATTCTTTCATGACCCTCAGATTGGGAAAATGATTTCCAAGAATAGACATGCAATATTTAGACATCTATGTTAAAGAACAAGGTAGGAGGAGTGCCTTATCAAAGCATTAATAAATTTCCTGTTAAGATGGGGCAGTGTGAGGTGTGCTACTCTTGTCTTTGTACAATGTAGGATTTTCTCAAATGTTTGAGATGGGAATTCTCCTAATCAGAAAACAGTAAGTTTAAAAGCAATTCCCCACCAGCCTGCTGATATCTGAGATGGGAAAGGGGGTTGTTGATAGGACCCATCTAGAGGAGACGGGAATCACCCAGGCTTGACTCTGGAATGTTACACACATCGTTTCTCTGCAGAAGATTTATCTTCTTCATTATGTTTGCTCTTTACTTAACATTAGGATTAAATCCAGGTCCCTGGCTCCTCTGCCAACTGATGAGCTAAGCAGGTCAGGAAGGAAAGCTCAGCTTGGGATGGAATGAAATGTGAGCTGCATACTATCTGCATGGGGATGGTTGAGTGTGGCAGCTGGATAGGGAGGGTCAGGAAGTGCCCCTGTGCAGATAGATCCTACCTTCTCCATTCTCTGTCCCTGTTTATCGGCTATGGTAGAAACGGTCTCCACCTCCCAGCTGGAAGGAAGGTTGAGATGATCCATGTGACGTTCTTAGGGTGGACAGTCTGTGACTCAGACGCAGACATAGCCCATGCCTCCATTCACCGACGACTTCCGTCTCAAGAGGCTTTTGTCTTCAAAACATCATTTGTCATACTGTCCAGGGGAGAAGTAAGTATCATATCCACCTTGTAGCCATAGAAACTGAGGTTGGAAAGAAAAAGGGACTTCCCCTTGCCCATCAAAGCAGAGGAGGAACTTGATCCCCATGTCTATTCTGTCTTTCTCTCAGAGTTCCTGTCCCCTACCTCATCAGTCACCAGTGAGTCTGCCTGTGGTGCCTAGCTCCTTTTCTTATCCCACCCGAGGAAATATAAGCTTCATTCTGAGACCCATCCTTCAGGATGTGTGACATTTAGACAGAGATTAATGTGCAGTGGGTGGGGGAGATCAAGGGTCGTGGACATGACGAGTTCTAGTAATGATGAGAAACTGAGGAGGCTTGGGGTTCATTCTGGCTGCTTGCCACAAGGCTGGACACTGACAGAGCTGGCCTCAAAGACTTGCCATTTCTTTGTTCTCTGGGGAAGGCTTGAGTACCATTGTCGGCTTATCTTTTGTCAGAAATAGTCTCCAATATTAGCATCATGGAGGAATTTGGGAGGCAGTCATGGAATCAGGGCAGCGATATGGAGAAAGACAAAGTCCTTCCAAATCATCCTCTTTTGCAAACATAAATTGTTTTCAAGACTTCTTAAAGGAATCCTAGACCCTTTCTCACTATTGAGCAAGGTTCTGTCTTCTCTTCTGAACTTCCTCTCCCACTGGGTTGAGAATTAAGAGATGAAAAGGCAAAAAAGTTGGGGCAAATTGCACTTGAGACAGGGTAAAACATATTCTTTGATATTTTAAAGTTTTGAAAGGGTTTATTTGAGTAGATAGTCAAAGAAAAAGGAACCTCCAAATCAAAGTGAGTAGAAGCAGTTGCTGGGAAATTGTTGTAAGAGGGATGTGGAAACAAATGAACTATTTGATTGGTTAAAATATGAGCTACTGCCTTCTTTAGACATTCTAGGTAAGGAGGTTAAGACAATGTAATCAATATCCAGCTGGCTGCCTGAGGTTGACTGAGCTTGAGTTTTATCTGGATAGTCTAGGAACCCAGTGTATTAGAACCACTTTGACTAACAGTCCTTTGTATTAGTCAGAGTTCTCTAGAACAGAGCAGAATAGAATATATATATATATATATATATATATATATATATATATATATATATATATATTAGGGATTTATTAAATCAACTTATACTGAAATAGCAGCAACAGCTGTCTTGTACCTGAGAAGCTGAGAACCCCGTAGGGGCTCTGTCTTTGAGGTTGGTGTTTCAGCAGTGGAAGTAGTTTGATAATTGCTCTCACTGGAGAGCCTGACAATCCCGTAGTTGCTCAGAACACAAGACTGGACCCACCTCAGCAGCCCCAATCTGGTGCTAAAACCATGGAAGGTTTCTGAAGAGTTACCAGTCTCAGTGAGACAGTGGAATCCTGGAAGTTGGGCTCTAACTTCAGTGAAGGAAGCAGCAGCAATGATATAAATCAGCTCAACAGCTGAGCCAGTCAAGGACAGATAATCTTCCTGCCTCAGGCCCTTTTGTATTTAGACTGCTATCAAAAGATGCCGCCCACATTTGGGGTGGGTCCTTCCCACATCAATTAAGGCAGTCAGGTCAGGTGTTCAACTGAGATTCCCGACTCAGGTCATTCTAATTTGTGGCAAGTTGATCTTAAAACCAACTACCACATCTTTCTACTAAAGTATTCAAGCAACCTCTGCCAGAACCTGATGATAAACCCTCTGACCTTTCTCCAACAGGTGAAACAGTTTCTTTCCCTTTGAGAAAAGTGACCTCTCAGAGGCAAGAGGTCACATTTGATTTGTTCACTGCCTTATCCCCAGCACCTCATAAACTGTAACATAAAATGAACAGTGATGGATGGATGGATGGATGGATGGATGGATGGATGGATGGATGGATGGATGGATGGATGGATGGATGGCCAGATGGACAGACGGATGGATGGGTGAATAGACAGATGAAAGGACAGATGGGAGGATGGGCGGATGAATGAATGGGTGGATGGGTGGGTAGATGGATGGATTTATTACATAGAGAGGTATGAAAACCAGTAAATCCTGGAAAAAAGCACATTTGTTTATGTCTTATTACTTAAAACTAAGAGAGAGAGAGAAAAGCTGCTTTGTAACCCTGCACATGAAAACCCCATTAAGCTAAGCAGTAGAAAATTATGAGAAGCTATAAAAATGGGTAATTTATTAATTAAAGCTAAGTTCTTTACTAACGTACAAATTTAAATACTGTGAGAAGAAAGAAGATTAAGGAACTTCCATTCTGTGGATAAGAATTCCTTCAAGGCCTCTGGTTCCCCAGTCCCCCTATGAGTTCCTGCTATGCCTACTGTCTGCAGGGCTCTGCCTGACTACTAAATCAGGCAGCCGTCCAGCTCAGAGTACAGTCCCATCACATCTATTGTGAAGATGACAATGGATCCCGGTGGGACTTAAGAATTGTTAAAGAATCAAAGACAGAGAGGGTGATGACTGAGGTCATTTAAGAGCTTCTCCTTGGTTCCTACAGGGATTCAGGTGCTTGGGGGTGACCCCAGGTCTGATGCAGTAGTCAAGGGAGAGGAGGTGCATTTCTCACTCTTCAGGCTACAGTGGCCAAAGTTCCAGCTTCCCTGGGAGCTGGTCCAGACCTTCTGCAACCAAGTTTGCATTTTAACAAGCTGCACAGGTGCTTTGCATGCACACTTCACAGGGGTTGAGGACTGCAGTCTAGCACACTAGGCAGAGTAGTAAAAGGGGGTTCTGGTGCTTGTGCAGCTGCTAGGAATGTTGTATGTGATTTATACACTTGTGGCATAGGGGGAGTTCCAGGCGTGTCCTCTCCTCCATGGATCTGCAAGGCATGGAGAGAAGAGAAAAAGAGGTAAACCCACTCTCCTGGGCAGTCATGGGGAACCCAGCTTTGGGCATGACCCAAGAGGAAGAGTTTTAATCCAGAAAAGGCTGAACTAGAGGTTGGGGACTTAGTCATTAAGAGACCAGGCCTTTTGGAGAGTCTAGAAGCTTCATAGAAAGTGAGTGCTCTCTAATAGGGAGAAAAGTGAACAAAACAGACCAAGGTAGAAATGGAGCCATGGTGACTTCTGGGAAGGAATACCTACATGGGGACAATTTAAATTGCCTTGAAGTAGCATCAACTAATTACCTTGGAACACTAATAAACTTGTTCCTTAGAGACATATCACAGCTTTAATAACTCAAAGATGAATTGTAGATGAATGAATTATTTGGGACTGCATGGATAGCTAAGCTCCCAAGCCCAGAGGGCAGCAATTTTCCCTTCTTCCTTCATACCGCCCCCAAGCCTGATTTTTATTAAATATGCACCTAGCACTGATAGGCAGAGACGTAGACTTAATAAAACACCTGCCCCACCTCACTTGAGAGGATGTTCAGTGCTATCAGGAGCTGTTTGAGATTGCACTGTTCTCGGGTTGGGGTGAAGGGAGCCACGTGCATCCTTGTTTCAGAGCTGAGCCCTTTCGTCTAGTCTCAGAAAGGAACTTTCTGGCTCTAGGACCACAGCCTCCTGCAGGCAGGCTGTAGACTTCTTCAATGTCAGTCCTGGTTTCTCTGTGGCTCTGTAGAACTCACCCACAGGACTCTTGTTCTTCGTTGTTCTGACCCAAGTGTGGCTTCTTCCCATCTCCTAGCTAGATAAGCTAGCTATTAGCATCCCTGGCAAAAGAGACACCCTCCAACAGATGGAGAGATGAAAGGCAGAACCTCCTAAAGTCTTACTCCTGCTATGAGACAGTCCCATTTATCAGTGACCAAACACAACAGCCATAGACACCCTCGCACCCTCCCCCTTTCCTTCTGCTCAAGAGCCCTGAAGGAAAGATACTCAAGGAAGTTGCTGATGAGGATCATGGGATACAGCTCAATTTGTTCATAGGATTGTCCAAACTCACAAAGCATCATTGCCTTAACCAAATGCTTGACGATGATAATGATAATAACAACGTGGTGATAATGATGATGATGATGATGATAATGACGGTGATGGTGGTGATAAGGATGATGGTGATGCTGATGATAATGATGATGATGACAATGATGGTGGTGATAAAGATGATGGTGATGATGATGATAATGGTTGTGGTGGCAGTGGCAGTGGTGGTGGCTGCAGCAATTATTTGTGAATTGCCAGTTACATTCCAGGTACTCAGCTGGCTTGCTCTGTGCGTTGTAGCCAGTGTCCACTGTCTAGTGGCCAGGTGGAAATACTCAATGAAAGACTTTTGATGATGAAAATTTAATCCCAACTGAAATGATGAGGAATCTTTAAAGGATATGTTAGCCAACTAAGGACCACCCACATCCCAGAATCACATGTTTCCACTGTATCATATTTATTTTACTACGTGCATGTTCCATACCCCCTATAAGCCCCACCATCCTGACATGGTCCACTAATGTCTGATTTCCATTCCCTGCTCAGAGTCAGCCAGTCTGTGCCCCCACTCACCTGCCATAAATCTCTTGCATGAGATCTATTGCCTGGTGTGATTTTTTGTGACATCCCTTGGCCCCGATTGCCAAGAACTCTTCTGCTGCAAAACCCTTTCAATATCTAAAAGGACATTCATCATTTGTATTCTCATCTACTTTAGGTATAATTCTAGATATTATGTAAAGTGTGGGTCCTTAGCCCCAACTAGCTGTTTGCTGATGATGGTGATAGTTATATCTACCCCCGATGTCTTTTCTACTTTGGCCTCTACGTTACAAATGTTTTCTGCGTCTCATTCAGTCCTTACCCACACTCTGGGAGATCTTAAAATTCCTACTTTATAAATTGGAAAACTGAAGCATGAAGAGGTTAATTAAAGAGTCCAAGATTCATACTCATGTTGGCGTGACTTCAAAAATCAGTTTTCTTTCTACTCTGCATCATTGATTTCCAATCTACTCAATAAAATGATATATTTCCCATTTTAAGAATAGACTCTTATGAAAGCCTTTTTGGAGCTCAGGCCACTGTCAAGAAAGACTCTGCACCCGCCTTAACTCGGGAGGCAGAGGCAGGCTGATCTTTGTGAGTTCAAGGCCAGCCTGATCTATAGGAGCTAGTTCCAGGACAGGCTCCAAAGCTACAGAGAAACCCTGTCCCAGAAAAAAAAAGACTCTGGACAGTTGTGTTGTGTGTTAGAATGAGCATGCAACAGATAGACTAGACCTTGCTAAGAAGAAGGGGCCCCAGTGGGCGGATACAATGGAGCCAAACCAAGGGTGCTCTGTGGAGGATGGGAAGGTGGGGAGTTAGGATGGGACAAGTTGAATTTGTAGAGTTCTCAGTAGTGATTTCTTTGAAGAACTGAGACACAAGCACACCTGGGGTAATGAGGCCATGGGACTGTCTCTGCCATCCAGGACACACTTTTGCGCCCTCAAAATTTGCAAGTATGCACGCTTTCCATGTTTAAACTTACCTACGTGACAGTTTCTAGAAGCCTACCTTCTCCCTAAGGTTAGGGCACTCAGTCAGCTGCAGCGGCCTCTGTTGTTAATAGATCAACACGACTGCCCAAGGTCTGGAGTTGTCCAGATCTGCTGAGCGTGCTCTCCCAGTGAAGCTCAACACACTCCCCTCATCCCGTGGTCCTGAACCCATCCTCCATGGATGTTTCTTGTTAATGGGGTTCCAGGTAATTACATCTTAACCTTTAAACTGCTCACATAGGCCCAGATTCCACTTACAGCTGCAGTATAAAAGTCGAACTCTGCAAAAAAGTTCCTTCTAAGGAAGATCTTTTCATCTACAAGACTCATTAGTGTGCTCCAAGCCTCACACAGAAAAAAAAAAAATCAGAGCCAGAGATAAATGGAAAGACAGCAGCTTTTCTCTAACCTTGTGTTTAGACTGCAGGTCTTCCCTGAACGCCTGCAGGGTTCAAGGCAAAATTATAAGTGAAAGCTCACACACACACACACACACACACACACACACTCATGCACATACACCTGCACACATGCATGCACTCACACACATCCACACATACCTAAAATATTTCTAAGTAAAAACTCTAGGTATGAGACTCTACAAATATGTTTCATGCTTTTAACTTAATAATTAATTTCTTCATAATGAACTATGAGCACAGTTCCAGTCAGCAGTCTGGGTCCCTTTCTTCCAAAGCTGGCTCGTTCCACACTGTGAGAGGCCTCCCATAAAGCCGAGAGGACACTCCAGCTCAACAGTCAAATTCTTCCCACTTCCCCCAAGATACCCACCCATTGGCTACTCTTTCAGCTCAAGGAATTGCCTTCTGGCTAATGGATCCCTGGATAGCCTAGACTGCAGGGAACTGTCTCGGTCATTAGGATGGATTTTCAGCATCTTGGTTATCTGGGTGGTATATTAAAATATAGAGAGAATATGGTAGATTGTAGGGCTCTCAGTGGACTCAATCCATTAGTTACTGTCTTGGTCACTGCTCTATTGCTGGGAAGAGACACCATGGCCAAGGCAACTCTTAGAAGAGAAAACATTTAATTAAAGGCTTGTTTACAGTTTTGGAGGTTTTTAGTCCATTATCATCATAGCAAGAAGCATGGCTGGAGGAGTATTGAGAGCTACATTCTGATCTGTAGCAGAGAGAGCGAGACTCCTGATCCACAGGCAGATAGACTCTGGGCTTGGCATGGGCTTTGGGAACTTCAAAACCCACCCCTAGCGCAACACTCTTTCTCCAACAAGGCCAATCTCTTAATCCTTCTAATCCTTTCAAATCGTGTCTCTCCCTGGCGACTAAGCTTTCAAATATATGAGCCTATGGGGCCACCATTCTTGTTCAGGCCTCCCCGGCTACTCATCTTAGGAGAGAATGGACCTAGAGATCAACAATAATCTTTGCTTGAGCCGAAGCTACCTTTGTGTGGATAATAGGTGAGCATGGGGCTGGCTCTTCAGTCATTTGTGAGGTCAATAATCCTGCTGGAGCACATGAGAGAAAATCCATCTAGATCTATCTAGGAGACAGGCAGATTTCCTCCACTAATCCAGCAGACTTCCCAGTCTATTCGCCGCTTACAATTGGTAAACAAATGATTGACACTTTCCAGTAAACCCTAAAAAGGAAAAGCAAAATAAATGCCTCTCTGGCACGTGGCGGTTCTTATCAAGCTTGAGTGTAGCCTCTGTGTCCCATCCCGCCATTTTAGGATGTGACTCTTCCAAGACTCCATCCCCAGGAGCTCACAGCTGTGAATTCACAGAACCACACACACACACAGAGATATGTTTTACCAGCAGCTGGGGAGCTGGGGTAGAGGAGAGAGCCACCAGTGCATACCAGCAAGAAAGGGGTTCAGTTGAAGAGCCATGCTTCATTTTTTCATTCCAATAGTGTGGACTCATTGAAAATCTGTGAGCCCCCTGGAGCTGAAAAGTGCCAGTCTTGCCCACCACAGTTTACAGTACTGGGAAAATGAATACAACCCGTCATCAGTAACTCCAGCCCAACCAAGGAGAGAGGGCCACCAACTAGCGACTTTCAATGCAGGTTGAATAAAGAAGTTGTCTGACACTCAATTGCTTTCTGACCACATCCCAGGACAGGGGTCAAGGCAGTATCCAGAAGAGATGATTGCCTCAAACTGGCATCAGCCTGGACCCATGGCTGACAAAGCTGAGTGAAGTAAAGGCTGAGCCAGTGTGTTCTAGAGGAGGCTATTACCAGTGCATCTGTGCTGCAAACGTGTGCCAAGCCCCTGTGTGTGCCAGGCACTGTACTCTCATCAACAATGATTCTAGTGAGAAGGTAATACAGACGAACCAACTAACGCTGCCCAGGCAAGGGGGTGGAACTAGAAGCTAAAGGCCCCATGATCTCAAGTCTAGGGACTCAAGGGTACAGGGTTCTCAGAGCATCATCCCTGTTTTCTTTCCTATCCCACATATAACCAGAGATCTCCTTTCAAAGAGGACCACTTGGGAGGCTTTGAGACCACAGAGGTCTATGTGGTCACTTCTATGGATTCCTTAAATTATTTGTCACTCATGGGTCTTGGTTTAAAACAGATTTATCCACTAAAGTTGTTTCTTCTTTCTGCAGTAGCATCCTGTTTCCCTCTTCCTGAGTGAATTGATAGTGTAGATAGATCCTGAATCCACAATCACCACACACAACCTCAGGGATTTTAGTCACCAGGAAAGAAACTGTATGCAAAAATAGTCCTTTTTGTCTGTTTTTTTTTGGGGGGGGGGGTGAGACTGGGCTCTCTCTCTCTCTCTCTCTCTCTCTCTCTCTCTCTCTCTCTGGCAGTTCCATGCATGTATATAGTGACTTTCGGTCATTTCATTGCTGTCTCCTGCTCATCTCCCTCTGAAACCTTCATCCCTACAAGCCCCCTTCCACCTCCACATCTCCTTCCTTTGGATGGATCTACCATTCCATTACAGCTGCTTCCACCGGCACGGTTAGGTTTTTGTTTTTATTTTTCTGGCCCAAAGGCCACTGCTCAGAGTCTACAGCATTGAGGAAAGTGACACCTTCTCCCCCCAGAAACCATTTACTGCCAGTACTCCCCACCCTACAACACACTGTTAAGAATAGGACCTCATAGACCCCCACCCAGGATGAAATGTTGGCTGGACCAGTCTTGTACAGGTCTTGGGCAAATAACCACAGCTTTGGTGAGCTCATGAATGCACTGGCCATGTTGTGTCCAAAAGATGTATTTCTGCCCATCTCCCAGCCTCTGACTTACATTCTTTCCACCCACCAGAAATGTTGCCTGAGCCTAGAAGGGAGAGACAGAGCTGCGCCATTTAGGGCCAAGCTTTCCACCATCATTTACCCTTTGCCCTTTGACCAGCTCTGAGTCTTTGCGTTAACTGCCCCTCCCTGCTCTAAGGAGCACATCTGAGCACACATTAATCTATGCTTCTAAATATGAGTATTTACAAAGCAGCTTGACAATTTTTTTTGAGCCAGGGTCTTATACAGGCTGATGTCAAACTCATGACAATCCTCCTGCCTCAGCCTCCCAAATGCCAGAATTACAGCATGCAGTGAAGTAACACCTGAACTCTTAAAGGAGGGTATCCAGCTACCATAAGTCCTGTCTCAGAGGCCAGGTACCAAGTGCTTAGAGAAGGAACTTTCAGGACCCATTCGCCAAAGACTCAGAGACTCAGTTTGCCTGACTTCTCTTTATTTGACTCTCGCACATCACGCAGAGTCCATTCTGAGCATCTGTTCCATTGATTGACAAGCCACTAATTTCCCCAATGAGAACCCATGCATAAGTGTTAATTAGCAGCATCTGGTGTGAATCAGAGCTACAGCTAGCAATTGAGGCAATTGTGCTCGTTATCTCTGGTGTATGGTCTTTTCCAATAAAACGTTAGGTGATCATGCTGAGGTGTGAATTCCCGAAACAGGCAATGACAGCCCCACTGGAGTATGGTGTTAAAATGTATGCATTTAGATCCTACTCACTATGCAGAAGTATTTTAACGAAGAATGCAGACATGACCATAAGGCCCACAGAAACTTACCACCAAACTCTGCCCCGTCAATAGGCTGAGAACTGAATCTCAGGGAACGGGGAGAGCAGAGCTACATTAGGACGTCCTGTCTCCGTGCTGAAGCCTCACTGTGACTTCTTATCTCTAGCCCTAACCCTAACCTCTGAGGATTGTTTTGTTGTTTTGTCTGGTTGGTTGATTTTTAGTTTTTCAAAATGTGGTTTCTCAGGTAAGAGCCCTGTCTGTTTGGAATTTGCCTGTGCCCAGGCTAACCTTGAACTCAGAGATCTGCCTCCTGGAAAATTAAGGCGAACACTGCCACACCTGGCCTCAGCCCACTTTTTAACCATTGGTGGAGTGTTTCCGTGTCTTCCCAGGCTTTTGGTGTTCACAGGTTTTGAGGGAAAGATGCAGAGAGGCAGGAAAACCAAATTAGAAAACGTTTAGCTTTTCTCTCCGCCTATCTTTCTCAGAAACAATGATTAAACACTAAAGCCCTACGTCACATTTACCCTCACTTCTGGGCCGACCTGTTTACTGGGGATCAGGACTTGACATTACCCCACCCTCTAACATTTGCCCCATATGTTCTGCCACCCATCCTGTTTGTTCTTCCACCCTCCGGATAAAAGGCCTTGGCAATATTGAACCTGACCCTTCTCCCAGGATTCAATCCTCCGCTAACTAGCACAAACAAACGTCCGAGCAACATTTAAACCTGGGCACAGAATCCTCTTTCTGTTCAAGTAGCGTGGCCCCAGTTCCTTGAGGTGAGTGGAAAGGAAAAGCAACCCTCTGGGTGAGCCTTCTGCCCACAGGGAGCAGAAGCTGGGGAAAGGGTCCCGGGTAATTCCAAGGACAGGTGTCCCCTCCTGAAATCAGGATTCAGAAAGGACAGCCATTACCAAGCCTAGGAGTGTGGCTGATCAAATTAAGAAATGTGTTTTAAAATTCAATTACACCATCGGTGGAAGTAGGCTCACTAATGGTTAGGGATAGAATTATACCCAGTCTATAAAGCCTAACATTTCTAAACCCAATTTTGTGCCCTACTCTAAAGGTTAATTCAAAACCTCTCTTCCAAATGGGAAGTTAAACACGGCCAATGGAGGGATGCCATCCATTGCCTGACGGAGGGTTTATCAGTGGTAAGAGTTCATTAGTTTTAATTAGTGTAATCACTAATGTTGCATTAACAGTTTAGTGAAGGAAAGTAATTACTCACACATCCACTGTATTAGATGGGAAGATTAGGATTCATCATCCAAAAATGATTAGCATTTTGCCAATTAAACAAATCCCTTCTCCCTGCCAGCAGAACCCGTGACCTCCCTCACCCTGGATCATTTAAATGAAACATATTTTGCATCAAAAGATGGAATGGGGAGAAATGAAGAATTAAGGGTGCATTTATTTTTAGTTCTTTCTCAGAGTGCAGAGAGTGCACGCACAGGTCTCCGTGAGCTCGTGATGCCAGACTCGATTTGCATAGTCATTTGCTTCCCCTCTGATTACCTTCATCTACCATGTGGTGGCACAGCAATTAAAAAACAAAAATGGCTGGTCGTGGTGGAAAATGAAACCAAGAGCGAGCATCCAGAAAGACTATGTGGAAGGACCATCGCTTGGGTACCATAGCGGGACAGGGTAGGGACCATCTGCTGGCCCCATTCTGAATGCCAGTTTGGAGCAGGCTTTACTGCTTGGCTTAAAAATGCCATGCTACCCACAGGGGGTCCCTTAAAGCTATCAAGAGAGTCTCCTGAGTCTCCTGCTACCCCCTGCTGGGCACGGGGGCCATTTCAGCCATAGTTTGACTTAGAAGACCTTCGCAATATGACCCCACTACTCTCCGTCTGCACTAGACCGGGTGGCTTCTAAGAAAGTTCTCAGCACTTCTATGTATCCTGTGCTCTTTCTGGTTTCTCTGACCTTATGTTCTCCTTGCTGGTGAACCTTCTGTTCTTGCTAGAGAAGCCACCTTTATCTTTACTCAGAGTAACGTCACCCCACACCAGCTAGAATAGTTACCCACTCCAGTAACTTCCAGGGCCCCATTGTATATGGTCGTCTGTTAGGACTCACTGGGCTTGGTTTCAGAAGCCCCTCCCCCTCCAGATGCTGAAATCCTTGGATGCTCAAATCCCTTCTATAAAATAGCCTAGTATTTTCATATATAGCCCATGAACCTCCTCCCAAATATTTTAAAGCAGTGGTTCTCAACCTCTGGGTCACAATTCCTTTATAGGGACCACCTAAGACCATCAGAGAACACAGACATTTACATCATGACTCATAACAGTTGCAAAATTACAGTTACTGTCCCCATCTTCTCAATATCAGGACTACAAGTGTGTCCACCCAACCCCAGTTTGTTTGTTTGCTATTTAAATGTGGGTTCTGGGGATCCAGGTCCAACACTTTACCTGCTGAGCTATCTCTCCACCTCATTTAAAAGAATTGGTTTTGTGTGTGTGTATGTGTGTGTGTGTGTGTGTGTGTACATGTACTGAATAATAGTATGAGTGGGAAGGTCAGAAGACATCTTGAGGAAATTTGTTCCCTCCCTCTGCCAAGTGGGTTCTGTGGATAGGACTCAGGTTATCAGGCTTGGTGACACGTGCCTTTACCCCCTGAGCCCTCTCATGCCACTCCCCTCATTGATATTATTTCTCTAACAGGTTTTCATTCTCCCCTTCCCTTTCTTCCTTCCAAACTTCCCTACCTCCCCTTGCCCCCTCTCAAATTCATGGCCTCTTTTTCTCTAATTGTTATTGCTACTTCAATCTATCTATCTATCTATCTATCTATCTATCTATCTATCTATCATCTATCTATCTACCATCTATCTATCTATCTATCTATCTATCATCTGTCTATCTACCTACCTGTCTACCTACCTACCTTCCTATCTTCCTACCTACCTATCTATATATCTATCATCTACCTACCTACCTATCTATCTACCTTCCTACCTATCATCTATCTACCTACCTACCTACCTATCATCTGTCTATCTACCTACCTATCATCTATCTATCTACCTATCTATCATCTATCTATCTACCTATCTATCATCTATCTATCTATCTATCTATCTATCTATCTATCTATCTATCTATCTATCAATAGATAACTCCAACCTGCTAAATCTGCTTAGCATTGTTTGTTATGCACACAGTTTCAGGACCAGTCATTTGATATTGTATAACTAATTAGTAGGCTCATCCCTGGAGGAAACTGTTTCTCGCCTACCCAGCATTCCTTAGCTGCCTGTATTTCTTTGTCTAGGGACAGCCCCCCCCCCATGAGATTTCCCATTCCATATTAGCATGACTATTGATGGAGTACTTTTCCAGGTCTTGTTTACATAGCCATGTTGTTGCAAAATCGTGTCATTTCTAGGGGACACGATCTCACAGGAGATGCCTGCTCCTCTGGCTCTCACAATGTTTTCAGTCCCCTTCCACAAAGTCGCCTGAGTCTTGGGTACCGCTGTGTCATAGATGGATCCGTTGGGGCTGGGCACCTCATTTTCTCTGTATTATCAGGAAAAGCCAAAGAGAGAGAGAGAGAGAGAGAGAGAGAGAGAGAGAGAGAGAGAGAGAGAGAGAGAGAGAGAGAGAGAGAGAGAGAAACATTCCATGCCTTCACTGTCACTTCGAATATCGGGAGAGCTACACTTGGCGCCAGAGACAAATCTGTCACCCTACTAATGCCCTTCTCTTTCCTTCTAGTATGTGTCCAGTAGACGGGCCATCACTCAGAACTCCACAGAGCAAGGTAGCTTCCACCCACATCATCTTCCCCACCACCATCGCCACCACTGTCACCATAACCACCTGTGCCACCATGCCCGCCCCCGCCACCTCAACCACCAGGAGGCAGGGACGCACAGTGCTCAGGTGACACCCTGCCTATGCCCACTCTTCTCCTGCCAGTGGGAAGGCCACCTGGAGGTGGTGGTGCCTCACCTGCGCCAGATCCACAGGATCGACATCCTGCAAGGGGCCGAGATAGTCTTCTTGGCCACGGACATGCACCTCCCCGCGCCAGCCGACTGGATCATCATGCACTCCTGCCTCGGCCACCACTTCCTCCTGGTGCTCAGGAAACAGGAACGACACGAAGGGCATCCCCAGTTCTTTGCTACCATGATGCTGATCGGGACCCCCACCCAGGCCGATTGTTTCACCTATCGCCTGGAGCTCAACAGAAACCACAGGCGTCTCAAATGGGAGGCCACCCCGAGATCTGTCCTGGAGTGTGTGGATTCGGTCATCACTGATGGGGACTGCCTGGTTCTCAACACCTCACTGGCCCAGCTCTTCTCTGACAACGGCAGCCTCGCCATTGGAATCGCCATCACCGCAACCGAGGTCCGCGCCACGGATACCGAGATGTGAGGCCGGGAGCCGCTGGATACTCACGCTGCCTGTGTACCTTGGACCTCCAGATATCAGGACATTTTTATTCCCCCTTCCTTCCTTCTTTTCTTTCTTTTTCGTCTCAGGTAATTTGTGGTATTAGTATTCATTGGCCACGGGCATTCTGTTATGTAAACATTTGTGAGTCAAGGTCTTGGTGTGAAATCTGTCCTGTGTGTTGTTGGTACAGTTCGGTAGAACATTTGGAAGATTCTACCAGAGTAGTTATTTCCGGCCACCGCTAGTCTCTTTCGCTACTGCTTCCACGGGGAGCGAACGCCAAGAAGCGGGGCACTGGGGCTAACGGGAAACTTGGCTTCCCAACAGCTCCTTTCTTCTCTTTTCGGGCGTTTCAGGTAGAGCCTGACTTGTCATGGCGGAGGCAGCCAGCTGTGACTGCCACCTTTCCAGGAGCCTTGGGGTCAAAGCTAAGCTGCATGAGCATGAGGGACAGGGTTTCCTCCACAAACAGTGGGGTCACCTAGAGGCGCACTCTGGATCAGAAGTGGTCACCTGATCCGGGGCTGGGGTCAGCCATCGGATACAAACCCTTCTGTTTTTCAGGTTCTGGCCTCATTCCCTGGCCATGCCATTCCCCTTTGCTTTGCAATTAAAGCCCAGATGTTCTTGGTGCCCCTCTGAAAATCGCCTCGCCTCTGGGGAGAGCGGGATAGGTATGATGCAGAAGAAGAATGGCAAGGAAAAAGGCGGCACTAACACGCCTGCCTCAGCAAGAGAAGACGCTTTAAATGCATAAATTATAAATCCATCACTCCCCCCCCCACACACACACACATGCACACACCTTTTTGTATCAGACAGAGAGCCACTCTGTTCTTGATGGTGTATGCATAAGACCCATCATCAAACACGGGGACCCTAGAAAGAAGCAACTAGAACCTCCAGCATGAAGAGCTCACCGTGACACACTCTGGGCCTCCCCTTTTCTGTCCTTACTGACTCACGTGCTCTGTAGCCCTGTCCAGCACATAAACATGGCTGTTCAGGAGTAAGTTTGGCATAGGCAGAAGGGAACCTCAGGAACCTGCCTCACCTCACCCTCCGTTCCCTACCCCCACACCCCACCCACCCACTCCTACCCTCACTCCATCCCTCACCCACCTTCGACCTCACCCCTCCTACCCCCCACATTTTCACCCCCCCCAGAGGTTACTGTCTCTTGTTTTGCCATTAGGACAAAGCATCAACTTTTGGGGAAAGGCCTTCCTGCACTGGAAGGAAGTGGGGGTCTTTGCTCTGCTTTCTTTCTGTTCTTAGTTGCACACCTTAAAGCCTTCCTAGTGGGGTCACATGTCCACAGCGTCCTTTCTGTCACTGTCAGGTGCTAGGGGAAAGCATGGCACCCCAAACCAGCACAGCTCTCTAGAAGGCCGTATGGGCCTTTCTCCGGCTCACTCCCTGACCTCAGGCACACCTGGGCCTGACTGGCCTCTCAGCAAACACTGAGTTTCAGGCAGATTGTCCTGGCTGCCCATAGCTATCTTTTCTCCACCAAAACTAATTCATCTTAAAATACACTACCCATCCTCCCAAACGGGTTGATTTTCCCAGCCGCTTTTGCTGCCTGCTGAGCCACACTCGAAGCATGCGTTTATAGAACTATGAAAACACAGCTTTTCTTCCCAGTCACCCAGTCCTCGCTGCTCGCTGCGACTCTGAACCGAGGCTTCATCTATCCAGGGCCTGAGCAAATTCACTTTGCTCACAGAGTATCACGAAGAAGAAGCTGGGAGGTATCAGGAAGCTTGTGTCCTGTGGACTCCAGGCTCTTAGCCTCCAACCACGCCTAGACCCAAGGCTGGCGTGTCAGTTCTTGGAGAGACCACTGGTAGGGCCCCATTCCTGCTACCCAGGACCCCCCCAACTGTCTAAAGGCATCAGAAGGCACAGTTCCTCCCCTAGCTTCTGAGGGTCATTTGTAACATCTTAAGTGTCCCAGCTCAACAGACACACAACACCTCACGAAGAATACATGACATATAATGCTTGCAGGCCTCGGAGTTCTCACAGCATTGCCTTGATCTTGCTACTGAGCCAACCTAGGAAGGACTTCCGGCTGTCGTAACTGCACACTGTATTCAAGCGAGTGACTTGAATGCCGGTTCCTAGAAATCTCCAGAAGAAAGGTTAGGAGACGTGTTCTTTTCATCCAACTATGGTGCTCCCAAGACGGACGGCCTTTCTCTTCACACTCATGCGTGAAGGACAGAAGACGAAGGTGCAAACTAACAAGCTAACACCGGTGCATTGGAAACAGAAGAGAGGAAAAAAACAAACCATGTTTGAGTGTTTTTATCACCCAAAGGCTCCCTCCTTTAGCCCTGAATAAAGCCCATCACTCTCCTCAATACACAGGTTCAGAGGCATGCCGTGACCTTCTCAAGGTCACATGTCAGACCACAAGTAAAACTCCACTTTACCAGTTCAGACTTTGTATTCTCCATAGAAAGATGACTCCCTGCCCTCGCCCCCACCCACACTGTTCAGGAGGGTCTTGCTTCAGCAGTGGATTGGATACTTAAAAACTGAATGGGTGAGAAGGAGAATCCACAGGGAAAGGCTGGAGGGAAATCCGCTTTTAGTGGCGTCTTAGCATTGTGGAAGTCCACTGCTCCCGGGGAGGTGGGAAGGACGAGGCACATGGAGGTCTCAGGGGCCCAGTGTCCTTTGGCCTCCGTCGCCCACTCTCACGCCCCTTGTTCATAGATTCTGGAACGTGGTTGTCTCATTCAGGCCGAAACACTCAGCTTAGTGATACTTACTCTCTGAGGAGTGTTTGTGTTTTAATAGAGGGTGTAGGCAGACAGACAGGAGCACTTAAGAGACACGAGCTGTCTGTATTTGAATTGGCAGCTGTGAGCAGTTTGTTTAGAAGGTGTTTAAAGAGAAGCATGCCTCTCCTTGAGTCTGAGCCTAAATGAATGACTGGTGGAGGTTTAGCAATACAATGAATATCGTTCCTAACAGCAAGTACGCAGTGAGCCTGTGCCTGGAACATAGCTAACATTTCTGCGGGGTGGGGAACATTTAGAAATGGAACAGGATAGTTGTCCCAGTAGACTTTGTGGTGGCTGCCAACTGAAAGTTCCCTATATATTGACCCAAGGGGATAAGTACTTGGAATATATTATCCACATAATCTTCAAAACAGCCCCGTGAAGCTGCTGCTGTGTGCTGAGATAGACGAGAAACTGCAGTTAGCAACTAGGAAAGCTGGCTCCATAGCCAGGCTTCTAACCAGCCTCACCTGTGTCTTTTCTAGCACCTCGTGTTCCAGAGTCTCAGAAGGACCCAGTCATAAAGTCTGAAGGGCATAGAAACCCTGCTTTTGTACTTCAGCACTAAATGTATCCTTTCTCTTCTTTTCGTCTCCTTCTCTTCCAGCTCAGCAGCTGACTTGTATTTCACACGGTTACATTTTTAGAATTTTGTAGGTCAGTTATTACAACCATCACTGGAAAATTAACTTATATATAATCTTACAATAGAATAAATTCTATTTAGAATGAGCATAACATTCAGGCTTCCTGATTCTTTCACCACGTGTTATTTTGTGTGACATTTGCCTCACATCTGCAAGGATCAAGCTCACAATGATGCACCACCACCTGCCTTCCAGCTCAGCATGTCTATGGTGATAGCTCACAATTAGCCAGGATGGAAGGATTTACACTACAGCCATTGGCAAATACTATAAGCCTTTCCCATCACTGCACAGTCTAAATAGTGCTGATGCATACAGGGTGGGGAGAAAGGACTCTGGAAGGAGGAGTTCTTGGTGAGTAAACAGATGAAGGTCAGCCAACTGTTCAGGAATTCAATGCTTCTGGGGACGAGACCCTGAGGGTTCCAAGAGTACTTCTTGCCCAGGACACCCTTCAAAACTGCTCCCCACCCTACCCTGACCTAAACTACTGTGCAAAATTCTTTCTAATGGCTCTCATAGAGAACCGTGGCCCACAAAACCAGCCTATTGGTAACACTAATCTAAAAGCAAAACCAAGTTCTATAAAATGGCATCACCTCCATCACTTTCTCTCATAGGTTCCCCTCCCTCCTTCTTCCTGACCTATAGGTCAAAATGGTCTCGAAAGAAATGCTTTACTTTGGAACTAGAGATTGGAAACATCCAACATTTGAGAAGGACATAATAAGTAGTGGTTTCGAATATCACATACAATGTGTTGCCAAGGAAGGAAAGTGAGACTCCGATTTGTTGTGAATCAAGGGGCAGAGAAGGCAACAGGGAAGGGGCTGTCGTGGGAAAGACAGAGCCCAGCACCTTCCTTCCTGCTCTGGATGCTTTACTTCATGCAGCCCAGCAAGGAGTCTGCCAGAGAGGGCATGGCTCCCACTGTCACAGAAGTCACGCTGGACCTTGGAAGCCCTGTGCCTGGAAGCAGGCAGATACTCTGAGGTGAAGAATGACTCAGGGGGCTGGGGAGATGACTTGGTCAGTAAAGGGCTTGTCGAGTGTGCGTGAAGACTAGAATTCAGGTCCCCAGTGCTCACATAAAGCTCAGGTGATGCAGTGTGTGCCTGCGATCCTGGCAACGGGGAGACAGAAAGAGGAGGACCCCTGGGGCTTCCTAACCGGAGAGTCTACTGAAGGAGTGAGAGCCAAGTTCAATGAGAGACTCTGAACCAGAAATTAAGGCAGAGACACATACTGCTATCATCCTTCATTCTCTACATACATACATACATACATACATACATGATCATACATACATGCATACCCCCACTTCCACCACACACATGCATGCACACAAACATGTACAAACATGCACACACACACACACACTTGAGCCAGTGCCTCTGAGTCCATTGGTTTCTGTGTAAGGGATGTGACAGAAATTGTGAGGCTTTCCAAGGCTACAAATTGGACCCAACATCTAGAAGAAGGAGGGTAGGGAGTCACAGGCTCTGATTTAAATCCAACTCTGATATCAAAAGTGATGTTTGCTAGTCAGATTGTCAAATTTCTGATTATTTGTTTTGAAGATTTCCTTCAATGGGCAACTGAAGAAATTCCCCTGCAAAGAGCTCCAGGAGACAGCACATGCGATCAGCAGAACACAGTAGTTACCTAGGTAGGCTCTAGATTGTCTTTCTCACAGTGTGTGGAAATACTTCATTTTCAGTGCACCGGAAACATCCCCTGCCCTTTTAAAACCTTGTTTGGAGAATGGAGATAAGAAAGGGAATAGACATCCAAAGACACCTCACTCCGATTGACATATATAGAATCTTCTAGCTTTTCCTAGGATGTCACAGACAAGAAGCCATAGCAAACCAGAATGTTATTGTCTCTCCATCCCTTCCCCCACGGAAAAGCCACTAAACCGCATTTGATACCATTGTTTTTTGAGCCCTTTGGAATCTGCTCATTCTTGTTGCTGGTGTGTTCCCTGCAATATAAGGGGCAGCAATGGAAAACAATGGAGAGAGGGCAATACCCAGAGATTCACGGACTGTCATGTTTGCCTTCTGTTTCATTATCTCCTGCCCCTTTCATGTGTGCCTCCAGTTAAAGCATTAATTGAATGGAAGGAAGAAAACGCTAGCCGTGGTGAATTGGAACTGTGACAGCTCCCTTGTCTCCGGTCCTATCTCAGAGCCTCCCGCTGTCCTGAGAGGCAGGACCACTGCCTCTCTCCCTGCATCATAAAGAAAGAGAAGGGCTTCGCCCCTGGCCCTGGCCTCCCAGAACCCCTTATCTCAGCTGTCCCCTGCCTCTGCCTGACAGCGCAGTCTCTGAAATTTTCTCCTGGGTCTATCAGATCACTTGTCAAAGAAGCCTTCATGGTTTAATTCTTTAATTCCAGGCCACTGTTAGTTACTCCCAAGATCAGAATTGAGCATGGTTCTAATCCTATTGCCTGTCAATTCATTTAAACCTCAATCTTCCTACCATCTTACACCGAGAACCTGTTTTCTGCTCTCATAAAAGGAGAGAGAGAGAGAGAGAGAATTGATCTGAATGATCAAAAGTGACCAGAAGGCTAACATGAATATTCATGAGCTGGGGTACCCTTCAAGCCATGCCATTGACTGTTGACTGTTTTGCACCTCACAGAAGCCCAGGTACTTGTTTTGTTTCTCGTCATATCCTCAAACACATACACTAGTGTTGCTCAATCGTGGGGACAGAGTGTCCCCTAAACGAAGGTGGAAAGGGATCCTTTCCAAAAATCAGCCATTAGAGGGAGGCCCATCTCAACTGCATCTAGGGGTTACTGAACTATTAATTACCTGGAGACCGCAATTTCCAGGCCCCCGGAACCTGTAGTTCTGATTCAAGAGGGCCAGAGTGAAGCCCAGGGCTCCGATTGTTAATGCTCTCTCCTAGGAGCTCTGAAAGCCAAAGCCAGGGTTCAGTGAGAAAAATGGGGCACAGGAAACACAGAAAACAGCGAAGTCCCCTGGAGAGACCAGCTGGTGACTCTGTAAGAGGAGGGGAAGTCCGAGAAGAGGTGACTGGCTAGGGCCCAGGCTGCATTCGGATGGCAAATCAAGACATAACCAGGGCTCCAACCCAACCGAAGTGGTCTGTCATCCAGGGTTATAGAGGACTCTGCTCTTGCCATTGGGGGGAGGGGTGACAGCTGAAGGGGGGCAGACAGAGGAGTGAATGGCCTGCACAGACCAATAGGGGTGCGACAGCTTATCAGCCAGGATGGATGGATGAACCAGTGTAGAGCAGTTCCAGTGCCAGCTGTCACACAGACACAGTCCCCAGCGAAGTGACTGCAACTGTGTAAATCTTCCTCTGAGCAGAAGGGTTTATCCTTCAAATCCCTGTCTGGGGGACACAGAGATGGGAATTTGTATTTAAATCTCTGTCCTATCCTCACCAGAAGGTTCCCAGCAAATCCCCTGGGATGCAGTTATTTACCCTGAAAATCCCAGGCCGCCTGAACAGGGTTGCCATTGGGGGCCTCCCCTGGGCGATGTGAATTATTGTGTTCCTTCCTCCAACAGCTCAGAACTAAACCCCACGTAAGCTCTGCCTAGAAACAGCAGAGAAAGAAATCACCATACCACTCCCCGATAGCATAGAGGTAGATGGGACACTGGCATTTGCTCTGCAAGGAGGGGGTGGGGGGCAGTGGGAAAAGCATCCATTAAGTATCTAGGTTGGGGGCTTTGACTACCACCCAGTTAGAAGGTAATTGACTCTTCCCTTCTCTCTGCCTCTTCCCAGGTACCAATTCAATGTCCATTAACACATAGGAGATGGACATTTCTCAATTTTTAGATCCAACACTGAGGTCAAAGGAAATGATATTCAGTTGGAAAAACAGGGATTGTAATTCTAGCATACTGTATCAGGGTACCACAGAGAATGTTCCAGAAAATAAGCTCACAGGAGGAGTTCTCATTTTGATAGATTTCCACCAATGTTGTTTTGGGAGACAATTGACTGATTGGTAAGACTTCCTAAATTACAAATCCATTCTGACTGGTTAGTCCTTAAGTACATTTGATGAGAGGCTTGGAAGGCCCATTCAGGAGGATGGATTTTATCTAATTCTCTTTTTGTAGTTTTTATCAGCCATAGAAGGTGATACACAGTAGCACGTGTGAGAACAGAAGTTAAACTCTGGAGGCTATTGTTTATGCTTTTACTCCCAACTTTGACCCAAATGCACTGAAAGTGTTTGATCTGTGGCAGCCATTGCATCCAGGAGACCCATGGACAGAAAATACAATAGGATGTAGGCTGGCCCCTGATTGGATGTAGGTCAGGGGTAGGTAGACAGGAAATATGTCAGGATGTATCCTTGCCTCTGATTTGTCCTGTTGGGAAATACAGTAGCCTGATGTTTTTGCCTTTTTAAACCTCTCCAAGACAATACTTGCAGCCATTCCTGGGGACCTAGAGTGGACCTGGCCAGAATCCATCTTCCTGGCCAGTATTTAATTAAAGCTTGTTTCAAATTTTCTCAAGGTTGTGGGATTCCCAAGATTAACACATATAAACCCTGCCTTACTTACAGTAACCCAAGGGGTCCTTAGAAGCCTCCCACCCAGGTGAAGGAAGACCCTTCACTGCAGAAAGGAACTTCAGGCTGGTTGGCAGGTCCACTCTTACTGTTCCCTCCCTTGCTTCCCAGTGCTGGGATCATAGACACTTATCAGCATGCTCAGCTTTTGACATAGGAGCTAGGGACCCAAACTGGAGTTGCCGTGCGGACATAACAAGTTATTTACTGAGCCATCTCCCCAGCCACCAGAGTAGGACTTTATTGAAAGAAAACATTCACAGAGATTCAAGCACAGGAATTAATGGAAAGAGATGCATTCTGTGAGAGACCAAGACGCACTCAAGTCTGGGCTTCATGCCTTTATAACAGCCATATTAAGGAGGCTGATGGGGTTTGAAGTTATTGTCTTTAAGGAGTTGGGAAAGAGGTCAAATGTGATCCTAGAGGGGCCACCAGGTGCATGAGAGGCTCACAGCAGAAAAGATAAAATTATAGACAACCAGAGTTGTAAGGGAATGCTCTCAGTGTGTGAACACTTATAGCTTTGTTTGGAAGATTCCCAAAGAATATCAGGCTTACCTCTGGAAAAGGAGTCATGGGAGGTGAGTGATCAGAGGACCCTGAGTACAATGGCCACCAAAACCACACCAGGCAAGAGACTTTTGGATCCTCTGTCTTGCAGACCCAGAATGGATTTTGTGAACAAAGAAAGGGTGAGTCTCAGAAAGGAATTTTATTACAGGTGAGAGCTCAAGGAGAAAGGGAGCACACCGTGCAGCTTCAGAAGAGGAGGGCTCCTGGAAAGGGCTGCGACTGAGGTGCCTGCTCTAAATTAATAAGGCTCTATTTGGTGGAGGTATGGGGATGTGAGTTGGTGGGTCCATGATGGGTATCTAGACTGGAGTTTTGAACAGGTTCCAGGGCATCTGCTCTCCCATAGCTTCTAGTCATCCTTGCTCATTAAAGTTGAAAGACAAAAGCTAGAACGGAAGTTGAACCGGCAGCACCCTTCATTTAACATTTTGGCATTTCTAGACTTTGGTCAGGACAGCACTGCCGATAGAACCAAGGACCTTTCCGGCTTCTAGACAGGACAGAATTGGTTGGCATGGACAAGAAGTGGATCTGCTGGTTTTCAGGTCTCTGCCCCTAAATTGGCTGGTGTCTTTCTCGTGTTCTCATTAGGAGTAAGTGTTGGAAAACCGAGAACCACCCACATTCCAGAACCAAGTGCTTGCTCAGCCCACCTTCAGTAACTCAGTGCCAGTGAACACTTCACCAGCCACCAAACGCTACACATTTCCACCACTGTGTATTTCCCCTGGGTGCGAGCACTGTACCCTTACAGAGCCTGCGCCTTCACGGCCTGCTCCCTTTCCATCCTCACTCAGAGACAGCCTTTTGTACATCCCCCACCCCCAATAAATCTCTCCCAGGAGGCATGTGGCATGGAGTGACTTTGCGGCATTCCTTGTCCTCTACTCACTGTAGAAAGAAACATTTACGGCAAAGCCATATTAGAAGACCTTTGGCTTTGAAGCCTGGAGCACAGCCCACTGCTATTTTAACATTATTTGAAATATCTTTATATAAAATAGCATTGCCAATCATTTTCTCTAATTAAAAAAAAAAAAAAGCATTGCCTCCTTGTAGGTAACCAAACAGCAAGTGTTGCTAATTTTCCTAGAGTTCTTGATTCTCAGCTACCAGAGGCTTCAAGCAGACTCTAGAGCTTGGGATTCCTTTCTATTTTCAGGTCCCCATTAACAGGTTCTCCCCTCCCCCCAATAATAAGTTTCTCTGCGGACACAGTGAGCCTGATCAAACCAAGCTGAAAAATTATAATAACAGGCATATTGAGCAAAGCAACTCCTGGGTAGGTTCTCCAATCCCAGAGATCAAGGTCCAGAGAAGTCTTTCTCCCAGGCCAGAACAGGAAAGTTTTATAGAGATTATAGGTGAGAGGTGAAGATATGCCAACCACAAGCTGTGTTTGTGCATCAGTACAGTCAAAAGCTGAGTACTTAGGCAGGGACTTGGGTGGCTGGCAACTTCAGGGGAGGAAGTGGCAATAGAGGCCAAGAAGGCTGAGCTGGATCTTTCGGTGTCTTCTTTTGGTTGTCATTGTCTTTCTACAGCTCCCTCATTCTGAGGGAGCAGCCATGAGTGCTGTGCTCCCGTGGCCCCCCAAGTCCACTTTAGGAAGACTTTTGCCTCAGTTACTTCATCCTCCTTCACACCAGATAATTAAAGAATAACAGATTTTCAACATGATACACAGTCAAATCAGAAACCAAAGACCTCAAAAGGCTTCCCAGCAGAAGGCTAAACCACTACTGGCTTCATCTCCTGGTCTCCTTTGAACAGTGACAAAATCTAACTGAAAACACAATAAAGGTCACAGGAAGTCTGTCCATATTCCCTCAGCAGCAGCTCTGTACCTGCCCAAACTCAATAGAAAAGAATAAACAAACCATCACCCGCTGGGGGTGTAAGGCTTGTCTGAGGGTGTTGCTGAGTTGGGGAAAGAACTTTCGGAGAAGGCAGGGACTTGGATTGCTCAGCAATACATAGGAAACTGGTTAAATCTGGATTTCCAATAAACAGCACAACTTGAGTATATCTCATGCAACATTTAGAATGTCGCTACACTTCAGCGTTTATCTGAAATCCCAGTTTAATTGGGCGTCTTACATTTTTTATTGGCTGAATCTGGCCAATGTAGGAGAAGACACAAAAGCTTTAAAACAAACCCTGTTTAAAGCTAGGGATACAGCTTAGCAATAGAGCACTTATCTAACAAGCACAACAAAGCCCTGGGTTTGGCTCTCGATACTGAAGGGACGTCATTTTATTACGAGAGTAGATTGCTATCTATCTATATTCTTCTTCCTAACTCCACTCCTTATCCGGGGAGCCTAGTGTGTGACTCCTTTTTTCTGCCCGCAAGACTGTAAGGTCATGAACCTGTTTCAACTAGAAAGTTAAATACTGTTGGGTGGTACTTGTTTCTGCATCTTAATAAGACCAACGTGTCCTTGTTTGTTTGTTTGGGGTGCGCGTGCACACATACACACACACACATAAAATAACTGAATGTGCATGTTTGTGGACGTGGATGTGGGCACAGAAGCATTCAAGCAGAGGGGAGCTCTCAATGTAGAAAGTGGTCCCCAATGTTCTTGATCCATTAAGAAGGGTATTTGGGGATAAGAGAAATGCTTGAGCAATACAACATCGCTGAGTGTCTATTGTAGCAAAGAGGAGGACCAGAAGGGGAAGAGAAGATGTCATTCCTGCCCTCAGGAATTTCTTAGTGTACTTGAGGCAACCAAATGCCCTTCATCTAATCAAGCAGCCTCAAGGTTGATCATAGCACACAGCTCACACATACAAGCCCGTCAGCGGTTCCCAATTCACAGTTGCTGCAGCTGGGCTGGTTGGCATGCCTCTGTAGACTGGCAAATAAGCAGAAAATGCACCCAAATGTTCACTATTTACAAATGTTCACTATTTACAGCAAGGGGAACATTTTGAGGCAGGGTCTCTGAGCGCCCAATTCAGTAAGACAATGCGCCAGGGTCTGGGAGCTGCTTTGCACACACACACAATACGTGTGCATCAGTGAAAAAGCACCCAGAGATGAGGAGAACTCTTCTTCTTCTTCTTCTTCTTCTTCTTCTTCTTCTTCTTCTTCTTCTTCTTCTTCTTCTTCTTCTTCTTCTTCTTCCTCTTCCTCCTCCTCCTCCTCCTCCTCCTCCTCCTCCTCTTCTTCTTCTTCTTCTTCTTCTTCTTCTTCTTTTTGGTTTTTCGAGACAGGGTTTCTCTGTAGCTTTGGAGCCTGTCCTGGAACTAGCTCTTGTAGACCAGGCTGGCCTCGAACTCCCAGAGATCCGCCTGCCTCTGCCTCCCGAGTGCTGGGATTAAAGGCATGCGCCACCACCGCCCGGCTGAGAACTCTTCTTTATGTATCAGTTACAAGCAAACATGCCCATCCCCTCTTCTGAAGGAAGAGAGAGTGGAGAGAAATGTGAGCACCCCGGAATGTAAGCAAATCCCTCTGAGGAGCCAGCTGTCTTTGCAAATGAATCTGGTCCAGACAGAGTCACTGTCACTGGGCTTAGATACACATGGCTGAAAACACAGCTGGGGAGATGACTCAGTGGGTAAAGTACACGGGCCTGCTTTTGAGTTCCCAGTATCCACATAAAGACCAGGTGTGGCAGCATACCCTATGACCCCAGAGCTGGGGCGTACAGAGACAGGTGGATCCTGGGTGCTTGCTAACCAGGAAGGCCAGCCAAGACCTGAACTCCAGAGAAAGACCTCCATCTCAGAAACATAAGGTCAAGAGCAACAGAGAAAGATACGCTATGCCTACTTCTGGTTTCCACACACGCATGGATCTGCACATACATGTGCATACACTTGAATGTACCACACACATGTATATAGCACATACATAACAATAAACAAGCAAACTGCTTTCAAAAATTAAAGGCGGTTCTGGAACAATTAGTCATTTCTACTCAAACACATAGAAACATGAAAGATTTGTGGACAACTGACAACCAACAACATCATGCAGCATCGCACGACGAGGAGGAGAGGATGGCCCATTAAACCGGTAGGCCTTGAAGAGGAACTTGCTGGTTGAATGTTCCACCGCTAAAGAAGAGCTCAAAGTTGATGAAGGGAACCTTAAATCTGCTGACGGGTGACCTGTGTCCCTAACACTGCAAGTCTTTTTCACAACAGTGAGGGTCATCAATTGATGGGAAGTCCTGTGATCGAATTCCCCGAGGCAGAAGACAGACCACCAGGGCTCTGTGATGGGAAATTCAGCTTACGGCAAAAGATTAAAATCTTTGGAAAATGATACTGCGTGCTCAAACAGCTTCGCTTTCTATGGTGTAAGATGCATCCAGGGTTTGTCTTTATCGGGAATGATAAGATACAAGACAGAGACAATAACTTTTATGGGAAAAGCGTATTCTTTCAGTTTGAGGGAAAACCCTTGTCCCCAAGGCACCCAGAAAAGATCAGGGTCAATCAGGAGGCAGAAGGAGGGAGGGAAACCTGGGTAAAGCCTTTGTGTTGCTACCGCTGGAGGAACAGGGGAGGCAGAGTTAGTGTCTAGCAAGGCTGCTGTTGGCTGTTTGAAAAAGACGGGAGGGAAGTGAATCCAGGACTATAGAGTTTCAGGTGATTTAGGGCAGGCAACAGTGTTGGTAAAAGGACTGGACATGGGCTCCGGCTGAGTCATTGGCTAATCCGGGAAGAACAGTGCATCCCCCAGGCCTGTAAGCCCCAGGTGTCAGCACATCAAAAAGTATCGAAAAGGATAAAACATGACTGGATCAACCCCTTCCCTGTAAAACCCCAATTTTCTGGAAAAATGGAACGATAATCTAAAAGCTTTCATTTCTTGTAGAAAGGCCCTGCAGGTGAAAGGAATTGTAATCTCTGTGGAAAATTCTCCCTTCACAGCTGGCTAGCCAAGTGGGGCGAGGCCCAAACTGGGGCAGTAAAGAACAGGAGAGCTTAGAGAGGGGTGGCAGCCTGTCATGACCATAGTGATTCCTAAGATGACAGCCCTTCTGAGGGTGCTCCCCTGGGCAGGCACGAAAAGGAAGGTATGCTGGCTAAAGTCCCTGGTTACAAACAACAAAACCCATTTCAGCTAGTTGAATCAAAACACAATATTAAGACCAGGGACATTAGTGTATGCCTGTAATTTTAGCACAGAAGAGGCTGAGAGGGGAAGGTTTCATGTTCAAGACCAGCCTGGACTACACAGGGAGGCCCTGTCTCAAAGCAGAAGAAGAAGGAAGAGGAAAAAGCAGAGGAGGAGGAGGAAGAAGAGGTGGCGCAGAAAATATTTACAGGGTATTACAGGAGTAGAGAGTTACTTCCAGGGACTAAATAGACTAAAAACAAAACAAAACAAAAAAAATCCCACTGGGCTACAATATATAACTCTCCTAACAAAAATACAATGGCTGTCGCCTTCTGTGCTAGATGCCATGATGGTTGGTGAGGCAGGATAGACAGAAAAATGGTGAAATTTATGGGGGCATAGGAAGGAAAAAGAACTAGCTTCTGGTTGAAGTCTTTCACCTGCTGAGAAGCAAGAACCCCAGTAAAGCTGCCAGCGTTTGCAGTACCGATTGTCCTGACTGTCTACACAGAGGTGGCACCCTTCTGTGTGAAGGTATTTTCAAATAAGAACATTTGCATAAGCCGATTCTCCCTTCCCAACTGTAAACCTTCGATTTTCCAGGACTCACATCAGAAACCCCATTTACAGAAAAACGAAACAAAACAACAAACAATCATGTCCTCCACCCCTTGCCCAGCCATGGTGCTCCTGGTTTTATCAGATACTTCCATCCAAGGCAGCTCTGCGGTCACCCTACAATCTCATTCATCAAAAAGAAAGGCAAAGCAAGTGTGTCCGAGCAGCACGCTGAGACACATCTGGAGGCAACAGCAAGCACACACATGGCTGAGCAGAAACGATGTGGCTCTCACCAAACACCAACAATACTTGGCTCTGTCTCTTTTCCACTGTGAGCATCATTCTTTCTTTAACCCCCGTGCTTAACGTATATGTTTAAAAGGTCTTTTTTTTTTTTTTTTTTTTTTTTTTTTGGTTTTTCGAGACAGGGTTTCTCTGTGGCTTTGGAGCCTGTCCTGGAACTAGCTCTGTAGACCAGGCTGGTCTCGAACTCACAGAGATCCGCCTGCCTCTGTCTCCCGAGTGCTGGGATTAAAGGCGTGCGCCACCATCGCCCGGCTAAAAAGTCTTTAAATCATCTGGAACTTTTCTTGGAAGGCCACACCCACGCCTCCGAAGTTCCCTATTTTTTCCCTAAGCAGTTCTCTTTGACTTTTATTAGAGTCCAGTTCCGCTTCCTACTGCCTTGTCCTGAAATCCTTTACTGCAGTGAAGCCAAGGATCTGGTTTTAGTTGAGTTGAGGTACCCCCCTAAATGAGTCGTGAAACTCTTCTGGCCACTGCAGGCAACAGAGTCGAAGTGTGCACTCCTGCTGACAGTAAAGTGGACCAGTCGTTCCAGACACCTCAGAAGAGGCTACTATCTCTGCCAGCATGCCTGATGAAAAAAGAAATAAAGTCCTAAATACCAGGGAAATTAGAGAATGTAAACCCTCACTTTCCAGCTCTAGCTCAGGAAGTCAAACCAAGAGGGGACTGAATTCGGATTGGCCAGCTCACACTGTGGCCAGTTCACACTGTGCTGTGTGGAGAATGAAATTTCCCCCATGGACGACTGTGTTTGGACCCTCGGTCTCTAACTGGTGCGCTGTTATGGGGGTTATACAACCTTTAGGATGTGTGTCCTAGTTAGCAGGAGGCTAGTAGAGTCACTCCTTCTGCTACCTGAGCTCTCTGCTTCCTGATGTGCTAGATGTGAGAACCCCCTCCTCACTCTTCCTCTCCTATGGATGCAACTGTCCCAGAGGCCATACTTCCCACCACCACGATAATTACATCCCCTGAAACAGTTAGCCCCAACCAACCTTTCCTCTCTTAAGTCCTTCTGTTGGGTATGTTGCTTACAGTGAGAAGAAAAGCAACCAATAGGAGACTACAGTAAAGAATGAGACCCCAGAGTTCCAGCAAAAAAAGGAAAAAAAGAAAAAACTTAGAAGCAACTGTCATGGAGACATGTGTCCCTGTGAGCTGGGAAGCAAAGGCCGAGGAATCTAAGGACGAAAGCGCCAAGACCCTGTAAGTAACTACACAACATTCTGCCCACGGACATATTCTGGAAACAGTGAACTAAATCACACACTAAGTACACATATAATATTTATCACCCTCAGCATCCCGCCGTGAATCCTTTCACAAAGTGAATAACCGCTCTCCCATATTTCTTCTCTGTGAAACTGGATTTAATATATTGAACTTTCTTAAGTCAAGACACGCCATCCGCCTGGAACCCTTTAAAAGAATAGAACATCACAAATTTCACGAAAGGAGATCATAAAAAAGGCCCAGCTTTGCAGTACCAGACACAAGGGAAGCACAGCTAGAAGAAAGCCCCTAGCAAGGTCATCGCTGCTAGCAATGCCATCGCTGCTACCAACACCATCACCACTAGCAATGCCATCGCTGCTGTAGCCATGTCATAACCAATACCAACGCCATCACTGCTAGCAATGCCAACACCCTTAGCAATGCCACAACCACCAGCAATGCCATCGCTGTGTTCTTACTTCGGATTGGAGGAAGCTAGTGACCTGTGTATACATACCAACAAGATTTACATAATAGTCTCAAGGACATCAGGTCACACACAGAAACACACCGGTAATAGCTATTTTGAGGGCTAAAGAGCTCAAGATGGTTTGGCTACCTGTAGCATGAATAATAAAAACCCAGAGACAGATATTGGGGTTCAGGCTGAAGATCAAAAAAGCAAAGCAGCCGAGCCACTAGAGAGATCTTATCTCTACCAGGGCTCAGACAAACAAAGCGGTGACTCTGTCCTCGGTGTGACTGCGGGCTGCAATGCCCTCCACCAAACCTCAGACTGCAGTAAGCTCTTACCTCTTTCTGCCTTGTACTCCTCTCTCTGCCCAGCCATATCACTCCTGTCTCCACGTCCCTAGTGCTGGGATAAAAGCGTGCGATTCCTGAGTACTGGGAGCACCTTTGTGTGAGTTTCTCTTTTTAGACAGATTCAACCCAGGGTGACCTTGAGTCCTAGGATTAAACATGTGTGCCACCACTCCCTGGCCTCTAGTAGCTTAGCTCTGCACTCGGATCTTCAAGCAAGCTTTATTTATTAAAACACAAAATATCACTACAGCTCCCAGCCTGCAACATCCTAGCTTGCTGCCATCAGTAAAGTTGTTTTTCTTTTTTTACATAGATGTGTGTGTGTGTGTGTGTGTGTGTGTGTGTGTGTGCACGCACAGAGGCCAGAGGAAGGCACTGGAACTCCCAAAGCTAGAGTTCCAGGCCACCTGATGTGGGTGTTGAGAACTGAGCTCCGGTCCCCTGGAAAAGCAGGAGGCTCTCTTAACCACTAAATCTTCTCTCTAGGCCCTCATTGAAGTTTCAATCAGTCAGCCTTGCAGAGTATTTAACGCTGATGTGTCTTTTTTTGCTAGAAATTTACTTCCAAACAACTAAAACCTAGCAGTGAGGTTGTAAAGGGAGTGAACTGTGTGGTCCTAACACCTCTTTGTACTCAGTGAGCAGTTAAAAGCCCTTGGGGTGTCAGCCACCCCGACAGCAGTGTGTGCACTATAACTCCCCATCCCAGTGTTGGAACGGGAGCCAGCGTCCTCACAGAAGGCAGCCAGGACGCGGTAATTGACATCTCACACTGGTCTGCCTCATGCAAACAAAGCCACATTGCTGAGATAGTGGTGGCTGTAAGGGCAGGGGCGGGGGGAGCGCAATGGGCTCTCCGTACCAGCTTCAGCTTTTTTCTTATTTTCTTATTACTTTTATAAGTGTGGCCCCGAGACCTGGAGACCAAACGCTGCACATAATGAAAGATTCCTCTGCCTGCTCACTCAAATCTCAGCTCATAATGGAGATGGGTTCTCACTAATAGATTCCTGTACTCTTTCCCCGGAACCTTGTCAGATAATAGCGCCGCAGAAGCAATAACAGAGGAGAGGCCAACCGACGCTTCTCCCAGCCCAAGAGGAGGAGGGGGCGTCTGCGTTGCACTTTCGCGAGCAGAATCAAATAAATTATGGGTCATTTAGATGCAAATGTATCGTACATTTAGCAAACAGGTTGCATATGCAGACAATTTAGCCACACAATGACTGCGCACGGACAGCCCATCTAATCTCCCAGCGTCAACTGTGTCTCTTCTTTAAAGGGGGCTTTGGATTTTCTCTTGAATTGATCAGACTTGACAAGCAATTTCTACCTAATGTTTAGGCGGGCCTCTTCTCTCTTCTCCATCTGCAGGTGAGAAATTCTATTTTCTGCTAGTGTCGAAGCAATGTAAAAGACGCAAGCTGAGGAAAAGGGGAGAGATTACACCGGGGACTGCGTGGTCACAGAAAATAGGTTTTGGTTTGGTAGCTTTGAAATTACCAAACATTTCCATTTGACACGGCCCCAGCACTCTTTCTGCTTCCTGAGTGGACGAGGGAGAGAAAACAGGAGTCAGCCAAGGCTTCTCTGTACAGAGACAGCTATTCTTGCACACACATCCAGGTGGAGTCTGCATTCTTGCCCACGGCTTGCAAAAGAGTCACCAGTGTCCCAGGGACTCTCAGAATCAATGAAAACAGCATTACGGAAAAAGAGACCAAATTTGAAAACTCGGCTGAGCCTGCAGTTTATTATCGAAATGTCAGCTTGATTCAGTTGTCCTAAACGAGTGGGTGGATGGGAGAGGGGAGGCCGAGTGGCATCAGCTGGATTTGTTTTTTAATTTTATTTATTTACTTATTAAAAATTTCCACCTCCTCCCATCCTCCCATTTCCCTCCCCCTCCCCCTTGCTCTCCAGTCCTAAGAGAAGTCAGGGTGCCCTGCCCTGTGGGAAGTCCAAGGTCCTCCCCCCTCCATCCGGGTCTAGGAAGGTGAGCATCCAAACTGCCTAGGCTCCACAAAGCCAGCTGATGACACTGGGTTTTTGTTTGTTTTTTTCACAGCAAACTGATGGAGCAGGTTGAGACAGCAGGTGGCTGTGGGGCTGGGACACGCTGCAGGGAGTTCTGACACACTAGCCTGGAAGGTCTACATTCTGATCTCCCAGTTCAGCCCAGAGGGTTTATATCCTGTTGCCACATAGGGGACTTTGAAAGCAAAGCCCACATTGCTTTTGTTCATAGCCAGGAGAGGAATGTCAACCTAGGATTTGTCCTCGGCCTCTCCAAAGTGGCCTGAGAGAAGCCTCTGGGCACTGCAGGCGGTCCTCTGGGCACTGCAGGCGGTCCTCTGGCCTGGTGCCCCTGCTCTGCGGCCACATTTATTACATCCTTCTCTAAGAAACTTCCCAGCTTCCTGGAAGGTCAACTAATGCCTTGATTCGAGAGACAGTGATAAAGCACCAGGGACCCCAGGCTAAGTGACTTTTACATTTCTTAAGAAACAGATTTTTTTATGTCATCAAAAGAAATTGGGATGATGTAATTTTTTTAATAAAGCTTTTTGTTTGGGATCTTAAGGACTGTAAGTATACAGATCATAGATTCCAGTAGAAACCACACTATATCCCTTTAGGGAGCAATCTAGGGTCTTTTCTTAAGGCCACAAGAAGACAGCTGCAGTGGGTGAAGTCACCTCTGTGTCACGAATAACGACTAGATGCCAGACATGGTGGTGCAAGCCTTTAGTCATAGAACTCAGGGTGCAAAGGCAGGCAGAGCTCTGGGAGTTCAAGGCCAGCCTGGTCTACATAGCTATTTCAACCCATCCAGGGCCACAGAGTGACCCGGCAATTTTAGCTCTATCATTCACTGGCAGAGCTTAGCCCAGCCATCCAAATCATTGTTCTAACAGGGGTCAATTGCACAACCCTTCCTTCTCAGCAAATACCTTTCTCTTGGCCCAATGAAGAAGCTGCCAGAGCGGTCACAACAGAACAAGAGGGCGTTCTGGTCGCAACGTGGAATTGCTGCTGTCAACTCTCTTTTAGTGTTTGGACTTTGCTTATGAGACTTAGGCCAAATGCATCAACCTCACTTCTATGTCGTATGTCTTCACACACAGGCGTAGGTGTACAAACACACACACACACATACACACCTCACACAGTGGCCACCCTCATTTTCCACCACCAGTCCTTCACAACTGATAAAGAACCAAAACCTGATAGTAACTGAAAAGGCTAAAACCATGTTCCACTCAGAAACAGCTACAAATAAGGCCCCAGGTCAGAACTAGGCTCAATCCAGAATACAGGGAAATTAGTAGTTTCTGACCAAGGGGCAGGTTGGAGAAGGAGTTGAAGCTGGAAAATTATGAAGAGGTGACATCAGGGCAGGGGCAGTTGTTGTCCTAACGGGGTTTTTCTGGAAGCAGGCCGGCTTTATGGCATGGTGGATAAGGAGACTGGTTAGATATGGAGACAGATGCCATGAGCTGGGACTCCCTCTGTGTGGACTTAACAGGATTCTGGCTAAGGCTAGGTCATGTAGGCCGAGCAAAGAGGATACCAAAGCTCAAGGCCAACGCCTCAGTGAGTAGAGTCTATGAAGAACCTGACAAAGACAGACCAAAGAGAGATTTACCTTGAGGTCCAGACTTGAAACTCCTGTGGCATCTGCTTCTTTACCCACCGAGATCTTCTCTTCCTGTCCCTTCCAACTCTGCTCTCTCTGCCCTTTCAATGCCATGATCCCTTGTATCTGACTTGAACTCCGAACTCCGTGTCACGTGCTGTGGATGGTCATGGGCTCTAGAGGAGACCCACTGTCTCCAGCTCCTCTGACCTTCCTGCATTCTTTGCTGCACTGGAGCACTCCAGAACCTCTCACTCTTGACTTCCGGCTTCTGGAATAATAGTACTTGCTTCTTAGGGATGGAAACTGTGCAGCCGTTTTCCCCCATAGTACATAAGATTGAAGCCTTGCATATATTAGGCAAATGTTCTTATGCCTGAGCTACATTCCCTGCCCATTTCTTAATTTTTAATTTTGAGATAGTGTTCCACTAAGTTGCACAGGGTGGCTTTGGAATCACTCTGTAGCTCAGCTGACCTTGATCTTGCAATCGTTCTGCCTCAGTTCCCAGCATGCAATGGTTGTAGGTCTGCACCATTAGGCCCAGATTCCATGGACATCTTGGACCTTTCTCGTTTCCACCTTTTCATTGCACCTCGGACTACTTGATTCTTCTACATTTCAAACTTTCCAAGATGTGTAGTACCTGTCAGAAAACTGACATCACAAATGGGGTCATAACTCAAGGTCATCACAGTAACCATACGAAACACCGGACATGTCACGCTGTAATGATCACCTTCCTCATGGTATTGGTGTGGGTGGGAATACATGACCCGTCTATACTGAATTGACATGTTCTACTGTAAATGACTTCCATCCTGCTCTGCTTACTGCACTCTGACTTCTGAAATTGGAAGAGTAGATACAAAACACAGCTCTCATTCTGAAGGAGAGAGAGAGACAGCTTATTCTGAGCCAAGTATATGTGATCATGACCTTAGAACACACAGATTCTGGTTGTCCCAAATTGCACACCTGTATGTGGTTGTTTCAAGAAGCTTCAGTTCACAGATATGTGTGTGTTTTTTGTTTTTTTATTTTTCGTTTTTTGTTTTTGTGGGGTTTTTTTTTTTGTTTTTTGTGGTTTTTTTGTAAATGTTACTTTGGAGGAGGCTGTCAAAAACAAAAACAAAAAAACAAACAAAACAAAACAAAACAAAACAAAACAAAACAAAACAAAAAAAACATGCCCTATCAGGATCTATATTGAAGTCTTTAATTCATGTGGACTTGAGTTCAGCTCCTCCTCTGCGAGCTCTCTGTGTGCTGTCACTCTAGGCACTGGTCCTATTCATAAAAGCTGGAGTCTTCATGTTTATTTTCAGCCTCCTTGACCATACCAGAACATCCTTGGAGATTTATGTGATGCTGTGATTTGAACTTTAAGAGGTGGGATCTGTTGGGCCACTGTCACCACCGTAAGGAGTACCGCTGGGCTCTCCCAATGCCTTAGTTTCCACAGTACCAGGTTGGTATAGATCAAGTCCATCCCACTAGGTTGAACTTTCCTGGCTATGGCTGCTTCTCTTTCCATATTTTTTTCTTCTTTCCCCTTTTTGCAACACTGCCAGAGACCCACGCCAGGACACCAACACTGTATTTCTTGGAGCCTGCAAGTATAAGAATCACACATTTTGTAAAAGTTCTTTGTTCATTTGCTTATTTGTTGTGTGTATTCACGTGTGTGAGCTTGCACATGTGTGAGCTTGTATGTGTGGATGTCAGAGGCTGACTTCAGCTGTCCTCCTCCATCTCTCTCCCCCTTTTTTATCTGACACAGCTCTGGAGTTTGTCAATTCAGGTACACTGGCTGGCCAGCAAGTTGCAGGGATCCTTCTGGCTCCTTCTCTTCACAGCTGGGAATGCAGGCACACTCCACATTGTCTGGCTTTTTAAAATGTGGATTCTGGGGCTCGAACTCAGGTCCTTGTGTTTGATTAATAAACACTTGGCCAACATAGCCATCTCTCTGGCCCCAAACTCGTTTCCTTTCTGAAAGCATTTTACAATTGTGGTAACACCGAATGAATTAAAGCCATTATTTTAAAGATGAGTCGATGCAATTGCAATTTCTAGGGTGCAGATTGTGGGTTTCTATATTATGATGAACATACAAATGAGTTCTGTCAACACAAAACCCTGGCTCTCGTTATAAAGAGAATAAAATATCGTTTATCCTAGAGACATTTTGAGTGACTATGTCCCAGGAACACAGATTTAGGTTACTCCAAATTCCATCCCATCGTGGTAGCACTTCCATGAAGTTTACAGTTTTACAGAACAGAGAAATGCCTAAATCAAGGCAAGTATAAAGTACATTGATGGATATTTCAGAGAGGCAGGTACAGCAAGATGGGGAAGGCTTTTCTATAGGTCCAAGATGTTATCTGTTGATATTCTTCTTAGCTTTTGGGTTGGTGGAAACTAGTGGGCTTGCTAAGCTAATGACTTCAAAGGTTTGCTGGGGTTTTTTCCTAATAGTTACAGGGTGTTAGTTCTAACACAGGGGTGGGCAAGGAATGGTTGTCTGCGTCTAATACTAGTCCAAGATAAGGTAATTACACTCTGGTCCTGTAACATTCCAATCTGTCCATAGCACAGAAGTTTTAATCAGTCAGTTCTTATTCACAGCTCTATTCTGTGTCTTGTTTTTATATAAAAAATTGTAATGTAAGATGTTGAACACGTTCTTGCCAGTGGCATTATGTGAAGAGACACCATAACCAAGGCAACTTTTATACAAAAGAGAGTGTTTAACTGGGGAGGCTTGCTCAAAGTTTCAGAGGGTTGGTCCATGGTCTGCTGTGGGACAATGGTCTTGTACACTGTAGAGATTTGTCACTCATATTAGTTTATTAAAGCACTGATTGGCCAGTAGCCAGGCAGGAAGTCTAGGAGAATTCTAGGAGAATTCTGGGAAAAGGAAAGGCAGAGAGACACAGTCACCAACCAGAATCAGAGAAGGCAATACAAGAATGTCCCACTGAGAAAAGGTACCAAGCCATGTGGTTAACATAGACAAGAATTATGGGTTAATTTAAGTTGTAGGAGCTAGTTAATAATAAACCTGAGCTAATAGACCAAACAGTTTATAATTAATATAAGCCTCTGTGTCTTTCTTTGGGACTGAATGATTGCAGGACTGCGCAGGACAGGAACTTCTGTCTTCAATGATCAGCATGGTGGGAAGTAAACAGGCTTGGAGCTGGAGCAGTAGCTGAAAGCTTCACATCCTGATCCAGAGACAGCAGGTGGAGAGACATATTGGGTCTGTGTCTTAGCATTTCTACTGCTGTGAAGAGACACCATGACCATGGCAACTCTTACAAAATAAAACATTTCATTGAGATGGTGGCTTACAGTTTCAGAGGTTTAGTTCATCGTCATCGTGGCTGGAAGCATGCAGGCTGACATGGTGCTGGAGAATTCGCATCTTGATCCAAAGGCAACAGGAAGTGAACTGAGACACTGGGTGTGACTTGAGCATATATGAGACCTCAAAATCCATCCCTGCAGGGACACTTTTCCTCAAAAAGGCCACACACCCTCCACCAAAGTCACACCTCCTATAGCATCACTCCCTTTGGAGGCATTTTCTTTGAAACGAGGGCAGTTTGGCATGGGCTTTTGAAATTTTAAAGCCCACTCCCAGTGACACACTTCCTCCAGCAAGGTCACACCTCCTATTCTGTCACTAATAGTTCATCGGTTTAGGACTAAGCATGCAAATACATGAGGGTGGGGCATTCTCATTTAATTCTCTCATTCAAACCACATTTGATTTTATTAACCTCCATCTTATTTACAAGAAAAAAACAGAAAGTTTACTTTATATTTAGCACTGCGTTTCCAATATAAACTGCTACTGCAGTGAACTCCAAAACATTGATAACATTTAAATTGTCTTTAGTTGATATCCAAATAAAAATGAAATGGGAAAAAAATTAGCCATAAAAATATATTTACCGGTTAGTTTTTATATGATCGCTTTCACTGCCCTGGAAAAATCCAATGAGCCCTGTGGTGATATTTTGTGTTTTAACAAATAAAGCTTTCCTGAAGATCAGAGTGGAGAGCTAGTCACACTAGTTGGACATAGAGGCCAGGCAATGGTGGCACACACCTTTAATCCCAGCACTTGGGAGACAGAGGCAGATGGATCTCTGTGAGTTCAAAGCCATCCTGGACTACACAAAATTGAATCAGTCTAAAAGAAAAATGGAGCCAAGTGGTGGTGGCTCACACCTTTAATCCCAGTACTTGGGAGTCACACGCTTTTAATCCCATCACTAGAAAGGTAGAGACAGGAAGGGATATAGGTGGGTGGAAAGAGGACTATAATGTGGCAGGAAACTGGAGCTCAGGGCACTCAGTGTGCAGATTATTAGGGACAGGATCACCTCTTTGGTCTGAGGATGCAGTAGAGGTAAAAACTCTAGCAGCTGTTGCTCTGCTTCTCTGACCTTTCAACTTTCACCCCCTAATATCTGACTCTTGGTTTTTATTATTAAAACCTATTAGAATTCACACTACAGAACTCAATGAAAATTCCCTATTACTTACTTCTATCTCCAACAACTGTGTGTGTATGGTGCATGTTCATAATTGTGCCTGCAAGGAGGTATATATGTGCATATTTGCTTGTGGAAGCTAGATTGGGGTCAGTCTCAGCTGGCATTCCTTAGGATGGCCATGCATTTCATTTTTTTGATACAAAGCCTCTCTCTGAGGTCTGGTGCTTGACTACTGAGAATTAGTCAGACTAGCTGGCCGGTGAGACCCGGGGATGTGCTGGGGTTACAAGTAGATCCTACCACACTTGGGTTTTGTGCCCGGGTGCTGAGAAATCAACTTGGGTCCTAATTCTTGCACATCAAGCCTTTTATAGACCAAAGCATCTTCCCCAGTCCTCCAGCAACTTCAAAAATCATTTTAATAGTCTTGGCTTTAAACATATATAAGCTTTTCATGCATAGTATAAAACAAGAAAATTTATTTGGATAGAAATCAATCCCTGGAAAGAAATCAATGGTTGAAAAAAAACTCCTAGTTAAATATAATTGAAACAGTGGTGCCGATGACAAGCTTAGCGTGAGTTTCTTTTGTGCAGAACTCAGCAACCATCAAATGCAATATGCATGGGGCAGGGTGTGAGGGAAACCAGATGTGTCTGTCATCTTCACGGGACCTGATGTGCCCACCATGCAGGAAGTTCCTGTGGTAAGTTGTTTGGGGCCTGTCATCCCAGATCTGTGTCTGCCCACCATGCCGTGTCCAGAACCCAGCACAGGGATGGGCCTGCAACAGGAAATCGATGGTTGTTTGCTGAATTGGAAGGAGAAGCCTGATGAGGTTGGTCTTCCAATCACATTGACTGTCTACGCCTTGTCAAACCTTGTTCCCAAAGAGTGGAAGGAACAGCCTTGGCCAAAGTGGGCAGGATCCCTGTTATCAATAATTTTATATTCCTGGGGGGAAAGACTTCTTAAAAATAACTAAATAAGTGGGAGTGAAACATACTTACTTCACATAGTGATATTTTTGAGAAAATCTTGAAATCTTTTTCTTTCTTAATCTGATCAGGCTGCTGAAGTTATGTGACATTGTTCCCGATACCTGGACAATATTAAGGCCCTGTGACATACAGGAAGGTTCCTGGTGGGCTGGAGCCCCAGGGAGGACAAATGAGCCCAGGGAAGACAAATGAGCCCAGGGAAGGGCAGAGGAGCCCAGGGGAGAACAGAGGAGCCCAGGGGAGGGGATGGGAGCCTAGGGAAGGACAGAGAAGCCCAGGGGAAGACAAAGGAGTCTAGGGGAGGGGAGGGGAGGACAGGGGAAGGGAGAGGAGGGTAGAGGAGTCAGGGGAGGACAGAGAAGCCCAGGGGAGGGCAGAGGAGCCCAGGGGAGTGGAAGAGAGCCCAGGGGAGGACAGAGGAACCCAGAGGAGGACAGAGGAGCTCAGGAGCAAAGGATATGTTCTTTGAGCTAAAAGTGAAGCACTGGGTACTGACCACACAGTGATTCCAAAAGTCTCTGATAGCCATGCCTTGTGTGAATGGGCATAATTTAGAGGGTGTGATGTAAGTTCCAGAGTTCCTTTGATTAACACCCCTGATCCACAGCTCTCTGCCTAATCCCTTTGACGAGGGGAAGATAAGCTAGGGTGGCAGTCCCAGTAACTCCTTCTATCTCTCTAAGTTGCATGTAAATTTTTCTGCATCTCCCTGGAGACCCTAGGGTAGCCATTTCTCTCTGGCTAACTGGAAACTGTGTAAGAAGGCAAACACTGCCGGTCCTGTAAGAACTCCAATGATGAAGCAGCCTGTCCCGTGTTCCCTCGCTCCTCTATCCCTTTATTAGACATTGTGTGACTGCAAAGGATGGACAATAGGGTCTACTCCATGCCTTGATGCCGTCAAATGGTTTTCATTATGTTAAAATAGTAATGGTCTTTGTTGAGCAAGATCTCTTGTCCGGAAATCCTTAGGACTTCCATGAGTGGAAACAGAGGCTTTGCAAGTTTAAATGACTCTCTTTGGAGACATAAAGGCGTCTCATTTATTTGCCCAGGATGGAACTAAGCTACAGCAGCTGGAGGAGGCAGTTTGAGCCTGGGTAAGACTGTATGTCTTCGTTCCTCATGTTCCATGCTATTTAACACCCGACGTTTGCGGAGTCTCGGGATGCTATAGCTATGTGTGGCGGTGGAGGCCATGTACGGTCCACAGGAGAGGTAAGGCTTGAAGTACCTCTGCAGAACACACAGGTGGAGCCTGGCTCTGTTACCACCCCAGGTACTGCCTCCCTGATGTTCAAACAGGCCCCAAGGTCCAGAGATCAGCTGGCCAGTCACCCTGTTTCCAAGTCCCAGTCACCCGTAGGACTCCACCAAAGAAGGAAAAATCATATCACACATTCCCAGTCCTGGGTCCCCTTTACCAATCAAATGACAGCACTCAAAGCCTGCTAACCCAGCATCTGCTGATTGCCTCCTGGTATCCCCAGAACCTCCTATGAGTCTCTCCTGCGTTGACTGATTTCTATAGAGATAGTGAAGGGTGGGAACAGGGCAGGAGAGGGCCCGATACTGTGTTAGGTTGTTTCTCAGTTCAGTCATTCCTTATTACCTTCTCTTGCGTTAACTTGAGAGATATTAAAATATTCCGGGGTATTAATAGTTGACATCATTGGTGGAAATGTAGCAGAATGATGTTTTTAAAGCATCACATTTAATACGCCCAGAAAAGGCATTAGTGAAATTTTAATGAGCAACCAGGCTGTAGTCATTTCAAATTGATGATTCTCTTCACGGCAAAACCTGTCCAAATAACTGGAAACCATGGCGGTGCACACACCGTTAGCACTTAGTTAGCATATATACACAGCACATGTACAACCAAGAAAATCAGCCCACAAGTAGACAAAGATGGTTATTTTTGCACGAGCGTGGTGGAGTGCTAGCTGCCAAATCTGTCTAAGGCTGTACAGAAGGGAATGTACTTTTTTCTTAATGAGTTCCTAGTGTGGAAAGAATTTACAGGTGACCAAAGGAAACACCTGTGGTACACACAGAGCCACTTTCTGTGGCTCAGCACAGGACACCAAGGATGTGACTGCCTTCCCTTTACTCAGAATGACACCTGAGCTGGGAAATACAGGCCCTGAAACCCAGGAGCTACCAGCAGTGTGCTTGCAAGCATGGAAACTCGAGGGGAACATGCACTGAAGGGCAGAGTATAGCAGGAAGGAAGAGAAGGATGCTTCTGGACATACGTGGTAGACGTAACACTGTCTTTCACCTGGGAGGCTGGAAGATGTCCACAGAGGAGGCCACCTCTCTCCGTCCCTGGAGGACCGAGTACAGTCACTCTCATTCCCAGTAATACCCAGACCACTATCGAATGCTCTTGCAAGGCTATTGATACTAAGCAGAAATTGGTTTTAACTAGTCTGCATCTTTTTTCTTTTAGGGTTTGCAGTCATGGGGATGGAATTCGGGGTTTTACACATTCTAAACCCATGAGTTCCTGCTCTGCCCCTAGGCTATACCCCTAGCTCCCACCAATGCTTTTCTCGTACCTAACTCCATACCATAGACAGTAGCTTCCCTACATCAGGAAGGAATGAATGCAAGACTCCATGTCAGGCTCGTGTAACCCCAAATACCCAGGAGAAGGCCTTGGTTTCCAGGGCACGCCTTCACTGGGGGTACTTGACTTACAGGGTCTAGCATCTTCCAGGTGACTGTCTCCTACTCTTTCCAGAATACTGTGGCCAAACCCCGTAACTTTGCAAGTCTGATGGAAGCAAGGAGGCTATTCACCAGTCAGTGCGGCCTACAGGTGAGAACACAGATAGGAACTGATGGAGGACCAATTAGGCAGGGAACCACCAATCAATGCAAGCAGGCTCTGCAGGCCACTCACGAGCTCACTCAGCAGCCAGCAGTCTACTGAGATGCTTCTCATATTGGTCTTCAAACATTTTTCTTCTCCCCTTTCCGCAGTGTGACTTTGTGTTGATTTAAGTCTAGCAGCTTCTATTTTTTAAGTTTCTTTTATTTATTTATTTATTTTTATGCTTGGATGTTTTGCTTGCATGTATGTCTATGCACCATGTGCATACCTGGTCCCTGAGGAGGCTAGATTATGGTGTCAGAATCCCTAGGACTGGAGTTAAAGACAATTATGAGCCGTCGTGTGGTACTATGAACTGAACTCTGTGCTGTTAACTGCTGAGCCATCTCTCCAGCTCGAGCATCATTGATTTTAATATTTAAGACTTTTACCACCCCTCCCTCTCCTCTCTACTTCACTCCCCTCCTCCCTCCTTTCCTTTCCCTTATCTCCAATATTTACTCAAATGACAAGTATGCCAAGAAGGGGGGGATGAAGTTATTGCTTTTTTTTTAAGTCAATACAACTACATAATCTAAAAGATCCCCAGAAAACTACTTTGCCTGCTTTCTTGGGGACAGCTTAGAGTGGAAGGAGGGGTAAAATGAAGAACTCTACTTACAAGGTCATCACAGAGGAGCAGGAGAGAGAAAATGGTGGCCAGGACAGGGAACCTTTCACACAGATGTAGAAAAGTGGGCAGCCTCAAGATAGGTCTCAAAGATAGGCTTGAGAACTTAGCCATTAGATAGAGTGCTTGAGAAGAATGGCATTAAGGGGTACCCCAAAGTTTTGGACTGCTCAGGAAGAAGACAAAGAGTTCTGTTGGGACATGTTAAATTAGAACTAGCCACTCACTGTCCAAGAGCATATGTCTACTGGGCAGTTAAATGGCGTGAACACTGCCTCCTAAGGAGGTAGCCTAGGTTTAGCCCTCCGGGAGGAATGCTGGGAGCTTACAGGGGTTTGGCATCCCAAGCAGCTCCCCGCTAAAGATGGGAAGCCTTTAACCAAGGAAACTAAGTAAAAGGACTTCTAGCCCTCAGCTTGCGATGCAGGATCCCTCCCCTTTGGCAGAAGACCCATGAAGTATTGACCAGGAGACTCTGACCAGAGTTATCTCCTCCAAGGGTCTGTGAGAGCCCAGTGGAGTAGACACACACTCTACCCTCTAATAACTGAAATGCAGTAAGAGCAGGCACAGTCAAGAGTTACCATTAGTTAGAGGAAAGATATCTGTGAAATTTTAAAGTTAACCCACAGGAAGTACAAGAAAAATAAAGAAAAGTAGGAGATTCCTCTGCAAGTGTTCTTTTTTGTGAGATGTGTTGGGAAATTGAGAAACTGAGGGAACTGGACACCTGCTTAGGTTCTCAGAAGTTCTGCGAACCTACCCGTGATTCAGAAGCCTTCCAGGGTATAAGGCTCCTCTCTGATGGCAATGACCTTCAGAAACCATTTCAAACACTAGGTTGTTGGTTTTCAAACATTAGGATCTTTTGGAACTTGTGAAAACTTAGACTCCTGGTTTAGATTTCCATAAAATCTCTATGGAAAGCAAGCCTCCAGTGGTAGACAAGGAGAAAGAGAACAACCAAGACACTGGATTTGCTCTTTGCAGGGGGCTCAGTCGACAGTTTAAGGGGCCTTCACTTTGGTCTCCGTCTGGATCTTGGAGATTGGCTGGTGTACCCAGAACATGTGTAGCTCCATCAACCGAATGTCATTGCTACACCTTTCCCTCTAATACACAGCAAACAAGAGATGTGAATTAAATCCTTTTTCTAGAAAATGCAGTGAGTGTATTCACCCAGCACTTGCATGTTTCTCTTCAACAACAGTGGAAGGTTTTTACTTGGGTTGGACTCTCTTCCCTTCCTGGTCTAAATGCATCTGTATGTCATAGTTTACAAAAATCTTTTTAAAAAGCACATTATTTATCTTCGTGTGTATGGGAAGGGTGTACTTGTACACGTGCAACAGTTTGCACATTTAGATCAGGGGACATCCTTCAGTACTGGTTTTACTCTGATTATGTAGGTCCCAGGGGTCAACCTCAGGTTGTCGGGCTTTGCAAAAATCACTTTAACCCACTGAACCACTTCCCCAGCCCAGTGAGTTGTGGTTTATATAATCCAGCTGTTACACTGATGTTCATTGTGGGCTACTATGGCTACTTGGATAGCTTTCACGGAAAGTCCTTTGTTCTGGTGAGCTGTGTGTGTTTACTCCACCCTAATTTTATCCCATTTGTTGACATGTTAATTATGGTTCCTTGAAGGGAGACAGGTTGTCATGTCCAACACAGAGCTGCTGTGACTTTTCTGTCATCCTTAACATACCCGAATGACAGACAGGCTGTGGAAGGCTCTGCTTTCTATATTTCATGTACGCTTAAAGGGACCAACCTCGCAAGCACTTGCTGACCGTAGGATTTGGCCCCCCTGCCTCTGTATGACTCTGAAATCAGTTCCCTCCCCTCCTCTTCCTTCGAGAAAACACACCAAGATCAACCACATTTTCAGTCCAGCATGGTGCTAGTTACTTTCCTCACTGCTGTGACAAAGGACGCAACAAGAGCAACTGAAGGAAGAAAGGTTTGACTTGGCTCACAGTCCCGGGGTGCAGTCCATCATGGGGGCAAGCATAGGGCCAGAGCTTGAGGCTGCGTTGTGTTGAGGTCTGTCCTTGATCCTGACCCCTAATCAGACACACCCCTGATCACTATGTGTGTCTACTAACTCTCTTAGAGACATGCCCCTCGGTTTATCCTAGAGCCAAAGCGAGCATTTCTCCACAATCAGTCACACTAAGGGGAAGTGGCAGCTCTCTTTATCTCCGCTGCTGCTCTTGGTCACTTCAGAATTACATTTGACAGAAAGTCTCCCAGGAAGAGCTCCATCCCCCACACACCAGAAACCATACAAAGGTTAAACACACTATGGCAGAGAGGTAGGAAAGGAAACCCCCTTTTACGAGAGCATCCTCGGCAAATGTGCACGAAATGTTTGCAAACACATCTTTGCTCCACATCCTTTGTCATCATGGACACACTCAACCCTGAAATCACAGGAAATAAGCGCTTCCCCATTGGTCTCCTGCCAACATAATGGTCTCACTGGTAACAGTCCCAGGAGATGGGGGAGGAGAGAAGGAGAGATGCAGAGGGGAAAAAAAATGGATGGAGGAGTCATTGAAAGCAGGAAAACAACCAGCTACATTGAGTGCTTCTTAATTTAATGCATGCCAGTCAGACGCAATAAGGGCTGGCTGGTACCCATCCTTGTTCACTTTCTCTAAGACCTCAGGGCCAGCGGCTGCCTTGCTCTCCTCAGCTGTACCTGAAAATCACAGTCAAGGCGCAGACCTGGGTTCTCCAACTGCTCTGTCACCTGGTGCCTCCTCGAACATTAGAGAAACAAACCATTTTTTATTCCAAAACGATTAATATATTGGCTTTTCCCCTTTTCCACCTTTTCCCCATCCTTGTTCAAACTGAGAAATAAGAGGTCACCACTGCTGTTTGCCAGCTATTTCTGGTCTCCCGTGGAACATGTAGCTGGTTTGAGCTCATGAATTGTTTGTTTTTTTTTACTTTTATTTATGTAGTGTGCCTGGTGGTATCTATGTTTGGGCATGTGTGTGCCATAGAGGTCAGAGCCAGCTTGTTGGGAGTGGTTCTCTCCTTCCATCATGTAGGTCCCATTGTTTGAACTCAGATCCTCAGACTTGGTGGCAAGTACCCATACCCATCTCACTTGCTCTTGAGGGGTTTTCTTAATGCAACATCCTCACGCTTACTTAGTAGCCATGTTTTTAATCCTGAGAGGAAGAGGCAAGGAAATTGGCAGTTTCTAGACTACAGGTCACCTCCCCCAGTGTGGTCTCTGACTCGTAGGAGTATAGACACCCAAAATTTCTGGTGTCCATGAGAACACCAGCTCCAGAGAACTGCCACATGAAGACCCAAAGGCTCTGCTCAAACCTACTTGAGTTCAAGGACTGCCTATGACTCTGAGGACTGTGACTTTCCACGCCTGATATGCCACCATTCCCTACTGAGACAATCAGTCAACATCATTGCAGACTGAGAAGTAACTAGCACAAGTAAGAACAGCCCTGCCCTTCCACCACGTCCCTCCTTCCACCAGCATGAGATTGTAAGTGTGCGTTCAGGAGCCACACTGACAAGTGACAGTCCAATTCCATCACTTACTAGCTCCATAAAAACACGTGGGCAAATTGCTTAACGTCAGTTGTTGTCAGCTCTGAAGAAGCAAAACTGTTACCTACCTCTGTGGGAGAGTAGTCAAGAACTAGCAAGTCAGGGAGTGGGGATGAGGCTCAGTTATAAAGGCACTTGCTGCACAGCCTGAGGACCTGCATGCACGCACATACACACACACACACACACACACACACACACGCACACACCTTCAGTTTTTATATCAAGGGAGACCCAAACATGAAATGCTCTGTTTTCTTCCAGCAGCACTTCTGACCACCTATGTCTTGTGAGCAGGCATCTGGCATGTGGAGCCAGCAGGCTTTGAGAAGGCTGTGTGTCTCCTGTGGAGACTGACCTGTTTTACCTCATTTCAGCACACAGAGCCATTTCTGAGCCTCTGCTTTAGGGCTGACAGTCCCCATGATGCCTCATTCAATCAACATCTTTGATTCATTCAGGATTCAGGATAAAAGTACAGAAGGAACCATCCTTAGAACAAAGGGTGGAGGGGCACTCTGTGGAAGGACGCAGCATGTCACAGTGCAGAGTGGACAGACACAGTGTCACAGTGCAGAGTGGACGGACACAGAGTGTCATGGTGTGTCACAGTGCAGAGCGGAAGGACACAGAGTGTTACAGTGAGGAGTGGAAGGACACAGAGTGTCACAGTGCAGAGTGGACGGACACAGAGTGTCACAGTGCAGAGTGGACGGACACAGAGTGTCACAGTGCAGAGTGGACGGACACAGTGTCACAGTGCAGAGTGGACGGACAGAGTGTCACAGAGTGTCACAGTGCAGAGTGGACGGACACAGTGTCACAGTGCAGAGTGGACAGACAGAGTGTCACAGAGTGTCACAGTGCAGAGTGGACAGACACAGTGTCACAGTGCAGAGTGGACGGACAGAGTGTCACAGAGTGTCACAGTGCAGAGTGGAAGGACACAGAGTGTCACAGAGTGTCACAGTGCAGAGTGGACGGACAGAGTGTCACAGAGTGTCACAGTGCAGAGTGGACGGACAGAGTGTCACAGAGTGTCACAGTGCAGAGTGGACGGACACAGTGTCACAGAGTGTCACAGTGCAGAGTGGAGGGACAGAGTGTCACAGAGTGTCACAGTACAGAGTGGAAGGACACAGAGTGTCACAGTGCAGAATAGAAGGACGCAGAGTGTCACATAGTGTCACAGTGCAGAGTGGACGGACACAGTGTCACAGTGCAGAGTGGAAGGACGCAGAGTGTCACAGTGCAGAGCGGAAGGACACAGAGTGTTATAGTGAGGAGTGGAAGGACACAGTGTCACAGTGCAGAGTGATTGCTGAGAAAGGGATCATAAAGTTCAGCGAGAAGCATGCGCTCTGCCTGGGAAGGTAAACCCGCCAGGCTCCTCTGCCTGCCCCTATCATGGCTGGGCTATTACACTGTTTTGATTGGGCTATTGTGGCTCCAAGTAATAGAACTCTTGAAGGTTGTTTAAAATTGGTATTTAGCTTTCTCACCTAGCAGTTCAGAGGCAGCCAGTCCAGGCCAGTGCAGGATCAGAGGCTGGCTTCCTTCTGATCTTCACAGCAGGATGAGGTGTTGCCTCGGGCTCTTAAGATACTGATTTTATGACCCAGGCTTCATAGTCAACCTCAAGTCCCAGAAAAAGAGAAGGGGGAGGAGCTAACAGGCCCCTCCCTGCCTTAGGACTCCTGGAACAGATGCTCTGGCTCAAATTTGGCCTACAATGGAGAAAAGAATATGCGGGGAAGGATGGATCTTCCACCGCATCCATGGGCCTTGGTTTAGGCATCATTAGTTTGGAGGAAGGAATTACTTTTGCCTCCTTTCAATGTGCTCAAAAAACTTGATTTATGCCCGTGGCATTGCAGCTTTAGCTGAAGATCCTCTGCTTTGTATCCCTCTTGGGATGTCCTTAGCCAGCTGCAGCAGTTGCTGATCGCTCGGAAGAGAAAGACTCAGGGTTAGAGTGCACAGGCCACAATAGGTCTCCTGGGTCTGTACCCAGATCCTGGCTGATCCCTCTCCTCTTCCTCTTCCCTCATCACCACCAGGAGCACACTCCAAACATACAACAGGTTTTACTCCCCCACTTGCCTGGCTTCTGTTTCTCATGTTAATAGACTACCCCAGAAATATCAGAAACTTCTAGAACTCAGCCTCCTGAGTCCTGGAGAAAATATGCTCTCTCCTCCCTGCCACCCTCCTGGTTCTGGCAGCCAGCCAGTGCCATTGTCCAACACCCACTGTTCTGAGGGGGAGCTGTATCCTCAGGTTCAGCGAAGACAACGCTCATGGGTGGCTCTGCCTGATAAATTGCCCTGCAGCCAAAAAAGCGGGAGCTAATTTAGTGCTCGCTTCTCGTCAGCTGAAATGTTTTTATTTTGGGAGGGAATCGGCTAGCTATAATTATTATTGATCTCCATGACAACAATCAGAGAAAGCTTTCGCAGGTCCCTGAAGAGCAGGGCTAGAATTAGATGAGGTGTCCTGTTGGTGTTGGCCAATCACAGCTTCTTGTTGCCCTCAATTGATTTTATAGCTGACTTGCCATTTAAAGAACAAAATTAAGTTCTACACAGAGAATCTGAGTGTATTAACCCTCACCCTCCCATACCCCTCAGTATTTCAAGAGAAGTCACTGGGGTCTTGGCCATATCCTTTCAGAGAAGGCCTTACCTGACTGGCAACAGATGGATGCTAATGGGATATTTATTTACAGAGTAAAATTAAATTGGAGCTGCATCTTAATGCCCAATTTACATAATCAGCTTTGTTCTGAACTGATGAGCTCTTTCCAATAGCACTTGGGACCTTTCTGTCACAGCTGTCTCAAAGCAGCAGCCACGGAGAATGGAGATTAAGTAATTGCCTAAAGCTGGAAGTCTTGATGACACTCTATTATCCTATCCTAGAGACCCTGTAATTTCTCTAGATACTGGCCTGGGATCACAGAGTTGTGTTAGCTTCCTGCCATAATATGGGATCAAAGGAAAGATGTTCAATTTGCAATGGGTAGCCGTTAGACACATAGGTAGTCTCCACTCTCACCCTCACTTCTGTAAGATGGATTTAAAATGCCTTCTACTCCCCGTAACACTCATATTTACGTTTGGGGAGTCTGGAGGGCCTTGTGCACAGGATTCTGGTTCAGGGAGAGCAGACCTGGGGAGCTGAAAGGAGCATATCCTCCAGGTTTGTTTGTTTGTTTGTTTGTTTTTTTAAATATTTATTTATTTTGTGTACACATGTATGCCTGCAGGCCAGAAGAGGGCACCAGACCTCATTACAGATGGTTGTGAGCCACCATGTGGTTGCTGGGAATTGAACTCAGGACCTTTGGAAGAGCAGACAACGCTCTTAACCACTGAGCCATCTCTCCAGCCCCATCCTCCAGGTTTGTTGAGTTGGCAAAACCGGATACTTCAGCAACAAGCTGTGTTAAACTGTTCCCTTTGCAGCTCTATGCTGGTGCAGAAGACACTCAATGACCTCATACTGTGCATCCTTCCAAACCCATTTGGTGCTGACCAGCTCTAGGAAGGGTAGCTTACTCTCTGAGAACAGTCCTAACAATAGACATTTGCTGAGAATTCAAGTTCCCTAAGCATGCTTTGCCCCCAAATTTCCTGTACCTCTAAGATAACTACGATTGCTCGCCTGGCTTTTGCAGACCAGGAAATTGAGTCCTAGAGAAATAAAATATTTACCCCCAAAGTCCTAACTAATTTAATGGGATAACCAGAGCCAGAACCTGGTCTGACTGGCCCCCAGATACAAAGCGCTTGTGCACCGGACCACATGAAATCTCACATGGCAAACACTGTAGGCAGTTCTATTAGCAGAGATGAGGCACCTTTTATTAATAGAAATAAAGGATTTTTTAAAATGAGATCTCCATTCCTTGGAGCTATAATTACTAACCTTGAGCATCGGGCAAACACTTCAAGTCCTTAAAAGGAAAACTGATCTGAATTATTTACCCTCCTGTCCCTCATTTCTTCATCACAAACGGTTCACTCTAAAGTGCGCTGTAGTTAAAATCCAATGAAGAGATCAAATTCATTTCCCCTGGAGAGTAAGCTCCGTCCATCTGGATCTCAGCAAACTTGGGACTTTGGGACAACTGGTTGTCAAAATAAGTCCCAATCCTCACAGAGTGTTTTGTATACATGGAACCTGTTCCTAAAATTCCCTGGGGTCCTTAGAGATCGTTGGGGCAGTGGGGGGGGCAATATTCTAGTGGGAATCAGTGATCTAAAGGCTACTGCTATTCACTAAGCATGTGATTTTCGACTCGTAGGCATTTCCTGTCGTCTAAAAGGCTGCATCGTGTTTGTACTTTGAAGCTATCACACCCTTGCTCTGGGCAGACTCACAAACAGCTGCTCAAGGGTGAGAATGTGTGACGTCACTCCTTACCTTCTTGGAACAGAATACCTGGCAGAAGCAAACTGGGAGGATTGCTTTGGCTCAGGGCTTCAGGATGGTTCATTGCATTACATATGGGCCGCATGACAGTGGGAACAGCTCACTTTATGGTGGCAGGCGCATGAGGCAACTGGCCGCATTGTTGCTGTGGTGACTGACATGAGAAATGTCCTCCACGGGCTCCTGTTTGGAGTACTCGGTCCCCAGTTGCTGGGGCTCTTTAAGGGGTTTTAGGGAGTGCAGCCTTGCTAGAGGAAGTGCGTCACTGGTCACTGGATGAGAACTGTGAGCTCTCATAGCCTCACCCCACTTCTAGTTCACTCTCTGTTCAGCGCTCGCCCTGGAAGATGTGCGCGCTCAGCCTCCTGCTCTGGAAACCACATCTGCCCGTTGCCATGTCTCCCTCCTGGGAGGGGTTCTTATCCGTCTAGAACCGTAAGCCCAAATAAAGTCCTCCATCCTTAAGTTGCCTTGGTCCTGGTGTTCTATCACGGCAACAGAAAAGCAACTGATATAACGGCAAACCGGAAGCAGAGTGCAGGAAGGAGGCAAAGACGATAGATCCCAAATGACCCACTTCCTGTGACCTGCTTCCACCCGCCAGACTCTAACCTCCTAAAAGGCCTCCAACTTCCAAATAGCACCATCAGCTGGAACAAGGTTTGAAACAGGAGCCAACAGCAGACACTTTAGACTCAAGCTCGAACAGTGTCAAAGAGAGTGGGCACACATTTTCATGAGGCAAAATTAGTCAATCTCGGCTTGGGGCTTTCTTATTTCTCGTTCATGGCACCTTTAGTGGGTTCAGGAGGCTGGAGGCACACAGTCTCCAACTTAAAACTTTGTAGTGTTTACTCCTAATGCCCCATCCCAGACCAGAGCTGAATCTTGACCTTGTTTCTCCCCTTCCCCGCCCCCCCGCCCCCCCCCCCACTGCAAGATTCTCCACCCTGGCTTATGCTAGTGAGCACTAAATGTTCAAGTGAACTTTCTCGAAGATATTGTACTCCTTCACAGGGACTCCCTAGAGAACCAGCACAAAGATTTCAGTGTGGTTCTAATTGGTTACAATTTCATGACAAGACAGAAAGCTGGGGGTGAGAATTGGCCATGAAAAGAGGTAGAACAGTGGCTCCTATAAGGATGTGCCCGCGCTCAAACTCTTGGGGCCCGTGGAAGCTGTGCCTGGGCTGGAACTCTTGGGGCCCGTGGAAGCTGCGCCCGAGCTCGAACTCTTGGGGCCCGTGGAAGCCACCTGATTTGAAAACAGGTCTTCGTGGTTCTAATTCACTTGGGCTCTCAGGATGGGTTCATCCTCATTTAAACAGGTGGGCCCTAACCCAAATGGCAAAGTCCTTAAACTGAGGAGAAGACGCAGCCCAAAAGGCTATGGAAAGATGAAGAGTAAGGTGATCGAATTACAAGCCAAGGCATGCCTGCTACTGCCCAAAAAATATAAGGAAGCCTCCCCACCTCCAACACACAAACTGAGCCTGGAGGGGGAGCCAGCTTTGCGGGCAGCTTAATTTCAGACTTCTGGCCCCAGAGCTATGAGAATAAACTGCTATTGATTTAAGTCACTGAGTTTGTGATAATCAGTTACAGTGGCCCTGGGACACTAATAACGTTTGTAAGGAGCCTTTCTCCAGCCACACAGGAGTATTCTTGCCTTCGCAGTGTGGAGAAGCAAACTGAGCCCTCATCATGGCCTTTCAGAAAAGGACTTATAGTGTCATAGATATATAAAGCTCTGGTCCCAGGTCTTGTCACACTGGAGATCTGACAGCCCCGTCATCTTGCAGCAGCCTGTCTACCAGTCTCAAGTGCCTATATGGGGGACGAAGCTGGGAATACAAAATTAAAAAGGAAAGAATTCTTGAGGTTCCAGCTTTGGGAAGAAAACCCAGAGGAACAAAATGCCTAAAGCCAGGACATCCTTGAGAGAGAACAAAGTTCCCTAAGACAGCAAGAGGCTTAACAAAGGGAAGTGGCGGAATAAAGAAAACCCTGAAAGAAAAAGACAGGCGCGATGGCACGGGTAGCTGAGAGATCTGTCCCTCAGAAGTCAGTTCAGTTTAGCTGATTTGGTCAGCAGGACACACAGACGCAGAGCGGGTCACCAGGGCCTCGTGTTAAAAAGCGAGGCTTCTTCAGAAGGAAGGAATTATTTGGCAACAAGGCTTTCTTCAGAATGAAAACAAAACCCTGTGATTAGGAGTTTTCACAATTAAAAAAAAAAAAAAGCCGGGCGGTGGTGGCGCACGCCTTTAATCCCAGCACTCGGGAGGCAGAGGCAGGCGGATCTCTGTGAGTTCGAGATCAGCGTGGTCTACAAGAGGCTAGTTCCAGGACAGGCTCCAAAACCACAGAGAAACCCTGTCTCGAAAAACCAAAAAAAAAAAAAATCTTTTTTTGATTTGGGGTGGATAACATCGACAGATTTTCTTATGTTGAACCAGCCCTGTATCTCTGAGGGGAAGCCGACTTACTTGGTCAGGGTGGATGATTTTTCTGATGTGTTCTTGGACTCGGTTTGCCAGTATTTTATTGACTATTTTTGCAAAGATGTTCTTGAGGGAGATTGGCCTGAAATTCTCTTTCTTAGTAATGTCTTTGTGTGATGTGGGTATCAGGGTAACTGTAGGCTCTTAAAAAGAGTTTGGCAAGGTTCCTTCTGTTTCTATTGCGAGGAACAATTTGAGGAGTATTGTATTAGTTCTTTGAAAGTCCTGAAGAATTCTGCACTGTAGCCAGCTGGTCCTGGGCTTTTTTGGTTGGGGGACTTTTGATGACTGTTTCTATTTCCTTAGTGGTCATGGGTCTATTTAATTTGCTTATCTGGTCTTGCTTTAATTTTAATTAGTATATGGTATTTATTCAGAAAATTATCCATTTCCTTTAAGTTTTCTAATTTTGTGGAGTACAGGTTTTTGAAGTATGTCTAGTGTAGGAGGTACCTCTGTTTGTGTGTTGCTTTCATTGGTTAATAAATAAAGAAACTACTTTGGCCTGATAGGGCAGAACTTAGGTAGGCAAAGAAGACAGAACTGAATACTGGGAGGAAGAGAGGCAGAGTAGGAGAGAGACACCATGGAGCTGCCAGAGTCAAAGACATGCTGAATCTTTCCCGGGAAGCCACTGCCATATAGCAATACACAGATTAATAGAAATGGGTTAAATCAAAATGTGAGAGTTAGCCAATAAGAGGCTAGAGCTAAGGGCCAAACAGTAATTTAATTAATACAGTTTCTATGTGGTTATTTCAGGGCTAAGCTAGCTGGGTGGCCAGGACAAACAAGTAGGCCCTCTCCCTGTAACATATGACCTGATAATTCTCTGAATTTCCTCCATGGCTGTTATTATGTCCCCCTTTTCATTACTGATTTTGTTAATTTAGATATTCTCTCTCTGCCTTTTGGTTAGTTTGGGTAAAGTTTTGTCTATTTTATTGATTTTCCTCAAAGAGTCAACTCTTTGTCTCATTGATTCTTTGTATTGTTTTCTTTGTTTCTCTTTTGTTGACTTCAGCTCTCAATTTGATTATTTCCTACCATCTGGTCCTCCTGGGTGAGTTTCCTTCTTTTTGTTCTAGAGTTCTCAGGTGTTCTGTTAACTTGCCATTGTGGCATTTTTCCAGCTTCTTTATGGAGGCATTTAGTGCTTTGAACTTTCCACTTAGCAATGTTTTCATTGTGTCCCACAGGTTTGGGTATGTTGCGCAGTCATTTTCATTGAATTTTAGGAAGTCTTTAATCTCTTTCTTTATTTCTTCCTTGACCCAGTGGTGATTCAGTTGAGCATTTTTCAGTTTCCATGAGTTTGTGGGTTTTCTGTAATTAGTGTTGCTGTTGAATTCTAACTTCAAGTCATGATGATTTGATAAGACACAGGGGGTTATTCCAATTTTTTTTTGTATCTGTTGAAATTTGCTTTGTTACTGAGTATGTGGTCAATTTTAGAGAAGGATCCATGAGGTGCTGAGAAAAAGGCATATTCTTCAACAAAAGCCAATACCCCTTCATTATAGAGGTCTTGAAAAGAGCAGGAGTACAAGGAACATATCTAAACATAATAAAGGCTATATACAGCAAGCCAACAACTAACATCAAACTAAATGGAGAGAAACTCAAAGCAATCCCACTGAAATCAGGAATAACACAAGGCTTTCCACTGTCCCCATATCGATTCAATATAGTACTTGAAGTTCTAGCTCAAACAATAATACAATAAAAGGAGATCAAGGGGATACAAATTGGAAAAGAAGTCAAACTTTCACTATTTGCTGATGATATGATAGTTTACATAAGTCACCCCTAAAATTCTACCAGAGAACTCCTACAACTGATAAACACCTTCAGTAAGGTAGCAGGATACAAGATTAAGTCAAAAATATCCCTCCAGTGGCCCTCCTATATACAGATGATAAACAGACTAAAAAAGAAATTACAGAAACATTACCCTTTACAATAGCCACAGATAACATAAAATATTTTGAGGTAACTCTAACCAAACAAGTGAAGGACCTTCATGCCAAGAACTTTAAATCTTTGAGGTAAGAAATCAAAGAAGACATCTCTTGGATAGATAGGAATAACAGTAAAAATGGCAATCTTACCAAAAGCAATCTACAGATTCAATGCAATACCCATCAGAATCCCAGCAAAATTCTTCACAGACCTCCAAAGAACAATACTCAGCTTCATATGGAAAAACAGAAATCCAGGAGAGCCAAAACACAGGCTACCAAAAGCTGAGACTATTGGAAGATGGAACACTTTGCTGTCTCTTCCTCCCATCTCACAGATCAATCCAGAAGAAAATAATGACAGAACTATGCAGACACAATAGTCTAAGCTGCTACCCCCACCCCAAATTTGTATGTGGGGCTCCAATGCCAGTATGATAGTAGTAAGGAGCCAGGGACTGGAGGATGGCTCAGTTGACAAATACTTGCCATGTTACCACGAGGACCTGAATTTGGACCCCAGCATTTACATAAAAGTCTGGGCACAGCAGTGCACACCTGTAATCCAGGGCTGGGAAGTGGAGACAGGAGGATCCACGGGACTTGCTGGCCAACCATTCTAACCAAATTAAAGAGCACTTCATTTAGAGACCCTGTAAAAAAATATGGTAGAGAGTGATGGAGGTAGATACTGGATGCTGAACTCAGGTCTTTGCACATGTGTGTGTGTGTGTATGTGTGTGTGTGTGTGTGTGTGCATGCCTCTAGGGAAGCAATTAGTCATGATTAAGGGATTTATTCCCTTTTAGAAGCAGTTGAAGGCAGCTGCCTTGTCCCTTCCAATACATGATGATGTTATACGAAGGTATTCTCTTCAAAGTAGAAAGCTAAATTTCCCCAGACAGTGAATCTGCTAGTGTCTAGCAGGCTTCCCAATCTCCAGAACTTTGAACAAGGGTTCGTGTTGTTTACAGGCTACCCAGCCTGAAGTGTTCTTCATAGATGCTTGAACAGATTATGACAACATCCTGTGTCTTAATTAAGAAGCCTCCAAGGGTCCTCTCCTGACGATGCTATAATGAAATTGTCGCCGGCACTCCCAGCTCAGTTCTTCCCATGACTTTCCTGAGACCACTTTGCGTATGTGCCCACTTGTCTATCACCTGTCTGCCCCGTTAGAATGTAAATGCCTTGTCTGTTTTGTTCTTCAATACTCATAATGAAGCCTGGACCATGGTAAATGTGTGGTAAGTAACTGAATAACTACTAAATACAGACTCACTGGTATGCATCTCTTTTGCCCGCTTTCTCGTGACGTGTAACTTAAGTAGGTTGTTTTATATTTTTGGACAGTCCGAAGACAGTATTTTAATTTTTCTTGAACATGTATGTATTTATGTACTATACACATATACATATATATTATATAATACTATATATAAATGACTATATATAAATGAATAGTTCGATTGCACTCTAACTCTGTACTCTAGGAATGATGAGACAGATAGGTGCACACTTGCCAACAAAACTATTTCCGTATTGAAAGATGTCAGCCAAGATGACTGGGCAGTCCCCTCAGGCACACATGCATGGAGAAAAACCAATTTGATATGTAGGTACTATTTAGAATTCCAATAAGATTTGAAGTAATTCTCTCCACAGGCTTTTTTCTTTTATCATAGTGCCCTGCTCAGCTTTATCTCACAGTTTCTCTCCTTCCTCCCCTCCCTGCTTCATTGTAATACATCAGGCTTTTGATCCATTAGGGGTATGAATATTCATTAACGGTGAAGAATAATTAGCTGGAATAGCAGCAAATCCCTGGAGTCCGTGATATCAGACAAATGGGCTAAGCTGCAGTGATCCTATCGTTCTCCACTACACTGTGTGACCGTTCATTTTATATGTGAAATCGGCTGGGCCATGGGACCCCCAGGTAGCTGGGAAAGCATTAGTTCTTGCTGTGCCTACAAAGAAAGAAGATCCGTGCAGGCGAGTGACATCCGGTCTACTGCGGCCAGACACAGCAGAGTCCAGAGGTAGAGGAGGCAAAGGTCTTCTGTCTGATCTCTCTCTCTCTCTCTCTCTCTCTCTCTCTCTCTCTCTCTCTCTCTCTCTCTCTCATGCCTGCCTGCCAATCCAGATGTAGAATTCCCAGCTCTGTACCGTGTTTACCTATGCACTACCATGCTCTCCACCATGATGATAATGAACTAAACCTCTGAACCTGTATATCCAGTCCTATTTCAATGTTTTCCTTTATAAGAACCACTTTCTGGTTATGGTATCTCTCCACAGCAATAGAAACCCTGAGACAGCCAGTTTCTTGGTTCTCCAGCTTTGTAGATGACAGATTCTCGGCATCCATAACTCCATGAGCCAGTTCCTGCTCCTTCTGGTTCTGCTCCAGAGGATAACCCTGTGCTCACTGTAAGGGTCGGGGTACCCGGCAGACTGTACAGACCCTCTACCTCCCCATGCTGTGTTATGTACATCACTTAGAAGCTCATTCTCCTCAGTCAGAAAATCGCCAGCACAGTTTTCCCATTCTCTTTTCACTCTGATACCCGAGATGTGATGCGGCAAACTTCTTTCCTCACCACGCCCCCACCACGCCTCCACCACACCTCCACCACCCACCAGTGTTGTGTTGTTCAGGACACAGATGTCGAGCATCTCTGGAGACCTCTCTCAGTCCAGCGCCCAGGTAAAAGCTTCTTTACTTATTGAACTCCAACAAATTAGATTTCTAAAATTGCCATGTTCTCTAAGTTCCGCTGTGTGGGAGTGGCAGGTGGGGGTGGGGTACCCAAGAACAAAATGTGAGGTTTTTCATAAACTGACGGTTGGTTGTAACAACTGGTAACATTGTTTTCTAATATTGATTCTATACCAGCCTAGTTGTGTACATATGATCTTGAAAATGGTTGTTGGCTACCAACTAATGGTCTACAGACTCTAATAGCTAAAATAACATCAAGTTCTTGGGGCCATGGAGGTGGGATAGAGCCACCTCACATCATATAGTACCAGCATCATAGAGTACCAGCATCATGTAGTACCAGCATCATATAGGACCAGCATCATATAGTACCAGTATCTTATAAAGTACCAGCATCATATAGTACCAGCATCATAGAGTACCAGCATCATATAGTTCCAGCATCTTATAGTACCAGCATCTTAGAGTACCAGCATCATATAGTACCAGCATCTTAGAGAGTACCAGCATCATATAGTACCAGTTCTAACACAGCAATCACTGCTTCCCTGTCTCTATGTCTGATGTGCCACGCTTCTTCACATCTGCTGCTGTTCAAAACTTTGAAGACAGTAGGGGGAGGAGAAGTGGAGTGGGGATAGGGGGAGGGGAGCGGGGAGAGGGGGCAATATGTGGGAGGAGGGGGAGGGAAATGGGAAACGGGGAGCAGTTGGAAATTTTAAGTAAAAAAGAATAAAAAAAAACTTTGAAGACAGCTGAGAATTAGAGAATATTTTTTCTCTTATTGATGCATGAGACTTAAAATTTTAGCAAGCAGTGCTGATGAGATATAAATAAGCTGCAGGAGAAAGCCTCGAGTTTTTAGCTCTGCCAGCACACAAGTGAGCGTTGTACCCAAGCTCGAAATGTCCCCCAGAGTTTCTAATTTACTGAGTACTAACTTGTTCTTGGCATGATGCTGGGTAGAAGGTAACTAATTTTGCCTTCAAGGAACTCTTAGTCTTGAAGAAGATGCAGATGCAAAGAAAACTGCATCTTGGTGATATAGTCAGGGCTAACGTAACAGAAGACCTATCCCTAAATATATCCCCTAACCTTTAACCTTAACCGTAACTAACTCCTAACCTTAGCATTAACCTCTAACCCCTAACCTCCAACCTCTAGCCCTGACCCCTAACCTTACCTATTCCCTAGTTCTAACCCCAGAAGAGATGAAGGGAAAGAGCAAATGTGTCATCCTTAGCCTTGAGCTTCTAGATGGATTCCTGAAATAAATGATTCCCAATTGAACCTTGAAGGATAATTAAGAATCCAAACACACAAACAAGGCTGCTCAAAGAATATTTTAGATACAGAGAAATACAAGGGTGGAGACTGCTACCCAGGGAGCTGGATTAGTACTGCACAAGGCAAGATAGCAGTGACAGACATCCCATGAGGAGAATGGAGTCTCTTCTATACATCTTTCCCACATCATGGCACCTGCAATAGTTGATGCCCACACGGAATGGGAGGTCGGGAGTGAGTCGGAGAGTCTGCTCACAGCGTGGACACTCTGAGCCAAAGGAATCAAAATGCCTACACAGCTGTAACTGAACCCAATGTAATTGAGGGAAAGCTCACTGAAAGAAATAATGGGCTGTTAAAAGCACCGCAGAAAGGTTATGGAATAGCCAGGACTATATTTTAAATTGCTCACCTAGAACAGGGTAAAACAAAATGGATTAATTTAGGATTTGATCCTCATCATTCAGACAAGAGGAGATGAGACCCTACCTGGGTCAGTGACCCAACAAAGGAAAAGGACATGATCGGGAAGAGGGGGAGCAACGGAGGGGCCTCAGTTTGTAAAGCGCTTGTCTAGAGTCTTGGGGCTTTCTATTGGTGTGATGAAGACTATGACCTTTGGGGAAGAAAGGGCTGATTTCATCTGGTACTTCCAGGTAACACTGTATCACTAAGGGAAAGCCAAGACAGGAAGGGAATGAGAGTCATGAAGGAATACAACCTACTGGATCGCTCCCCATGGCTTGTTCATCCGCATCCTCCTACCACCCAGTGTAAGTGAGTGTGGAGCTACCCAGAAACCCTGGCTTATCAGGAAGCCAGGTAATACCTAGAGCCGCAATAGAAGAGCTCCGGAGGCTGGAGCCACAGCAGGGCAGCTCAGCCCTGGAGGAAGATTCCTTGTCAGGAATCCAGGCTACCTGAAGCTGAGGTGCGGTGGGGGATGCTCTCCCCACAGGATGTAGCAATCTTGCTCCTGTCCTAGAGAGCCCGTGCAGCTGAGCTCTGCTATGATCCCCTAAGAGAAAGTCCTAGCAGAATTACCCTCTTCTTCTGTCAAACTCTTCTCAAGGGGAAGCCCCTGCAGACATGTAGCAATCTCCTCCTCCAGTTCCTGCAAAAGGTTCTCACTGTTTTCTGCTCAGTCTATCATTTTGAGGTGACACAATTCAGCCCTGGGGCTATCCTTTCTCATTCCATCAAGTACATCTTCCTCAGACCTCCAGCTGTCCTTCCTAGAAGGGAAAAACCTCTGTGCTCTCTAGTTGGTGCTTCTGTGAGTCAGGGGTGGCATCTGGAGCCATCTAAAGAAGTCTAGTGGCACCCTGAGAAGCAATGATGCCAGTGAATTCAGAAAGTCAGGAGACTGTGAGTAATGTCTACACTTAAGTCAGAGACCCATAGGAAAGTTTTCGTCCAAAGACATGGACAGCGAATGGTGGGTGTTAGGAGAGAAGTACCATGATTATATTTTCACGTTTATAAGATCAGTCTGGTTACAAGATGGAGAATGCGATCAACTCATAGCTGCAGCTGTCACCCAACAGACACTGGCCAGAGCAGGATTTGACAAGTGTAAATAGATAAGACTTGGAAGGTTCTAGGGCTGTCTGAGGGAGATCCTGGAGATGATAATCAGGTGACTTTGAGGAGATGGCAAAGGTGAGGACCATCCAAACAGACCCACAGAAAGTAACCGATTGCCGAGAAATCCTCTTGTAGTGCATGAGACATTCCCTGGAGAGCAAAGGATCCAGTTCTTAACAAACGATTTGGACTTGGTGTTTCCAAAGGAAGAATTTCTGAATGGGCTGGGCTGTCTGCAAAGAATAAAGGCAGGCTTAGAAAGACAGCACCATAAATTAAACTGCCACTTGTCTTGATGGCACAAAGAATAATGTCTCCCACCCCAACTCTGTTCTTGGTCACAAAGGCCTTTGTTGGAGTGAACAGATGGGAAGGAACTGATGAGAGCCCAGGTTGGAGAAGACCTGCGTGTGAATGAGGCGTTGGGAGATCCAAGCCCACACTTTAAGTTTGCTGAAACCCACCCCATCCATTGAGAGGCTCCAAAGTATGAATGGGAAGAAAACCCATTTCCATCAGCGACTCTCAGCACGGCGTGAAAATGACTGCTTCGCACTGAGTCCTTTCCCATTCGCACTGAGTCCTTTCCCATTAGAAACTCAACCGGAAGCCGGGTGGTGGTGGCGCACACCTTTAATCCCAGCACTTGGGAGGCAGAGGCAGGCGGATCTCTGAGAGTTCGAGACCAGCCTGGTCTACAAGAGCTAATTCCAGGACAGGCTCCAAAACCACAGAGAAACCCTGTCTCGAAAAACCAAAAAAAAAAAAAGAAACTCAACCGGAAGACAGCAAACTGTGCATTGAGAAGCACTGAGAGATCACTCAGCTTCCTCTGTCAGGAACGCTATCCCATCAGCCTCTTCTTTCCTCTGCTTCCCATACTTCTCAGCATACATCTGGGTAAGCACCGACTCTGTGGAGACTGCAGTCACTCTAATTTAGGGAGACTCCAGAGCAAAGAGAAGAGTTCAAGAATAGAATTTAATTGCCCAGGACTTCCATAAGAGTTTTTCTGATATTGATTCTCATTGTGGACTAAAGCTCAAGATGACTGTTACCGTTTAAATGGAGCTTGAGTGTTTTATCCAAGGGAAAGTTTGGTGTCTAGGGTGGCAATATTAAAGGGTTGTGGGGCCTTTAAGAGGTAGGAATGTTAAACACTAAGCTTGACATGAACATGTAAGGACAAATTCCTATGCTAAAGCACGTTCAAAGGATCATTTCCTTTTGTTTTAGATAGAAAATTTAAAAAGACTTTTTGGAGAAAACTGAGCATGGCCACAGGCATTCCTGCCTGACTTTTAAAGTCACAAGCTCAGCATGTGCCAAAGTGTTCATGTCCAACATTTTAACTTTTTAAACATGTATTCCATAACCTTGAGCTATGCATGGCAAGATATAGCCTCCATATTTCTGAACTATGACCTTAAATTGAACAGGCCCAGAAATAAACTCTTTAACTGAGCATGCCCAGAAATGTGCTTGTCCCTAGAGTGTGTTCCCATACATACAGACCCCCAGGAAACTGTCCTCATGCTTTCTGGGGTCATGGGCTTCGATTACTTTGTAAATAATCCCCATATTCTCCTTCCCGTCTAAAGGTCATAAATTTCTTTCCACTCTTCTATTTCCTGGCCATGCTGGTTTGGGTTTTGTGACATGAAGATGTGACTTCATGTCTGGTTACAGAACACAGTGAAAGAGTCTCCAGTCATTGGGACCTGTGGGTGGTTTGGACGAGAAGTGACCCCCATAGTCTCAAGCCTTTGTGCACTTGGTTCCCAGTTGGTGGCGCTGTTTGGGGAGATTTGGGGAGTGCACCTTGCCTGAGGAAGTGCGTCACTGGGGAAGGAACTGGAGAGCTTAGATCCCCGAGCCACTTCGTTTGCTTTGTTTCAAGATGTGTGCTCTTGGCTTCCTACATCTGCTGCCTGTTGCCTACTGCCATGCTGCCCTGCTCTTATGGACCATACTCCCCTGGAACCACATAAGCCAAAATACACGGAGTTCTATCACAGCCGCAGACGAGAAACTGATACGGGACCCCTGGGAAAACTCAACTCTTGTAAGACCCTTTGATTAGGCCTCAGGAAAATGAAAGAACAAGCAGCCTGGGCCTCTGCTTCTTTGGTTTGCTGCAAAGTTACTTGATCTCTTTGTATGTACTTCTACCCCTGAACTGTCACCATGAGTTCTCATCCAAGCTGGCCCAAGGCTAGCTCCATGCCCTAGGGGTTTCTACAGCACTAATATAAACTTATTTTAAATAAGTGCACAGCTTTGTGTCATTAAACAGAAAAAGGAACACAATGGTGTACCTTACACAGGTGGTTTACCTGTTAGAAAGGCCCCCATGAATTCGGGGGCCATTTCTGTTTTTTAGCTAGCTGTTAAAGACTGTAAATATTTTCTGTTGACCCTGACCTTCAGCTTATAGCTAGATAATCCCATGGACAGGACAGCCAACTCAGCAAAGAATCATAGTTGACTGAAGCAACCAAGAAAGCCAGCCAAGCCGATGGCCAAGTGATAAAAGACAGGAAAGGTGGGATGTTCAACTCTCCAAATGCGAAACTTTGAGGCTCCGCTCCAAGATCTACCTTGCAAAGAGAAAGTTTCAGTATTCAATGAGGGCCCAGTGCTGGACTAGAGGCAGACCTAGAGTTGGGATGCCTCAAGGAAAACTTCCTATAAGATTGAACAGTAAGGGGCTGGAGAAATGGCTCAGTGGTTATGAACACTGACTGCTCTTCCAGAAGACCTGGGTTCAATTCCCAGCACCCATACGGCAGCTCACAACTGGCTGTAACTCTAAGATCTGACACCCTCACATAGACATACATGCAGGCAAAACACCAATGTACATAAAATAAAAAAATAGGTAATATTTTTTAAAAAAAGAATGAACAGTGAGTCTCACAGTTACACCAGGAGTTAGATTCTGCTAGACAATCTGACAGATTGCACTGTGCTGTACAACGAAGCAATGTTCTCAAATAAATCTCCCCTATGCCATAAAAATGGCATCTTACAGCTTGTCTGGTTTGTTTTTCATCCATTTAGATTCTGCCCGACAGAGACAGTTGACATGGCTAAATAGTATTAAGTTCTCTGAGCAGTCTCAGTTCATGGGACAATATTCAACTGCTGTATATAGATTAGTCCAAGTTAGACACTGGGGACACAATGCTTAGGAGAGTGTGCCTTTTGTCTTCCTGTTGTCTAGGGTAACAGACTCAATTTGGTTTCATCAAAAGACAAAAGTAACCCCTTCCCAATACACACACACATACACACACACTGGGGCTATGTTATTACACTGACTTAAACAGATGCGATATTTTATGATGCCCTGAGTGATGAATTAATTTAACAAACAGAGGAAGAAAAACGACTAAAGCCCAGAGACTCATCAACAAGCAGTTCCCATGTTTCAGATTCTGATGGCATGAGTAGAACAATGACTGGCCTTCTCCTGTCCATCCTTCACTGTCCCCCTGTGTGCAGAGCAAACGTGCCCCTGACCAGTGAGAGGAAAACCTCTCCGACGGGCCCCCCTCCTCCGGGATTTCTGATGCTGCTATGGGGAGTAGCACTTGTCAAGTTCTCCAATCTGGAAAACAGGCACCAAAACCACCTTTTAGAGACTAGGAACCTGGCAGTGAGTCTCACGGAAGAAGCCTGACCTGGTCTGCAGTAGAAGGCCCCACTCGGCTTGCCTCTCGGTGAGTGTCTAGGAATTTCTGTTTCTACGTCTCTTAGAGATGATAGTGTCCACCACACAGGGTCCTAAGGGTGCTGAGGGTCACAACTTGCCAAGGCCTCCAGGAGTGGGGTGGGTTATAGTTCTTGGCTTAATGTCTAAGGAACTTAGCCAAATAATCCTTCAAAAAAAAAATCTGTGGACTTTGCATCCTAACAATGACTCCATGTAGATTCATCAATTTTTATAAATTTTGGTAGGAGATGTTTATGAGTTTGGGCAAAGGTCTACAGGAACTCTGACTTTAAGCTCAATTTTGCTCTAAAGACTAAAGTGTGCCCCGCCTCAACCCCTTGCTTTTTTTCTATGGTAGCCTAGGTAAGTCCTTAAGTTCACAATCCTCCTGCCTCAGCCTCCTGAGTCCTAAAAATACAGAAATGTACCACCATACCTAGCTAAGTAGAAAGGAGAAAAAGTGCAGGGGTTGAAAAAGAAAGGGGGATTGAATAATAAGGAGGTTGACGAGGAAGGAGGAGAAAAAAAAAGAGGACAGGAAGCAGAAGAGGAAGTAGGAAGTTAAAAGAGTAAGGAGGTAGGAGGACGAGAAGAAGCCAAAACACCACACTGGGGATGGCTGGCCCCAGCCGACGCTGCCTTTATTGTGTCTCTGGGTGTAGGATGACCCTTTCTCTGCTGTTCCACAGGCATGCGCTAGGGGGGCGCTGAAGGTGAGGAGACAAAGAAGGTTGAGGGTCCGGCCTTGTGTGCTATGCTTGACTGATCTCAGTGTCTGCTGCCACGGCCTCAGACCCTGCTGGGCTTCTTGGGGTCTTTGTTGTTCTTGGCTGGCATGAAGGCATACAGCTCTTCAATAAGCATCTCCATCCGGGCTGTGACCTCAGTCACGGTGTCAATGACCAGGCGCTGCTGCAGTTTCAGCTTGTTGTTCTCCCACAGGGCCTTGTTCTCCTCTTGGAAGACGCGATGCTCCTCACGCAGGACGTGCAGAGCTCGGTTCTCCTCCTGCAGCAGCCGGTTCTCCTCCCTCAGGGCCTGCAGGGCCTGGTTCATCTCCCTCAGCAGCTGCAGAGACTGGGTGCTGTCACCTAGGTTGGGGGCGACCTTGCCCTCCTCCTCCCCAGAGGACCCAGATAAGTTGTTAACCATCTCCCTCAAAGCACGCAGTGTCTTAGAGTCCTCCTGTGTTGCAGGGGGCCCTTTGGGTTCCTCAAACGCGGCTGAGAGGCCTGGGCTCTGATCTGGGTGAGGCTCCTCTTTGGGTGAGGAGATGGTCTTGCTCTCCTCGGCAGCAGTGGCATTGTCTTCTGCCTGGGCCCAGTAGGCCTGCCTCTGTTCCAGCAACTGCTGGAGGGCCCGGTTCTCCTCTCGAATGAGTTGCAGGGTGTTCTCCATGCTACGCTGGGCTGGCAAGGTGACATTCTCTTTCTTCACCGCTTCCTGGGAGGCTGCGTCCTTGTGCAGCAGCGGCGCTGGGGACTGACTCTCCTCTTGGCCCAAAGTGACCTTGCGCTCCTCCCAAAAGACCTGCAGTATCTTGTTCTCCTTGCGGAGGGCCTTGTTCTCGTCCCTCAGGGCCCTGTTCTCATCCCGTAGGGACTTGTTCTCCTCTTGTAACACGTACTCCTTGGCCAGCCTCTTGTGGTGCAGTTTGTGGTGGAAAGAGGAGGAGGGGGAGAAATAAGGGGACTGTAGGCGGCAGCTCTCATTCACCCACCGCCCGTCCTGGAAGACAAACATCTCGTCGCTGAGCTGCACCCGGGGAGGGTTGTAGTCCAGTTCCAGGTCCGCCTGGGAGGTGGGGCGCTCCATGGGGTCAAAAGGCACAGAAGAGAAGCGGTTGAGTGGGTAGGAATGCTGGCTGACTACCCTGCGGCTCATCCGGGGCAAGGCGGCCTGCCGGGAGCATCGAGGGGTGCTGTACAAGTTGTGGAGCCTCAGGAAGGGCTCGTTGGTGCCCCTCTGTGGGAGAGAGCGGGGAAACAGTTAAAGGAGGCCACCTCCGGGATCCTCATAGGAAACTACAGCCAGCCTTTCTTAGTCTGGGTACGTTTCTTCTTGAACTAATGGATGGATACTTGAACCATGGTTCCTAGGGGAAATACTGGGCTAGCTTCCTATAAGGCTCTGGCCATAAAAATTCTCTCAATCGATCATTGTGTTTCTATTACAAGCCTATAACCCGCCTAAGCGGAGGTGGTGCAGGTAGGAACATAACCAGAGAACCTCGAGGCTACCCTGGTCTGCATAGCAAGTTCAGGACAACCAGAGGTAGAGAAAGACACTGTCATAAAGTAGAAACTAAAGGCATGGATTTTAGAATCAACCATTTAAAAACAAACAAACAAAACCTGTCCTTGCTACTTATCAGTTTTAAGAATTTGGGCAAGTTGTGTGACTTTCCATTTCTAAAATTTTAACTTGGGATAACCGCATCTCCCTGAAGAGGGTGTCAGATCCCTCGGAGCAAGGAATTGCAGGCATCCGCAGGCTGCTCAGCTGGTTATCTGGTTGCATGTGGTCTACACAATTCACTTAATTCTCACCACACTGGCAAATAAAATATTTTTCCAGCTCGAACATCCCTAACCTGAAGAATCTCACTTCCAAAGTGCTCCACATTCTGAAGCTTCCTGCTCATCCACGTGACGCCACAAGAGAAAAATTCCACACCTGCCTTTTGTGCAAAGACACAGGTGCACTAAAACAAGTGCACGAAATTATTATGATTTGTAGATGACATACAGATATAGATATGTATTTAATGTTTCTGCATGGGCTCCATCCCTGAGAACCTCTCTCCCTTCTATCTCCATGTAAATATTCAAATATTCTGAAATCTACCCCCCTTTTAGAAGCTGCCTCCTGCACATAGCATCCATGATGGGTGGCTTTAATCATCAATTTGACACGATCTAGAATCACCTGGGGGGAAGAATCTCAGTGAGGAATTATCTGGATTAGGATGTCCTGTGAAATACCTAGAAAGGGTTTTCTTTTTGAGGGATTTTCTTGCTTGGGTTAATTGATGTGGAAAGATCCAGACCATGGTGGGCCAGAACTCTCAAGGAGAAATCTTCTTAGATGGAGTTACTGGGGTTGCCAACATTCCCCCTAAAGAGTTTGGGAACAGGACTGGACAGAGAGCAGCCAGGCTTAGCTGACATGCACTGCTGTGGTCTGAATGTGTCCTTTATATTTCACGTGCTGGAACTTAATCCCAAAGGTGCATGCTAATGGTGTTTGAGAAGTGAGACCTTTGCAAGGTGGACTGGGTATGAGGGAACGGATGACCCCATTCATGGGTCAAGGGGCTATTGTCGGAACCTTCTACAAAGTGAGTTCTCTGTGGCTTGCTGTATCTCACCAAGCGATGCCCTCCACCATGTTGGGACACAACGGAAGGTCCTTGCCAGAAGATGACCAGCAGCTAGGATAGTGTCACGTCTTGCTCTTTATTCTGTGTGAGCTCTTTGGCCTTGGACACTTTGTTATAGCAACAGAAAACTGAGGAAGCAGCACTGAAGTTCCTCCCCTTCCATGAAAAACGTAGCTACTACCACCCAGGCGAGATGTCCACATGCTCCAAGAAAACCCAAGCCAGTCGAACAATTTTAAAGTGGCTGCTTTGCCAACACTGTTGAGGGTTAACGAGTAGGGGACGCTCAGCCGGTTGAAGTGCTTTTAATGCACGTGAACCTGAAGGGTACCAGGGTCCTAGAATGAAAAACCACAGTGCTAACTTTTAATGCTAACAGCTGAGTCCCACTGTCATAAAAGAAAAAACAAACAACAACAAAAAACCTCTCACCTCTCTAATGATATGCTAAATAGCTAAATACAGTGTTTGTTTTAATAAATGCTAACAGATGAAAAGATAATTCACAAGGTAAAAGTGATTGGTTTTGATAGACTTTTAATACTAACAGCAAAGAAAATAAAGAAGGTGCCAGAATAAAGATGATGCTAATTGACAGTCTCTCGTGCAATCTTGCTCCGAAGCTATTTCAGCTGGCGTTGCTGTGAGCCCAAGAGGAAGGAGAAAAAGGCAAAAGGAAAAGGAGTGGGCACTGGGAAGTGGCGCCAGAGGGCATTCTAATCCAGATGTATTCTGATCCAGATGTAGAACTCTCATTGATGACCTAAGACTAGTCTTTCATTGACAATCTAGCACTGAATGACTTAATGAAAGGCACGGAGAGCTCACTGGGAGGCTTGAATGCCTGGAAGAGTGAGTCTATGTGTAGAAGGGGATCAGTTGCTTGGACAGAAAATAACACTGTGACTCGCAAGCTAATGTGCTAGAAGAAAATAGATGTGAAAATGCTAGCGTTCAGCGTGAGGAAGAAAAATGCAAAATCAATAAGACCTGAAAAGACCTAAAGGCGATAAACTAGCAAATCATAGCCTTTGCAGTGTGACTAAGAACTCCAGCCACCCAATAGGGTTGGGAGCTGGGAGCCAGAGGTACTGTCATAATTCCCTTCCAAAGAGAATGAACTCAACTCAAAATGAAGCTACCTGGGGCAGAAACATACAGGCAGCCTGGGGGTTAGCGAGAACAGTTCAGGTGAGAGGAGAGGATGCAGAACTTCTAGAAGCAAGAGAAGAATTAGAGCTAAGACATCACCTGGCCCCACTAAGTACCAATGACAGGCATGACACTGACCTGGGTTCAATATCAGCTCTGTCCTTGTGACTCAGCCTCCCATTACCCAGAGCTGGGAAATCTCTGCTTTACACTTGTGTGGCCCTGTGGCCAGCACATGACACCGTCAACACTCCCTCAGTATCGTTCCTCACCTTGTTTCTCATAGCAATCCTGCTCCCTTACCCCCACTATCTCACCTGGGGAAGCACATGAGTGTACAGGCCTCTCTCACAACCCTACAAATAGGGTCAGTTAACATCATCTAGTGATCCATGCCTACCTCCCTACCCAAGACGACCAGTCTAGGGTATCCTGGCAGCTTGCCTGACTTGTGCCTGTAACCATCCTGGCAGAAATGAAGATATTCCAAAGAAATATTTTCCATCCTTCTAGATATCAGATGATTGAAACAATGGACCCCAAGATATTTCTCTAGTAGTCTTAGGTTTGGAGACGGTAAAGACTAAAGGCTGGTTGGTGCCAGTCATAGAGGAAGAGTATCTCTTCACAGAGTCGTGATAACTTCTCAGACCACCCTGCAGAAGAGACTGGGGATGACCCAATGATGCTGGGCTGGGCCACACCCAGACCAGTGCTGCTTAGCTACCTGAACCTCTGTGACTCTACTTAAACCCAAACTTCCTGTCCAAGATGGACTTGGAGGATCACTAGACCTCCTCATTACTCCTTCCAGGGTTGCCACATTGAAGAAATCTCCTCTTCCTGCTTTTCAACACCAGCTGATTGCTTAAGTGACCTATAGGTGACCGCTGACTAAGCCTGGCTGGCATACTCAAGGCCACATCCGGCCATGAAAGATCTCCAGGCAGCAGTGGCCCCTTCATTCCATAATCCCTCTGTCATCCGAGATCCAAGACCCAAGGTCCCACAGCACAGGAAGTAGGCCTGAGGGGACCAGAACAAACCCAAGACTTCTCAATCCACCTTTTCTCCTTGACTGCTAAGCTGGAGCTGGGAGCTAGGGACAGAAAGTCGTGCTGGGGGTAGATGGATCTTTCTAATCTTTTTATCACGTGACAGTAAGGAAAGGGTAGGGACTTTATGGTCAGAACTGACAGAGGGGAGGCCCATACTGAAGATGGTTAGTGTTCATGATCTAGGATCCTGGACTGAATAAAACAGGTTGATCTTCCACGATGTGAGGCAGTGGCCCCACCCCCGCAGCGTCTGCTTCACACTGGTCTTATCCCCTGAACCAAAAATCAAAATGAAGACTTCCTCCCTTAACTTGCGTCTTGCCGGGTCTTTGGTCACAACAATGCGAACAGTCATACCACTACTTTCAAATGTTATTCCCAACCCCTTTCTTACTCCCACATCTAGGCCAGGGGACAGTATCTCTTGTCTGCCCCTACGTGCCCAAGGAACCATGTCCACCCTCATTTTGTCTACTAGGGATCAGATCCAGTCAGGTTCCTTGTCCTTCTATAGCATGGCCAGGGCATAGTTAGCTAATGTTCTGGCTTAGCTTTCACGAGCTGAAAGAGACGTAACTAACAGTGGCTGCTCACCACAGTGCTGTAAGGGAAACAAATACCCAGGTTGTCCCCTTGTCCTGTAGTTTTGCCTCCTCCTGACCACACTTGCTGAGCTTGCTATAATCATACTAATACAGAACACCAGCTAGAGATCCCTCCTCTTTCATACGTACCTCCCTAGACCAAACTTTTGGGTAAATTACCTGTGCCTTGGGTCCCTCCATCCTACATTTCACCTCCACTGGCTGCATGACCCTGGTCTTCCAGTGAGCTCTTGGGTGACTCTGGAGAAAGCAAGGCCACCCCTTTGTGACATAGCCGCAGAAGGAACAGTTAACTAAAAGGGGTCTCCCCCCCCAAGACAGCTGCTGTGTGCAGGAGACCTGGAAACCACAAGTTGTAAGGGTTTTAACAATGGTTAAAAGAAACCTCAAAAGGCCTCAAAAGAAACAAGTGAATGTCCCTCCCCAGTAAATCATCTTTGACCTATAACAGGGCTTGATTCTCTTGAGGGCTGCAAATGGGCCACACGCTGGGGTCTCAACTCCTGTGTTTACTCTTAAGCATCCGGATTCAAGGTCAACTCTAGTTGTCCACAGATATCCAGAGTGGTTATATGCCACCATGCAGGGGAGGTGCTCCTTTGGTAAGGTTAGAGTTTTCTCACAACATTATCAAACCTTGAAAGGCTAGCACTGGAGAACCTGACCATCCAACCCAGTCCCCTCATTCAAGGCCAGAGGATCCCAAGGTCCAGAGAGTCGATGTATCTTCTCCTAGACACATAGCCAGGAAAAAAAAACAATATGACAAGAATTTGAGCAGCTGACTTCTCTGCTCATCCTGTAAGGTTTGGAAGCAGGGTTAGTCTAGCTAAAATTGGTTAAGTTCTATCCTCCCGTGATCGCCCCTACCTGAGGTAGAATCACATTGATTGGAATTTCTAGGCTTTCAGATCTGGTATCTCTCTTTCTTGTAAAATTAGGCCTGGAGTGCTGCGAAAAAGAAGAAAAAAAATTAGATTTCTCCTTCCCAACCCATCCTCAGGGTCTCAGTGGCTCACCTGAAATCCATAACTACTTTCTACACATTTATACCCTTTCTTACCAATTATATCCCTTATAAAACATCTCTGCCTAAAGGTATGTGTAGAAGGTACCTGCCCAGAAGTCTTACTGGTCACTGAACAAAAATCAAGACAGGGATTAACTGATATAAAAACCCTCTTGCAAGTCTTTAAAGCAGAGATCACTTCAGCTCTTCCTGGTTTTAGACTATTATTTCTGTGTCAAGTAAAAAGCCATACCAACGTGAGGTGCCAGGTATAGGTCCTATGCATAAACTGGTCGCCAAAACACTCGGAACATTCCAGAGGTGACATCACAGAACAATATGGTGCTTTTCTGAGCTCATGGTTTCCCTCTGAGCATCTCAGGTGGGAACAGGGCTTCTGTGGGAAGGAAGAATTGCCGCTGGCTGTGCTCGGGTGTCTAGCCCAGGTCAGTGTGACACACAGTAGCCCTAACACCAGCCTTTGTTTGGTCAGCCTCGCTGCCATGCACACCTCATTGCCAGGCTGGCTTGAAACTCTCTGTCTCCATTCAAAAGTGGCATCTGCTTCAACCATATTACTCAGGAAAGGAGAAACATTAACTGTCCAGACCTGGGGAGGTTTGGTACTACAGAGGGAGTCTTCAGTTCAGTCCCTCTCCAATACTAGGTGCATGGACTTAGTATCAGGTCCCAGAAGTTAGGGGCTCAGCCCTGCAAGATGACCTTTATTTCTGGTGCCAGTCCCAGACCAGGGCTACCTACACTCGTGACTGGTTAGCTGTGCAGGGGCTCCCTTGACCTGCTCCACGGGTTCAATAGTTGTCTCTCAGAACTCAGGAAAGTGCTTTACTTAGGATCACAGCTTTATTATGAAGCACTCAGCTTAGAAATGGCCGAATGATAGTGATGAAGGGTGGGGTACTGGAGGGTGATATTGGAAATCTTCAGGCCTTCTCTGGACTCATCCGTCTCCCAGCATCTTCACCAGTATCTGAATCCTGTTGTTTGTGGAGTTTCATTAGGTAGGCAAATTTAATTAAATCATTGTCCTTTGATCATTTAACTAAAGCCAAATCTTTCCTGCTTCCCCAAAGGGGGAAGTTTGCTGAAAATTCCAACCTTCGAATCACCTGATTGGTTCCTCTGGCAACCATCCCCATCCCCACCCACAACCCTGCCAAAGTCATGCAGCTACCATAAACTGATGTATGTTCCAATGAGGTCCTGTCAGGAAATCCCAAGGGTTTAAGGAGCCCTGTTCTGGTACAATTATACAATTAAGGCCACAACACCTGGTCCCTCCATCCTTAGTTCTGTCAATTCCATGACCTCCAGAGCCCTTCAAGAGAACTCTCTTGTGTTTCCAGAGTCCCAATTCCATGAGATTTTGGCCCCTTGGGGTAGGAAGAGAGTGATGACCCAAGATGAGCAGCCCCGGAGATGCTAGAACTGACCCCTTGAGTCCCTAACATCCAAATTACAAGCAAATCTTGTGAGTTCGAGACCAGCCTGGTCTACAGAGCTAGTTCCAGGACAGGCTCCAAAGCCACAGAGAAACCCTGTCTCGAAAAAAACCAAAAAGAAGAAAAAAGAAAAAAAAAAAGAAAATTTAAAGGTACAAAAGCTGAAAGCGACACCTAGAGAAAAATCCAAGTGACTGATTCCGTCGCCAAAAAATTTATGTCTACAAAGAAACTTCAAGGAAGTTGTTTAATTGTGTGTGTGTGTGTGTGTGTGTGTACATGAGATCAGACGACAACCTTGGGTGTCAACCCTCAGCTGCCATCCATCCCGTATTTTAAGACACTGGCCCAGAACTTGACCAATAGGTGAGGTGGGGCCAGTGAGCCCAGGGATCGGCCTGCATCCACCTTGCCAGCCCTGCCAGACAAGAGGGTGCCTCTTCTGCTTTGTTCTTTATGATTGACTCTTCCCTCTGCTTCTCATTCAGGTCTTTGGCATTCACTCTGACTGCTCCTCCATGCTCTTCTCCAACGTGCTGTCGAGCCAAGTCTGGTAGGAAACTGGGGTCCCAAAGGGAGACACATGGAGGGTGGCCAGGGCAGAAACTGGCACACGCTGGCAGAGGCCCAGGTGACTATGAATTCTGACAGTCACATGTGTGGGGGTATCGGAGAGGATAGTGGAGGGAGAAGAATCTCGGAAGTGAGGGGGTGACACTCTCACATCCCAGAAGAAGAGAGACCGCATGCTGGATGTCACCACATGTGACATTCAGACTTGAAGACCTCTGTGTACGGCCCTCACATAACTTTCCAAATGCCCAGATACTAAAAATTTCAACTCTTTCCTGAAATTGATCTGCCTCTTCACTTGACCCAAGAGAGAGGACTTTGATCCAAATGGTGACCAGTGCAGGGGCTAGAGAGACAGCTCAGTGCTTAAACACCCTGGCTGCTCTTCCAGAGGACCCAGGTTTGATTTCTAGCACTTGCGTGGTGGCTCACAACTGTCTCTAACTCTGGTTTCATACATACATACATACATACATACATACATACATACATACATACATACACTTATTGGTGTCTTGGGACTGTCCACTCCTCCTATCATGGTCCCTTTTTTTATTCAGTCAGCAGGGCTGACAAAAACACGCAGAAAGACACACAGATAGGCTACAATAAAGACAAATAGGAGTGGCCATCACACGGACTCAAACCGGGGGTGCCTGTGACATCTCACCTTGATCTGTACATGGAGATTTGGGCTGCACCTAGTCTTTCCTAAGTGTCCTTTCTAGAAGGTATCATAAGCAGACTCACCTCCAGAGGTGAAATCCAGGAGATTTTCTGGAATCTCCCACTTAGGGTGGAGGTGGTGGGGTCCTCTAGGAGTGCAGGACTTTCTGGGACCCTAGAATGTCTCAGGGTGTGCACCCCCTAGGAACTGTCTGTTCTCCACTGCTGCCCTAGAGGCAGTTTGGTAATCTGAAGGTGTCTCTAGAATGTTACAAATTAAGGAACACGCATGGACACTCTTATTTTTTGTTTGTTTGGTTTTGGTTTTTCCAGACTAGGTTTCTCTGTGTAACCACCCTGGCTATCCTGGAACTAGCTCTTGTAGACCAGGCTGGCCTAGAACTCAGAGATCCACCTGTCTCTGCTTCCCATGTGCTGGGATTAAAGGCCAGCCTGACTGGAATGATGGCTCAGCCTTTAAAGGCTAGCCAAAAATATAAGAGAGAACTGAATTTTCAGGGGAAGGATTTTTTTTTTGCAGATGTTTTTCTTACGTTTTGAAAATGTGTTTTTGAAATGGGCCTTCACTACATTACTTTGACTGACCTCAAAGCCCATATGTAACTTAGGCCAGCCTTGAAGTTACTGTCCTGCGTCAGCCGCTGAAGTGCTAGGGTCGCAGACATGTGTCACCACATCCATCACTGAAGCAACTGTTTTAAAGCCATGCGATTCTGGATGAGTAAGAAGGCTCAGTGGGTAACGGTGCCCGCTGCCAAGCCCGACCTTCTGAGTTTAACCACGTGGTGGATGGAGGGAAACAGGGCTCCTGTAAATTGTCCTCTGACCTTCATACAAATACACACATGCTGTGCCATGTCATGTCTTCACCCCCAGACAAATACATACATAAATGTAAAACACAATTTTAAATGCCATTTTATTTATCTCATTCGTTTATAATGCAAAAACACATATTTTTTAATCAAAAGGTAAATTATCAATTTTTCTCAGGTTCGTTGGCTACCAGCTCATGACAGAAAGGGGAGCAGAAGCAGCAACAAGGTTCAGATGGCCATGAGCGTGACAGAAAGAACTGGGAGCCAGTTTCAGAGAGACAGCTCATTTTATTGCTCCAGGGGTAAGGTATATAATAAGAGTTCTTAGGGTTACAGGTGGGACGGGCTGATTGGTCATGCCACAGCATCTAGTTATCATACAGATGGGAGGAAAGAGCCAGACTTGTGTGCTGAGTCATCCAGCGTCTGCAGGGAGCTCTGTGCAGGGTCATCCTCCAAACAAGGTCAGGATCTGAGCTTAGAGAGACTCTCCAAATAAGATTAGACAGAGGAGCGGAAGCCCCACGGGAGAAATGGAGTCCTCCATTTTGCACTGAGCTCAGAGAGCTATCTGGACATGGTGGACTGCAACCTGAACAGCAGGGTTCTCCAACACCTCCCCTGTTTTATTTTACAATGGAGAGGAGTCATTATAGGTTCTGAGAGCCTTATAAACTGTACTAGAGGGGTCCAGGGTCTAATAGTGGATCATAGTCTGATTGATGATAATTCTAGCAATAGTGGTAATCTGTCATGGGAGAAGTTGTACAAGGCAACGAGCAAGCAACAAAATAAAATACAGTGTAACTGGGGTCTAACAAGAGGTAGGAGCAAAGAAAAGGGGATATTGAACCAACCTAATTGTTCAGTGGGTTGGAATTGGTTTCCACATCATTTGATTTTTTTACATAAAAAGCAACATTCTTCTCCCAATACTACACAAGTGCCCCCATGTACAACAGTTATCAAATTCAGGGTCCAGATATTCTCATCTGTTGGAACCACACCAGTTAGATGTGCTTCCCATTCTTCACATGAGCCAAGCATCAGAGTAAGTTCAGTTTAGTTGACGTTCTGCGATAAGTACCTACCATCCCTAAAGAGGCTACTCAGAAAGATCTGAAGATCTAAATGGAAAGGTTTATTGTTGATGTGATATCCTCTGCGGGGCAGTGGTGGCACACACCTCTAATCCCAGGAGGTAGAGGCTGGTGGATCTCTGAGTACAAAGCCATCCTGGTCCACAGGGTGAGTTCCAGGACAGCCACAGCTACACAGAGAAACCCAGTTTCGAAAAAAAAAAAAAAAAGAAAGAAAGAAATATTACTGATTGTAATTTCTAAATCATAATAATCTGTGGTGGCGCAAATGAATGTAGACAGATTATATAGATATATACAGCTTTAATAAGGAAATAGACTTACAGGACCATAGGTTCCCGCGGAGCATTGGAAAAGCGGAGCAAAAGAAAAAAGGGGCTGCTGGGCTCACGCCCGGCAGATTTATCCGTAAACATTAGCCCGAGGCGAACACGCCCCCAATGGGTGGGGCTATGTCCCTACAATAATCAATATTCAAACTTATGCCCAAAGGATGCAAAAGATTCTGGTAAAGCTTCCCCGTGGAATTTCCACTTCTCCTCTTGTTACTCAGTTATTCTCGGTGGCTAGAAAGGTGAAGCTGTTGCACTAGATAATGACAGTGTGTGTGCAACTCTGCGAGCAACTAAAGATTACTGCTATATGCTTTGAAAAGAGGAAACTCACACAGTAAAAGAATCTCAACTTAAAAAATACTCATTAGAGGATTTCTGACCCAAAATCAAAGCCCACCTAAATGTTCTAGAAAAATATTTTAGACAAAGCATCTTGAAGTTCTCATCACCGTCAGACCTGGCCATTTCGTGCAGACTGAGGGCAATGCATGCATCGATCAATGAAGATATTTTCCAGAACCATTTTCAGATTGCCCTCTTCATTGGATATGCTTCTTTCAAAAACTCTTAGTTGCTCATTGTTAAGCCACCATCTCTAGCAAGAAGAAGAAGAAAAAGAAAAAAAAAAAAAGACTGTTTTCTTTCTTTTCAAATGGTTCCAAGATAACACACTGTAAACAGCCACTTGCCACCACAAAGGCCAGCAAATGAGATGACTGCAAAACTCTCAGTGGCACCAGAGACTTCCAGATCATTCTCTGTATCAATACAAAAGAGACGCTCAAATTTCATGCAACCCTGTTACTTTTTAAGAGCAGGTCGGCTCCATTTGCATGGTGCTCTGGTGTGTTATCCATTTCCTGCCGCGACTTCTCTGTGAACAGACATAAATCTCTATAACTCTAAATAAATAAATGCCGGGCAAATAAATTTCCCGCACGACACTACCCCCATGCCTCCAGCATCCTCTTTTAATTCTAGCCAAAGCAGCTACTCCATCAAATGCTATCTCCAACCACTGCCCCTCTGCGAATCATCTCTAGTAGAGATGTTATTTACAATTGAGAGCATATTTCTCCTGGCACACTTTCTATAGCTCATTCATAAATTTGTACATTTTTAGTGTCAGAGCAGAAGCTGCATTTATATTTCAGTCAACAGTACAGCCACCACTTCCTGGTTTATTTCCATCGCTCATTCCTTTCCAGTTTTCTCCGCATCCACCAGCAAAAAAAAAAACCTTTGTAGTAAAGGATGAGAATTCACTCCATTCAATCATTCGGGAACGGCTTATTGAGGACCTTGAATGAGCCAGCCACTGTCTGAGGAAGTAATGAACAAAATTAAATTTTTATAAAGCTACACTCCTATAAAGAAAGGCCAATGATAGACAAGGTCTAGAAATCAAATACAAATTAGTCTGTAGAATCTGCTGAGGATTGCTTCCAGGACACAAATGCCTTGCTTGCTTAATCAAGATAATCAAAAATAGTAGCTTATGAAATAAAAATGAACACAAAATGAAATAGTGTGTGACTTAATCTACCCATATCTTTTATGGTTCAATCATCTTTGAGTTATTTATAATATTCACCAGACAATGGAAATAGTGATTAGATTAGATTGTTTAGGGGATGGCAAAAAAAAAATCTGTACACTGTCAGTGCTCACTCAAATTTTTCCAAATGTGTTGCTCTGTGTCTCTTGAGTCCACAAATATGGAACCAGTATAGGTGGAGGACCAACTTTATATGGCACAAATGTATCCCCACAGGCAAATTCATCCGCCTCCTGAGACAGTGGTGAGACGGTGGTTCTAGGCAGTGAAGAGGCCTCTGAGCATGTGAGTGGATTGTCTGACCTCTGAGAAGAGGCTGCCAACAGACAAGGAAGTAGGAGGAAGTCTCCGAAACAGAAGCCTTACAGAATTGACTAGACCACAGAAGCTAGTCCACCTGGAAGCAGAGTGAGGGGTAGGGAAGAGTCAGAGGGTAGAGGGCTAAAGGCAGCCCAGGGAGGTGACAGAGGACTGTGAAGGTAGGGATTGTGGCTTTTATCCTGAAAGGCAATGGGAAGTCACTGGAAGGTGTGCATTGGACATGGTATGACTTTACTTAGGTAGAAAAGGACTTTTCCGGCCTCAGTGGAGAGTAGGCAGCAAAAGGTAAGGCAGGAGCAAAGGAGCAGTTCCAGTTGTCTGGACTAGACATGAGTGCACTACTGAGGTCAGAGGACCTGATAATCAGGTCTGGGTATATTTTGATGCAGAACCAGTGAGACTTGCTAGAAGTTTCGTTGTGGGGTAAGAGAGAAGGCAGATAGAGGGCTACACAGTTCTAATGTGAGCACTGGAGAAAGGTCAATTCTTGGAGTGGGGTGGGGCCTGGGAGGGAGGTGAAGGCATGGAGATGCAGAATTCAGTTTGGACATGGAAAGACTAGAGACCAGACTGAGTATCGGAGCCAAGCAAAGAGTCCCTTGCAAGAGTCTGGAGTTACAGGAAGGTGCTTGGAATGGAAATATCAATTTAGGATTTGTTAGTGTTCAAATGGGATTTTTCCATTCTTCATTTCACGTGTGTTTATTGTGGTAGCAAGAACTGGTATTCCTCTGGACAAATGCCACTCTTTTTCCCCACTACTAAGTAACAAACCCAAAAAAGGCTTTGAAGCACAAATTCCCATTAAATTTATTGACATTTTAAAATACTGCATTGTGCATGATTTAGATGACTAAAAGATATAGCATACCTTTTTATAACCTTTTTAAAAAATGATGACTTCAAATTCTTATTAGCGAGTATCCCAAGATAACACAGTTAGGTGAGGTTCTTCGTTGCAGAATGTAGAGATAAATCTGTATTTGTACAATACCGAGCAACTTCATTGTAAAAGAGAATGTTCCGGATGAGACGCTGCCACTGTGGCCTTTGCTTTGTCCATTTCACTTCCCTTGCGATTACATCCTACCCACCATCTCTTCTCGGAGATTGTAAGCCACATGTCCATTCTGGGATAAGGAGTCTAGCAAAGACCAGACAATATCATTTCTAAATCTGCTTTATCTAGCACAAATAACTGCCACCTATCAGCACAATGCTCAGAAAGAGGTCCTACTCAGTCCTTGCAGAATCTGCTTTTTATGAGGACACTCCCCCATCAAACAGGGACACTCCTGAGACCACTCGAAGATGCTCGTGTCTGTCTTTGAGCTGTGGGTTCACAGAGTTCAGTTTCCATGTATTTTGGTTTGTTTTGGGGGAAAAAAATCAATGGAAAATAGTGCTGGTGAGATGCCTCGCTACTTAAGAGTACAGGCTGTTTATGCATAGGAGCTGAGTTCAGTTCCCAGCAAGCACAATTATCCACAACTTCAGTTTCAGGATATCTGATGTCCTCCTCTAACTTTAGAGGGCACTGGACACACCCGTGGTACACAGACATGCATGGACAGAATACTCACATGCATTTTAAAAATGGAAAAATAAATCTAATTAATGATGTGGGATGTCTTTCTGTACATATGTTTCTTTTATTGGTTGATGAATAAAGCTATTTCAGCCAGTGGCTGCCGCAGGAGAAAGATTCCAAAACACTACCAGTAAGACAGTCTCGTGGCAATACATAGATTAATAGAAATTTAAGATGTAAGAGCTAGCTAAGAATACACCTGACCCATTGGCCAAACAGTGTTGTCATTAATACAGTTTCTGTGTGATTATTTGGGTCTGGGTGGCTGGGAAATGAAAGCACAGTATCCATTTACAAATGGTACCCAACGTGAGGCTCAAACCCACGACCCTGAGATTAAAAGTCTCATGCTCTATGAAATTAGAATCATGTTCTCTTCCCACACTCGATGGAGTGCTTTGTACACACGTCCTTTGAGAAACTCTACTCACAAACTGCTTTGATGGAGGCCCTTTCACTGGTAAAGGAAGAAACAAATGAGGCTGCCATCGAGTCAAATAGGAATGGGCCCCAGCCTCTGAACCAACAGAATCCCACCCACGGGACAAAGACCAAGTCAACATTTAAAACTTAAAGATGAAAACATTCAAAAGCCAAAGTTGTCCAAATTGAAGACTTGTCTTGGGGGCTATTTAAAAATTAAAACTGCAAATTTTCTCCTCTGAAGCAACTGGTATTATGTTTTATGGTTTTTGCTGTTGTTTTATGTTCTCCAAGGACTGGGGAGATAGTTCAGTGGATAAAGTGCTCGCGTGCAAGGTCTAGAGTTAAAATCCCTAGAGCCCATGTGAAAGAAGAGTAGACTTGTTGAACAGCCTGTAACCCCAGCACCCAGGGCATAGAGAACCCCAGAGCAAGCTGACAGCTAGAATAACCACAACTGGCAAACTCTGGGTTCAGCAGAGAGACCCTCTCTCCATATATAAGGTGGAGAACAATCCAGGAGGAATCTCAATGTCAACTCTGTATGCACAAAAATCCAAACTTGATGACCCCTTGAAGGAAGCAGCGGCACTCCATCACTGAAGCATACTGCCCAGCAACTTACCAGAAATTAGATAAACACTAGACCCATGTGTCTAGGTGACTCTGCCCTGTAAAGCAGAATTTGTTGGACTCGAATTAGTAACACTGCAGTGAATGGCTCAGGGCCAACTGCCAATCATGCTTCTGCTCAGCCTCTGTGGAATTATGGAGCAACTTGCAACAAACCCAAATGTGGGCTTGAAACTGAAATAGAAAATGAGAAACGGTCTACATATTTTTCCAAGAAGCAAAGACATAATTTGTTTAGAAGTCTCCCCGAGGGGGAAAGGAAGCTTCCAGAACCCACTGGATGACAATGAAATGGCTTCATGCTTTCCCCTGCCATAACCTCACCTCCTCAAGAGATCTTCAAGGTCTTATCACTCAGGCCTGGGAGAGCTGGAGCTACTCAGTAGGCTGGGCAGGTCAACTTTGAAGAGAATGACTAAGCCATTCAAGCCAGTCCTTCTCCTAGCTTGGTGTGTGTGTGTGTGTGTGTGTGTGTGCGTATGTGTGTGTGTGCATGTGTGTGTGTGATGTCTATGGGTGTTTTGCATGTATGTCTGTATACTATATGGTATTTGGTGCCAATGGAGGCCAGAAGAAAATGTCAGATCTCTTGAAACTAGAGTTATAAATGCTTGTGAGCCACCATATGGGTGCTGGGAATCCAATCTTGGGCCTCTAGAAGAACAATCTGCACTCTTAACCACTAAGCCATCTCTCTAACCCTTTAGCTATAAATTTTGCATATGTTTCATTTATTTATTTATTTATTATGTACACAGTGTTCAGCCTCCATGCATGCAGGCCAGAAGAGGGCACCAGATCTCACTACAGATGGTTGTGAGCCACCATGTGGTTGCTGGGAATTGAATTCAGGACCTCTGGAAGAGCAGTCCATGCTCTTAACCTCTGAGCCATCTCTCCAGCCCTTGCATAAAAACTAAAATAGCTTTTGACTGGACCATATCTCTTCCATCAGACAGCCAGATGGGCTGTCCATGGGCTATGACGCTGGCCTGCCATTACCCTTTAGCTTCCAAATCAGTCAGTCACCTGAAGCCCTGAAACAAGTTAAGAAGGTGGGAAGAGAGTAAGCAATATATAGGATCACCCAATTTTATAAGATATTCAATGACCTTAAAGATGTCAAGGGAGGTCACAGAACCCCTTCTCAACACAGAATCAAGCCCGACAGAATCCAATCACTTAAGAACCCTCTATATAGTAATTGCATTCTGAACAATTATAGTATCCTCACTGAGAACGCTCTTACCAGAGAAAGAACTGTGGCCTCAAGGATTAACCCTGACGACAGCTGAGCCTCAGAACAAGATTTAAACATTGATCAGTATTGTCCTTTTACCCTGAGCGGAAAAATGCAAATAATCACTCCCAAAGAAAGACGCGATTCCTTGGAAACCCTCACACGAAGCCAGACTCTCAACCCATGCCCCACCATAGTGCCAGTGGCTAAGCCAGACTATATTAGCAAGAGGACTGTTGGTGGCAATAATGTCATTTGGATATTTCATTTAAAGATCATCCTTCCCATTATGATCCTTGAAGCAAATCCAAGAAGCAGGGGAATAACCCTGATAGCCTGTGCTTGAGAATCTGAACATCAGACATGTCTATTAATCTAATACACTAAAATTCACAAGCTCCCGGGAGTCCTCACGGTACTCTTAAAATTAAAATTCCTTTCCGTGAAACTCCTTTCACCTACATCATTAAGGAAAATTCCATTTTAACTCGGCTCGTCCCAGAGAGGCCATGAAGGAAAGTGTTGGGTCTAGGAATACAAGGTTTTACACACACCAAGACTCCGAGAAGCAGCACAAGGAAGGTCCAACCCGACCCTGACATTGGCCTGCTCCTGCAGGCTCTGAGTCCAGCAACTGCCCGTTTTCTTACATAATAAAACAGAAGAAACAGCTCAATCTGTCCAATCTCGTGCCACATCTAAAACCCATACCGCTTTCTGCAAAAGTGCTTTCCCAGTCAGTGCACACACCCAGGCTTAACGAAATTCTGAGAAGAGAGTGGAAAGATGGCTCAGTCAGTAAAGTACTCGCCTCCCAGACACAAGGACCTGAGTTTGATTCTATATCGAACATATGAGAACCCACATGAGAAATCAGGGCTTGGTGTTGTGCACTTGTAGCCCGATGGTTAGTGAGACAAATGGGGTTGGGGGAAGGTTCTGGGCCAAGGAGAGACCCTGTTTCAAAATAAGGTGAAGAACATTCCTAAAGGGTGACACTAAGGTTGTACTCTGACCTCCACATGCATGTGCACACACACACACACAGGAAGTAGGTGGCAATGAAAGTATTACTTATTTTCTTGCACAGTGTATTCATTAGATTTTTTTGTTGCTGTTGTTAACTTGACACAAAATAGTCACCTTGGAAATCAATTGAGAAATTACCTCCATCAGATTGGTCTATGGGGCATTTTCTTGTTGCTGATATATGCAGGAGGGCCCAACCCACTTTGGGCAGAAGGACCTAAGGTGTATACGAAAAGTGGTTGGGTGAGTCAGTACACAGCATTCCTCTGGGGTCTCTGCTTCAGTTTGCCTTGAGCTCCTGCCCTCGGCTTCCCTTAGCAACGGAGTGTGTGCTGTAAGATGAAATAAGCCCTTTCCTTCTCAAGTTGCTTTTGGTCAGTGTTTTATCGTAGCAGCACAGAAGCAAGCTGGTAAATACGGGTGAGGTAACCAAAAGGCTGTGTTTGACCGCAGACATTGGAACTGGAAAGGGTACGTTGATCTATACAGTGGATGGATTGGCGTGACTGGACTCCTGGGGCCTGTTCATTGGCAGGCTATTAATCTTCCATGTAGCCTTGAGTCAGAGCTTTTAAATGCCTCCTGCCAATTTCTTGGCATGAAGAACAGAAATGAAATATGCCTCTCTATCAGAGCGAAAACTCTTTTCTGTTGCTGTATCCCACGGTAGCCAATATTTGCGTCCCTCTTTGCGATAAAATGTTTCTTGCAATGAGTGAGAGACCAAATGGTTGTCAAGGGCACTTAAGTTTCTCGCAGAGAGTGGGTTTTAAAAGCACTCACACGCAGGGGCTGGAAGGTCAGGTGCTGAAGAACAGTTCTCCTTTTTTATAACAAGAAGGTTGGCTTTGGCGGATTAACAATCCTTTCTTCTTAATCCCTATTAACTGTCCATGACCCATCTCTTCTGCCAGGAATCTCCTGCATTTACCTCTATGGCAAAGGCAGTGTCTTGGGGTCACTATTGCTGTGATGAAACACAATGGCCAAAGCAACTTGGGAAGGGCAGGGCTTTTTCAGGTAACAGTCCATCACTGAAGGAAGTCAAGTCAGGAACTCCGACAGAGCAGGAACCTGGAGGCAGGAGCTGATACAGAGGCCATAGAGGGGTACTGCTCACTGGCTTGCTCCTCATGGCTTGCTCAGTCTGCTTTCTTTTTCTTTCTCTCTTTTCCTTTTTTCATTCTTTCTCTCTTTTTTATTTTCTTTGAAACAGGGTTTCTCTGTGTAGCTCTGGCTGTCCTTGAACTCCCTTCATAGACCAGGCTGACCTTGAACTCAGAGATCCACCTACCTCTGCCTCCCAAGTGCTGCTATTAAAGCTGTGCCCCACCCTGCTGGCTTCAGCCTGCTTTCTTACAGAACCCAGGTCCACCAACCCAAGATAGAACCACCCACAAAGGGATAGGCCCCTCCTGCATGGATCATTAATTAAGAAAATGCCCTTCAGCTGGATCTTGTGGGGGCATTCTCTCAATTGATGTTCCCTCCTTTCAGCTAACTCTGGTTTGGGTCAAGCTGACATAAGACTAGCCAGTACAGGCCATCGGCAGACATGTTGTCCCTCCACAGCTTAAGGACACCACTGGAAAGTAACTGGCCGGAGACTGTGTTCTCCAGTCCCTGTGAGCTGGGCTGAGGTCATGAGACTGACTTCCAGCCAAAGCAATGTCCGTAGAGATGACAGACACCCCAGCACCACCTCCTCAGGGAGACACAGGAACTGAAGATGACTGACGCTCAGTGGAGGGACCCCTGCAGTCAGCTGAGACACCACACACACCTCTCCCTCCCGGAAGTCCCTGAGCATCACACCCTTCCTGAGACTCGCTGTGGCTAACTCCCTGGCCTCAGCCTGGGAGAGGTCACCCTGGACCCTGGAAGTTAGACTACATGGATTTGTTACTTTTGCCTTACCCTGACCACGGTACCTGACAGAAACGACTGGAGGGAAGATGGATCCATTTGAGCTTATAACTTGAAGAAAGTTCAGGCATGATGGAGCGGCTCAGTTGATGGCAATGGAAGTGCGGATGACGGCTGTTCGCATCCGAGCAGACCAGGAAGAGAGGCGGGAACCAGGGGCTGAGGAGGCTTGCAGGCCGATTTCTACCAGTTGGCCTCACTTCTCACAAGTCTCACAATCCCCTCAGTCAGCATCACCAGATAAAGAACAGGTGTTCAAAAGACGAGATGTAAAACCAAAACACTTAGTATCCGCTGAACTCCTAATATGCCAACATCTTTCACGTGACAAATATTTTCTTTTCAAGGCTGAGGATCAATTCCAGAGCCCAAACATGCTAGGCAAGCACTCTACTGACTGAACTACATCCCCAGCCCCACACAATCTTATTCTCAAGGAAGGAAGAGTCGGCTCCATGGAGCAGAGTAAGAAACTTGGATCAAAGAGATGTGATCTGTGCAAGGTCAACTAGAATTCAGGGGTTCTGAAGTTTGAAGCCAGATTTTCTGGCTTGGGTTGCAAGGATGGTGACATGATTCCCCAGATCCTTTGTCCAGACGTCATGCCCAAAGGAAGCTCCACCTGTCATTCAGCTGTTACCCACAACCCCAGGCCTTCAACACAGAACATGAGAGTGGCCATGTGCAGCCCACCTGCCCATAAAGGGCAGCCTCCACGGGATTCTGAGAATCATTAAAAAGCAGGAGAAGGAAAGATTTCTCCAAATTGCTTGATCTACATGAATGCATAGGCCATGGGGTATGACCATCTGTCCACCATTCTCCTTGTGTAGTTGACCACCGACTGCCAGGTGTCACGCCAACCAGCCTGGATTGGGTAGTGTAACACAAGCTCAACATAATTATTCAAATTGGAGCCTTTAATGTTTAATAAAACTAGCAGCATAAACTCGGGACACTGAAAAGATGAATGACCAGAGAGGAAGTAAAAATAAGGTCATTAGTGACCGTGACGCATGCGTGAATCGAGTGTAATACTTGTTTGCCCGGCAGAGACTTCTGTCAACTGGCCATTGCTATCATTGAAAAATTTGTGTGCCCGAACACATATGGGTCTGTGACCACATGACCCACCACAGAGAAACCTCACACTCTGTGAATACTGCCCTTTGTTGGTTCCGACCAGACCAGTACATTCCAGATCTGCTGGCCAGAGATAGGGAGGTACATTACAGTTACCATGGCAGCCCCAATGTCCCCCCTGAAAAGGGTCTCCATTTGCCATCCCCTCTGTGACAGGACCACAGAATGTATATCACTTCAGCTTCCCAAGGGGGCTCCCAGACTGTCCGAGCTATTGATTGCTTTAGCAATTTACCAGGTAGGGAATTAGAGTTATGGTTTGGTAATTTCCTATGCATGTCTTCCTTCGATTGCTGTGTTGCTTGGCTGCCCTGACAGTGATACAAGAGCTGGGTATTTATCTGCAAGATTTGTCAAAACTTGCTAATTGTCGATATGTCCCCCACTGATGTTAAATACAGGATCAGTTGCCGAAAAAATCTCACTCTGAGAATAAATAAAAGGTTCACTTAGACGGAAAGTGAGAAAGCTGGAGAATTTGCATAAGTCTCCAAAGAGGCAGTAGGAGTGGGAGACTCGGTGTAGCAAGCATGCACCTTGCTCAGCCCCACCCATGTGTCCGTTTACCCCATAAAATCACCAGTCACCTTGTTCAACCGAAGAAATGGTCCGACCAAGTTCACCAAAGAACTGGCTCCATACAGTCTTGAGTCAAAGTTTTGTGACCTACCTTGTATTTCCCAACCTTGTTAGGTCCCAGAGAAACTCAAATGGCTAACTGTGGTGCCTATTAGCATACCAAAGAGCATGCTGGCCTCTAGGCTCCCTCAGGACCAGTTATGGAGTCATTCTGACTGGCATACCCCACAGCCTACCCTAAACTTCTCCAGCCTAGGCACCTAGGCACTGTGCTTTTCTTCCCCTAGCTTCTCAGTCCTAAAAAGAAAACAGAAAGAAACCTACCATTTCGGCTATGTGTTCTCTTGCTGACTTCCTTGGTTCTGCAGCACTCCCGGCTTCTCTCTCTCTCTCTCTCTCTCTCTCTCTCTCTCTCTCTCTCTCTCTCTCTCTCTCTCTCTCTCTCTGTGTGTGTGTGTGTGTGTGTGTTGTGTGTGTGTTTCCTGGTCCTCTTGGTCCTTGACTCCTCTCTTGGTCCACTTGACATCTCTCACTACCCCACCCCCATGGCCTGGTTCAGTGTACTGATCATGTTCAGTGTGCTATTTTCTCTCCCTGCTCTGGAACCTTCTAAACAATTCTGGCTGTTCTCTCCCTCATATCTACAATAAAAAAAACCTTCTCCTCAATCATATCTTCATTTCATTCAAACCTTATTTTCATTATTGAAATATTAGTAGCCCAGAAAGATCCACAGCAACTCAACCAGGACATGAAGTGTTGGCAAAACTGTGGTTTATTCATAAAAGAGCGGTTCTTGGACTTATCAAGAGCCAAGCGTTGTCCTCTGGGAGGAAAGGCAGAGTCTAAAATTCATGTAAAAGTAATGGAGTTTAGTAGCAAGATATATCTTCTGGAATAGTGAGAATGGCAGATGGTAAGATGGACCATGAAGGAGGAAAAGGTTCAGAAAGAGGGAGGGATGAAAGGACCAGAGGCAACACAGGACACACCCAGACCAAGTTCTCAGCAGAGGGACAGAGGGTAGGGAATAGGAGACAAAGACAGGAGACAGAGGACAAGGAAAGCGGGAAGGAAACAAGGGAGAAGGGTAAGGGGTATTTGCCCCTGAAGGACAATGGCAGGTTATAAAGGGAAAGAGGGAACACTCCACCCCCACCCCTGTGTTAGCATGAGCTCTTTGTTTTGATTGGGCATATTAATAGGTGATCCAAAAGGAGGCATTTGGTTGTTGGACTTCACTACTTTAATAGCTGAACCTTGGTGAGCCACCTTAGGAGTAGGAAGTGGCCAAATCGGGAATAGACCTTGGTGGCTTTAGGAATGCAATCTAGTGGCTGAGCAAGGAAGAGGGAATGGGAAAAGGCAAGGCCTGCCAGAGCCATGGTTGCCATGCTCAGGCCTGCTAGCTCCACTCAGTGACCCAAGATCAATCTGTGCTTTTTGTAATATTGTCAAGGACCACACTGGATGTCAGAATCGTGGAGATAGCCACCTAAAAATAGGAAAGCTTTGTCACAACTCCTGGGTTGAGAAGTGTCCCTGTGGAAAGGATATTTCTTCCTGTCAGCAGCACCTCATGTGATTAAAAAACTTGGTGACCAGAAAGCAGTGCAGAAGACACAGGAAGAGGAGAGGCTAGTGTGCCCAAACTCCCCTTAGGGACACACCTCCAATGACTAAGACCCACCATCAGGCCCACTCCCTTGAGTGTCCTACCACCACCTCCCAATAGTTCCAGGCTGATGAGGAGCAACTGAGGAGGACCATCAAGACCTGAACTAGAAGGCCACATTTATTGACATGGCGCCTGTTATTCGTTAGGTGGAATTAGGAGTCACCTCCAACCACACTGAGAGCTCTGCCTTTGCACACAGTTTGGCAGAAGCAGCCTTTGAGGAGCTGACATGGGCCAGGGAAAAGCACCATCCTCCCAACAGACAGAACCCTTCTCCCAACCCCTACAAAGCACCTGCTGTATCCCCAAGCACTTGCTGTACACCCCACACACTGTACCCAGGATACCCCAACTGTCCTGCAGCCTGCCACCGTGGCCTCAGCCCCTCTACTGTTGTCTGTACCAGGCTGCCTCTTAGGACCTCCTGTAATTAACCAGGAGTATTTCAGACCCGTATTCTGACTCATCTCGCAGATTGATTTTTCTAAATTATGTGTCAGCATGAAGGTGTTTAAAAAAAAAAAAAAAACCACTTACCTCAGCAGCAATTAACAGCAAAGTTTTTAAAGCTTCATTTCTATTTCCCAGGTCTTTAAGAGCCAGAAGTGATATCAGCAGCACCGAAATCAAGTTGTGTTTAATCCCTGGCTAAAAAGGCAGCAAATGTCGTGAGCGATCATATGACTAAGGCAACATTTGTGGAACTTTGCCCTCTCTGTCGCACTTCTGGATTTCTTATACGTGCACATTGACTATAAAGGAAAGTATATCAGGGTAAAATTTAGCTGGAATGGGTCTTGCTCATGGAATACTTAGGAGAACATTCAAGATCTCTGAGCTCTTCTAGAATGTCAGCCTGGTGTTTTGGACAACACTTAGGCGTAGGGCTGTTAACACATCTGCCAGACATTTCTAGGAAAGCTAGGTCTCTGAGCGTATGGCCCTCGGAAAGGTGACTCGCGCACATTTGAAAGCTTCTCTGTCTACTCAGAGAGGCCCAATTAGCAAAAGCCAGTTGTTTGCTGCAACAGAAGGCATTGCTTCCGCTTCTGGGTCAGAACCTGGGGTATGCTGCACCCCAGGGCAAGATGAGCAGTAAAACTGCATGTCAGGGAGAAGACTGGGGTGCCTGAAGCCAGAAGACCGTCCTCCTCACCTAATATCGCAGGAATTTGGAGGCTGAGTCTCCCTGGTCTCCCACCTGCCAGGCACCAGGCAGGCTCCCAGAGCTTTCTGATCCCACTGGCCCTCTCAAGCTGTCCTTGTGCTAACTTTAACCTCATTTCTCTTTCCTCTAGCAGGTGAGGGATGAGGACGGCCATGTTATGGGGTAAACAGTCACTCTTTATGATTGACCAATCTTCTAAGGCTGCCTTGTCCCCTTGAACTCACTCACCTAAACTCCTTTGGCCTCATATATGTTATTATTTTACTTTATTAGATAAACACTGTCATTAATCAATGTGGTATTTTTTACTAGCAGGAATCGAGCCCACTGCTTCTCTTTAATGTGATATAGCTCACAACTGCTTACATTTTCCTCCAGCTTTGTCTTACTTTCTCTCTTGTCTGCTGTAGAATAATCCTCTCATACACTGTAAAGATTTGGTACTTTGGCTTAAGAATTGGTTTAATAAAATGCCGATTGACCAGTAGCCAGGCAGGAAGTACAGGCAGGGTGACCAAAAAAAGGATGATGGGAAGGAGAAGGGTGGTGTCAGAAGTTGTTAGCCAGACACAGAGAGAGGAGATGAACGTGCCATGCTAATAAAGGTACTGCCATGTGGCAGAGCATAAATAAGGAATGTAAGAGCTAGTTAATAATAAGCCTGAGCTATTGACCGAGCATTTGTAAATATGTAAATACTAAGTCTCTGTATGGTAATTTGGAGGCAGCAGCCAGGTCGGAGAGCAGGCAGTCAGAACAGGAAATGTCCTTTTACACATGTCTCATGCTCATGACATTCTAGAAAAGCTCGGGGATTTTCAATATTATCTTAAATACTCCTTATGAGTACTGCCCATTTCAGATAAATAATTATGCAATGATAGCCTTTGTTCTTCCATCTTTCCTTGGATATATTTTTTACAGCAAGTCAGAGAGAGAGAGAGAGAGAGAGAGAGAGAGAGAGAGAGAGAGGAGAAACAATGTTTCTAGAGAACAAAAATCAATAATTTTCCATTTTGGAAAAGCCAGTCTCTTACCCCTCCCTGTCTGGACATCCTAATTGAGAAATGTGGATCTGGGGTGACACTCCTCAGTGAGGTGATTAGCATGGCACATCAAAGATCATAAAATCTCCACACCAAAACCCTTTCCCTGTCTCCACCTCCCGAGGAGAGTTCTCCATCTTTGAAATGATGACAGTGCCCACTCTTCTCTGTTACACTCTTGTAATCAGGATCAATGGGGCAGCATCTATGAAGTGTCTGAGCTCCTTGGGGGACAGGGCTCTGTAGCTGTAATTATCTTTATTGACAGCAACAAGGAGCTGTGACAGGCTTTTCCCGGTAAGATTCCTTGTCTTCCTGCTTGTTCCAGCTTCTCAGGGGCGACTGGAGCAAGTGATGGATTCCATACCTTGGCTTTATCCTGCTGCCAGGGGGTATGCTTAGCCTTAGTGCCAATAAATAGCCAAAGCTCTGTACAAATAAAGTGCCCACATGTAGAACAGATTGAAGAAGGCTGGAAAGAACACACCATCACCAGGGTCAGTAAAGAAACTCCTGATCTGGTGAGGGTCTCTCGTGAGGAGGCATGCAGCTGCTCTGATCTTAAGGTCTGTGTCATGCCCACGGAGCATCATTCTATAGCAACACAGCATAGGCAGTACCGGCCTCAGACCACTGGAGCTATTCCAGAGGAAGATAATCTCTTCCCCGGTCAGCAGTGCTTGCCTGGGATTCTGTTCTTTATGCTGGCAAAACTAAATAATGTGCCCATCACCCTTTGAAGACTGGATCCGCAAAACTTACATTATCTAAATGAGAGGCCCAGAATTCAGCCCATTACCTTTTACTCCACCTCCTGCAGTGGCTACTTTCATTTCATTTATATGATGGCTGAGGCTCATTTTCACAGGCAAATTCCTCTTCTGGGAGGTTCTGAGAGCCCCTGACCTGAAGTAATAATGCCCTTTGCAACCGAAGGGCTTTTATTTCTGAATTTGTGAAATATACTGTTGTCTCTGTTTCCTCAGAATTACAATATTTGTTTTAGCTGGGGAAATAAACAAAAGAGGTCTCCAGAAGTTACTGAAACATAAAAGATTTATAAAGCCCCTCACAAAGGTCGCAACCACTGTAGTAAGTAGCAACCGCTGGCGTAAGAGACCCTTCTACTGGCTGAGCTGTCTGAAGTCCTGCAGAGAAGTCCAGGAGCCACCACCCAGGCTGGAGTGGGCTTTTCAGGGGTGCAGCTGCCTTTGCTCATCCATGTTCCTGCAACCCATCACCCATACTGCTGTAAGTCATCCCAGTATGCTTACAGGTTTACCAAGCTACTCCGGGTGTAGTTTCTCTGGTTTATTGTCATTGCCCCATCTGGCGATGTCCTATCTGGGATAAAGACACTTGTGATCACCTCTCCCCTGCATCTCTACGAAACACATGCCCTCTGAGTCCTTCTCCAGCCCCTTGGGTTAGACTGTTTGCTCTCAAGTTTTTCCAGACATCGAAGAACGTTAGCATAAATCCTGAAATCAGATGCCAGTCACTCAGTTCCAGAGAAAACACCTTTGTCTGCAGTTGCAAAAAGTCTGAGCACCACTCATGAGCGATGTTAGCAGTGTTGATATAGTAGCAGAGAATGACCAAAAACTTGAAGAACCAAATGAGATGAGAAGCTTTCATGTCCCGACCACACAATCCCAAATAATCACACAGAAACTTATGTTGGTTACAAACTGTCTGGCCTATAGTTCAGGCTTATTACTGATGTGGGATGTCCTTCTGTGGGCTATGAATATCTGTTGCTTTTACTGGTTGATGAATAAAGCTGTTTTGGTCTACGGCAGGGCAGAATATGGCTACGTGGGAAATCCAAGTAGAGATATAGGGAGAAAGAGGGCAGGGTCAAGGAGATGCCAGCAGCTGCTGGAGAAGCAAGATGAGAAGGAAAAAGCCATAAGCATCATGGTAAAATATAAACTAATAGAAATTGGTTAATTTAAATGTAAGAGCTAGCTAGTAATAAGCCTGAGCCATCAGTCAAGCAAATATAATTAATATTAAGCCTCCAAATGATTATTTCATAAGTGGATACAGGCACCAGCAGGCAGGAGAGAAACTGGTTCAGCAAGACCAGGTAGGACAACAGAAAAACTTTGGGCTACTTCTATTAATCTATGTATTGCCGTGGGGTTGTGGCTTCTACTGGTCTGCTAGCATGTTGTTTCTCAGGTGGCTGCTTGTGTCTCTCTTGACTCTGCCCCCTCCTCATTTGAGTCCTCAATTTAATTGTTGCACCTAACCCTATGTTGCCTGGCTATTGGCCAGACAGCTTTTATTATTAACCAATGGAAACAATACATACTTACAGTGTACAGAAGTATCCCATAGCAGAGATGGTTTGTAAATCAGGTTGGGAAAGACTGTAAAGCTTAAGTCAAAAAGAAAAAAGAAAGAAACACATACACGCACACACAGACACACACACGCATAGCTTCAAGATGTGTCTAGCTGCACAAGCAATGTATGTGGTACTTAGCATCTTGCTTCTAGTGGAACAGCAGTGAATGGCAGAAAAGGCGATTTCAGAATATCTGGAACTCCACTGCAAATTTGCGTTAACGCTTAGGAAAGAGGAGGGGACAGAGAGTGACAAACGTACTTGGAGTCTCACAGACTCATATTTTTGGCTAAATTGCTGGTTTGAGACAGCTCATCGGCTTTGTGAGAACACGAACTGCAGACTTGTCACTTTCCGCTCGGTGCTAACACAAGCTGAGTGATTATCTGCGTCTGCCCGCCCCGATCAGCAGCCAGGCTCCTGTTCTTGGCTGTTCTCAGAGCCAGAGAAAAGTCTTCTCGGGGGACTAATGAAAAACTGTCATCAGTCCTGTACGACTGGGTAACGGCGGAATGACTGCCATAGGCAAGCGGCACCTCGTGCAGAGAGTGGGAGCCTTGCTAGCAGGGAACGGCGTCGGCTGATTGAAGGCCCCTCAAGCCCAGCGTGGGCCTAATAAGCTGCTGCTCTTAGTTGATTCTGTACCCTGGACTGTGCTCAGGAATCACTGCCTTATCTCCCCTAAGACCAGACTCATTTCGACTCAGGTCATCATGTAAATTGAGAGTACGCCCCCAATATTCTCCCTAATACTTTAAGAGAAAGCTAAGACTGCAGGCCTGTGAACTCTGGTATAGGGAGTCACTGTTGACCTGACTCTGTCTGCCCGTGGGGAGATCAAAAGCTGCTTTCTTAGGAATGATCCTCCTACCCCTACAGCCATACTATACTGAATGTGCCTGATCCCTGAAGCTAAGCTTCCCAAAGTAGGCAAGGCTAGCAGGCAGGGTGGCCCAGGCATCCCCCTGCCTCCCCCTCTCCGGTCACTGTGCCCATGTTCTTTCCATATGGATGCCAGGAGTCAAACTCAGGTCCTCGCGCTCTCAAGCAAACACTTTACCCCACAGGCTCTTCTTAAAATTGGAAGTGTTTATTCTTGACGTGTGCTCATGTGCACAAAGCAAAGCACAGCATGGTGAGCTCTGTCAGCAGGTGAAACAAAGGCAGAGTGATGTGAAGAAGTGAGCCGGGCTCATGGAAACGGTTCCCACCAGATTCCCACCAGTGGTCTTGCTTAGGCCACTGGACAAGGGCTCCGCTAAACTCTACTCCTTCAGGATTCAGACCAATTAGAAGTAAATAAATCAAAGGGAGAATCTAAAAGGGGGAAACACTAAACTCAAAAGGGTTACCTCTCTGCATCCTTGAAGTGTGTCTAACTTAGTTAGTTCCAAATCCCCGCTTGCATTTTGTGTCTGGCCCTGCTGTCTGGTTTATGGAAGGTGAGTAAAGTACACCTGTATCCTCTTCCCACTACTGTGATGGCTGTGTTAACGCCGCAAAACCGAGCCTTGGTCTGTGTGCCATGGACCCGTACTTAGGACACCTGCTCTCTTCTTTCTTGACTCATCGCTGGGAGTCATATTGATTACTGAAACTAAATTAACTTTTTCAAAATTCATTGATATCAAACCATGTTATCATCTACTGGTGATTTTACTCTTTCTTAGTTTTTTTTTTTTTCTAACGTATTCTTTATGTAAGAGCTGGAGGATGGAAGGGGTGTCGTAGACTGCTGCTTTCTGGGTTTTCATGGTTGTCATACACATGAATTCCCAGTAGCAGTGGCTACACAATAAGACCTGCGCAAGAGTCGGCCAGCGGATGAAATTAATGTATAGGCAAATTTAACGTATAGGTAAACTAAAGAGTGACTGGATCAGTATCAATGAGTTTATATGCTGATTCCACTGAAACCTGGCCCACTGCTAAAACATTGCGCAGGAGAAAGACAAAGGCTATGTGAGGCGCATGGTACACACACCACACGTACACACTCTCGCCATTTGTGTTTGTCATGTATTCCAGTTCGGAGCTGTCTGAGGCTGAGAGCAATCTCCTTCGAATAGATTCTGTTGGCCTTCCTGGCAGGGCATGCCAAATGTCAAAGGGTCAAAAGATTTACTGGAACGCGCTACCCTGGCTTATCTAACATTCCCTGCCCACACTCACTGACTCAATAGTTTCTGGTAGAAGCTCTTAGGCACTCCTTTTTAGAACTGCTATGCTGTTCAGCGACTCCCCAATGATCCGTTCTCACGAACAGAATATTCAATCAAGAGTGGTTTTCTGCAGAGAAAAGAAGAAATCTCACATCCTGCTGAGGACAGGCCTCACAGATTCTGCCAGAGCCTCCTACAGTCTTTGGATAATGGCATCAAGAGCTCTTCAGAAGTCCCAGCCGTCACGGTGGGTGTGTGGTGTCACAGACAAGAGCAGATCAACCCAAAGGCATCAGGTGGAGCAGTGAGGTAGCTAGCCTTTCTATAAATAGAAAGAAGCAGGCTGTACCGCCAGCGAAGGAATGGACGTGCTAACAAGGTGAGAACAAGGGGGCAAACAGCAAAAGCATCCTTCTTTTGTGTTCTTATACAGGCTTCCAGCAGAAGGTGTGCCTCAGATTGGAGGTAGATTTTCCCAGCTCAAAAGATCTGGACCGAAGGTGTGTGTTTCTGCCTTAAAGACCCACATTAGATAGTCCCAACTCAGGATGCAGAGACAAGAGGATCTCTGTGAGTTCAAGGCCAGGCTGGCCTACAAATTGAGCTTCTGGACAGCCAGGGAGGACTGTTACACAGAGAAACTCTGTCTTGAAAATTAAAAAATATATATTAATAAAATAAAAAAAATTTAAGAAAAGATCTGGATTAAAAATAGATCTTCCCACTTCAAATTAAACAAAGATCCCTCACAGATGTGCCTTCCATTTGGGGGAGTTCATGTGGTCAAGTTGACAGCCAAAAGTAGCCATCACAACTTTTCCACAGACATGTAATAGTATTTACAGCCACAGTTAATGAACATCGCCGGCCTAGCCTAAGTACTGCTGAAATTGATATAAGTTATTGGTTTGTGTTTAACTAGTATTTAAGCACTTCAATATATTATGTAGTGGTTCTAGTATTTTTCCTTTTCTTTCTTTTTTTCTCTTACCAAAAACTTTTTCTGAGAAAATCATATGGTAAAAAAAAAAAAAAAAAAAAAAAAAAAAAAAAAAAAAGACACAGCTTTATGTCTCTGTTGCATATTTTGAGCCAATCAGCAATGGCGCTCAAGCAAGAGCAGAGTAGGTCATTGGGGGAGATGGCCAGCAGCTACCTGCATCCTCATTATCTCCTCCGGTTAGTCTCCTCTGCGAAACCACAAACAAACAACTGGGAAACTCTGAAACCAGAGCCAGCCACGTTCTACCAAGTAGCACAGAACTGATTTAGACAGCATAGCCCAGTTCCCAGATTCCCAGCCGGCTGTACCACTGATCTCATCTCGTTAACTTACAAAGATACTGGTCCACATTTTGTGTGGCTAATTTCAGGGTCTAGTTTTCTGCCTTCCAGTGGGTTTTTACTAATCCTTTCTTGCTCTACTTTATTTTGTAACTTTCTGGCTGTTGTCTACTTTGTCTGTTTATCTTACTCCATTCCCTCAAGTCTTCAAGAAAACCATGGAATAACAACAGTAAGAAGGGCCAACCTATGCACTTGTTGCATGATTTTAATTAAAGTATCTTTTGTCTTTTATGACTTAGAATAAAATTTGCTGTTTCAGATTATTGATTCTCCTCATTTTGAAAGAGCTTGGATATAAGTAACTGACACTTGGCGGAAATTCAAACAGATACTTACAGGCAGACAATTACTACCGCTGTTTGGCTAGGGCAACAAAATTGGAAGTGGAATATTTGTGACTATGCTGGTTCATTCCTCCAGCTTGTTGCCTCATAGTTATAAAATGGCTACTGCAGCTCCAGACACCACCATCACATTCCAGGTAGAAAAAAGATAAAAAGAGTATGTATCCCTTCTGATCAGATTGGCAAAGCTTTATTAGGAAACCCACACAGACCTCAGGAAGCAGAAGTTACACTGCAACCCTTATCTTTAAGAAATGGTTATTTTGCCTATCTAGGCTCAATCACAGACTAATACAGGGCTAGGAAGATAGAAATAGCTTGAAATCCACTAAGCCATAGTAACTACCATTTATTCATTTCCCTCGAGAATGGCTGTGATTCTGTCGGAGACATTCACCATGATTTGATATGAACACTTTCTCTTTATTGATGGAATAAATTGTGGCAATTGCTGTCCTTGTGTTTTAAAAAAGTATTTCAGTTTTTAAAGTATTTTAAAGTTCAGTGAGTTCCAAGTGTCAGCGAGAAACCCCATTCAAGAAATAAGGTGCATGACATCTGGAAAATGACACAGTTGAGGTTGAACTCTGGCCTCCACATGTGCACACAAATGTTCACATTCTTGTATGCAAATTACTTCCCCCCCAGATAGATAGATAGATGATTGATAGATAGATAAATAGATAGATAGATGATAGATAGATAGATAGATAGATAGATAGATAGATAGATAGAGAGTGAGTGTTGACCGAGGTTCTGTCCCGCCCAGTCCTACAGTCATTCAATCCAAAGAAATACACAGAGGTCTACATTAATTATAAACTGGTTGGTTTAGTAGCTCAGGCTTCTTATTAAATCTTATAAGTTATATTAGCCCAAAATTCTTGCTTATGTTAGCCATGTGGCTTGGTATCTTTTTCAGCAAGGCAGTCACATCTTGCTTCCTCTGTATCTGGGTGACAACTTCCTCTTCCCAGAATTCTCCTGTTCTTGTCACCTTACCTCTACTTCCAGCCTGGATATTGGCCAATCAGCGTTTATTAAAAATAATGCAAGTGACAGGATAAAAGACCATTGTCCCACAGCAGACAGACAGACCGAGATAGAGATTTGATATAGACTCTCCTGATAGTAGAGAGGATGGCACTGTGTGAGAAAATATGACATTTTAGCTCTGAGTGGAGTTTAAATTATCTGGACTCTAGATGAAGAAGCTGGAGAAGTGTGTTAGCAAATTCATTGCATTCAATTCTTATTTTTATTAATGTACAAAACAAGATGGAAATTTATGTCTGAGAGAGCTTGGGAAAAACCTTCCAATAATTATTAAATAAAGCTTCAAGTTGTTAGAGCATTACATTGTGATTTCATTAGAGCTGGGTTTTTTTCCCCCTCTAAGGTAGTAAATAAAATGATGGTGCATTTTGGAATAGAATCTAAGAACCCAAGATATGATATGTACATCGGGTGGATGGAAACCTGATTGCAAGAATAATACTGATTGAGAATATATGATCCACACCCAGAGAAAGCATTTGAAGAAAAGAAAAAGAAAATGAAGAAAATCAGAGTATCAACAGGGAAGAAAAGAATGGCCAGTGGAGAGGCTCCATGGGGTAGTTGAGGAGACTCTGGTGACAGAGAACCAACCCCACAGAGGTTTGTCCACACAGGGCTCCTTTCCTGCTTCCCTAAAATCCCGTCCCTGGGTGGCAGGCGGACACTCTGCTCCACTCTGGGCATGCTTTCTGACACTGTCTTCAGTTCCTAGCATGGTATCCAAACTATGGAAGTCACCTCTCCAGAAAGGTCACAGTGGAGAAGGAGATGGCTCAGTGGTTAGAGAGCTGCCTCACCCTCACCAAGACTTCAGCTCTGATCTCCATGACCCACATGCAAGCCAGGTGGATGTAGAGGCCTCAGTGAAGAAGGTGGAAGCATGACGGAGGACGAGCCTAACATCAACCTTGAGCCTTCGTATACACATGGGCCCAAATGCATGCAAACCCTACCCCCCACTACCCCCGCATAAGCCACCATGCATATACAACATATGAACATGCATACACACATATACACACAGCATATACATAGACAATAAATAAATAAACAAAAAAATAAATAAAACATAGGAAAATGACCAGACCACCCATGCCTACCACTAGAATGCAGAGTTTGGAGCCATTGTTCCTAAGAACAAAAGGCACTCTGCCTGTGTGAGTCCCTGGGGACAAGAGGACCAGGAAGTTAAGCCTAAGGTGGTTAGAGCTGACTAAAACATTCTTATAAGAACAGCAAAAAGGCAATCCCAGCTTCTCGGGGAAACCATGCAGAATGGGCAAGGCCAGCATAATTTAGACAGCGGCACTAGGACCTCTCAGTTCAAATCAGTAATTCCCTTAACATTTGAGATTCCTCAAGAGGGAAGATTAGGTGAGATCTCAGAGCAAAAGTGTTCCGTTTGGATCCCAGGGTAACGCGCATTTTTGTCCTGCCTCTCATCCCAGCCAGCCTGTAGGAGAGACAGTTGGCACCAGCGTGCTCTGGGGGCCTTCCCAGCTTGACACTCCACAGAATGTCAGTGTTGTTCTTGGTCATGCATCTACCAGTGAATTCCCCAAGGCATTGCACTCAAATGTCCCCAAACTTCTGTTGAGTGTGAGGTTGCTAGCCACTGTTGTACGATATTATTTTAAGGTGTGTTACATTTGTTTGTGGTGTGGAACATTTGTTTAATGATGCAAAGATGTATTGCATTCTTTTATGTTACATTTGTTTAACTCGTGAAGCTGTGCTACTTTGCCTGTCTAAAACACCTGATGGTCTAATAAAGAGCTGAACGGCCACTAGTGAGGGAGAAGAGAGGAATAGGCGGGGCTGGCAGGCAGAGAGGATAAATAGGAGGAGAAATCTGGGAGAAAGAAGAGCAGTAAGAGAACAAGGAGAAAAAGCAAGAGAGAAGAAAGAGCAAAAGAACTAAAAGAGTAAAGAGTAAGAAAACAAACAACCAACTACAGATCACGTTTGCCCATGAAATTCAAGTGACAAAATGTACCTCAAGTGTTTAGGACAGCACCATACATCTACTCTTCTGTCTCTATCTCTCCTTCCCATGCAAGTCATAGAGTCTTCAGTGGTGGCTTTCTGCTCTTCCACAGGCTCAAGCTGCCATCTTGCCAACAGGATTGGCAGCTTCAAAATAAAGTCTTAGTTTTCCCAAGGGGGTCATTGTTCTTAGGATTTATGTTTAGCATTAAAAGCCTCATATGAAAACAATTACTTTGGCTCCCAGGGCTTCTGCTCCTTCAGAAAAACAACAACAACAACAACAACAACACTCAGGCCAGAGTTTCAGGTCGGAGTGCCCATGCTACCACAGAAAGTACCCCAACAGATTAGTAGGCCCGGAAGAACATTGCTCCCAGCTGCTATTCCGATTCACATCTTCCTTTGTCTAGTTAGCTTGGCTGGCCAAAGCTGAACTGCTGAGAGACATTATAAGTTTGAAATAGAGAAGTTAAATCAGTTCTACCCCAAAATCAATAACCAGGAGTCTGGAACTGAAACAAAACATAAGCCTTTGCTTTGTCTTGGGGAAGATAAGCTTCCCAGCTGCCCCTCAAGCAAGCTATGGCTTTAATGGAACAGTAAAAGCGTTGCATGAAGAACTCAGAGAAGCTCCAATAACTCCTGTGTGAACTCTGAAAGAAATCTGCCGAGGCCTCGCAGGCAGGCACACACTTAGAGAGGGTCATTTCACCAAGCATTCCCATTCATGACCCCACCATGTGAACCCTTAATTAATTACGGTTGTCCTAATGTGAAAAATACTTTCATAACAGAGGGGCGACCTATTCTCCTACATAAGCCAACCACAAATCAGTCACAACTCCCTAAACGCCACCAAGGAGGCGTTCAATTCGTATCTGTAACGAACTTCCAGCATTGCATAATTTATATCTAAAATCCACTCTCATACATCTGCTAAAATACCCACTCTGACCTTCGCTCCCAATCCCAGCTGCATTAAAAAGTGACTATAAATCACCGAGGAACAAACCCCCCATCGCAGACCGGCTCTCCCGAAGCCAGACAACTTTTCTTCCTCTGATGAGTTCATCATCCCCTTGGATAGGTTATGGAAACCACTTACATCTCAGTATAATAATTCAAAGGCTCTTATATCGAGGTCCCCTGTCTACACAGGAGAGCTAAGTGAGCGTGTGGACAAACGGCACATCTCAGGTTCCAGGGAGCTTTACACTAAGCCCTGCGTCGAGAGCAGCACTCAGGGCCTGCTGGCACTCTGCAGTAGAAATACCCTCTTGTTTACAGAGCTCAGCTTTCCTCCCTTGAAATCTCATGTCCAAGGGCAGCCTGAGATAGCTGCGAACTCGCACTGACTTTGAGTTAGGGCAGAACTTTGCCTTGCACTGGAAAAGAACTTTACATTTGCTCTGTTTTTCCAGGGGTGTTTAAAAATACTCAGGGCTGGGTGTTACATAGCTCAGTGACGGAGTGCTTGCCTAACATGCACAAGGCCCTAGGTTCAGTCTCCAGCAGTGATCACAAAGGTTCTCAAACTGGTTGCCCTACTGAGGCCGACAATAAGAAGCAGTCACTCCAAGTCCCTGTGCGTGTGGAACACTAGAAGCCCTGCAATGAACAGGTACCACAAAAAGATGGAGTTTCTTCCAACAGCGCCCAGGGAGAGTTTTGAAAACGATCCAAGAGGAACAACGAGAAGGATCTTCCATCAACTGTCCCCTGGAAGTGGGGCAGCTCGGGATTGTCCCCAGCAAATCTGATGTCCATCCAGGGAGGTGAGAGAAGATCCTGGGAAAGCGACCGAGCTTGCTAGAGAACGGGGACCCCCTCCCTCATGAGTCAGTGTCCAGAGAAAATGTTCTTAGGGCAACATCGATCCGTCCTATTGAAGGGATGCCATCGGTGACCCTCAAGTTGAGGAATTTGGTTGAGGTCCTGAACCCCACAGACCCTAAGGGTCCTTATGATGATTGATTCTTTGCAAATGTAGATATAACTTGTGAGTGTCTCAACTACAAGTCAAGTTGCTCTGCCTAAAAATATTCAGTCAAAATGCAAACTACATCTCAACCACGACATATAGCAGAATTAGGTATGGCCACCAAAGAGGCAGAGAGAGCCTACAGTTGTCATATAATCTCTCTCTCTCTCTCTCTCTCTCTCTCTCTCTCTCTCTCTCTCTCTCTCTCTCTCTCTCTCTCTCTCATGCTCCCTGGATTCTTTTCCTGTTCTTCAGCACTTACTCTTTCCTTTACATCTTCAGATGTGGTCAAGGACTCTGTTTGGTATAGACAAGTTAGCAACACGCTGACTCTTCTGTTCCTATTTGGATCAGGAAAACATCCCTGCCCTCCTGCCTACAGGACAATTCCTTATGGCCAACTTGGGGTCCAGACCTCAAGATATATACAAGAGCCTTCCTAAATCAAAGAGGCTCTTATATTCTTTGATTGAAGAGCCACCAAAAGAGTAAGAAAAGCAGACATTCAAAATACAAAACAGAAAGCAAGTTTCTCAAAACATTTCCTCGCCTTTAGAAGGTCTTGTCAAATGAGATCTGATCATCAAAGCCAACTGCCCTCAGAAGGAGAACAGAGAAATATAGAGGAGAATCAGAAGCAAGAAGCAACAGGGGCTGAAAATGTAGCCCACTCAATAAGGGCTTGCCTTGCCAGAATGAGGACCAGAACAAGAAGCCCAGAGCCCACATGAGAGGTTCTGGGAGAGGCAGCACAAGCTTGGTAACCCCAGCCCTTGGGAGGCAGAGGTGGATCCCTGGGCCTTGCTGACCAGCCAGTCTAGCCTAAATGGTGAACCCAGGGCCAGCGAGGGTCCTTGTTTCAAAATATGGACAATCCTCCTGAAACACAACACCAGGGGATGTCCTCTGAACACCACATGGATGTGCACACAAATACATTAGTACATGCACACAGTAAATTCATTAATAGATAATAAATAAAGTAGGTGGGGTCCAAGGCACAAAGGCCAGTGAAAGGAAGCTGCTACCAAGGGTTAAAGCACGTCCTGCACCCCTTCCTTAAATGAAGATGAAACTGGAGCCGGCTGTGTACGAAGACAAAAACACACCTAACAATCGCTAAGAGCTCCTTCAAAACCATCGTCTCTGAAAGATGTTAAAATAGATCCCGCAGGGTCCATTTACAGTCACCTGGAGTAAGAAGTGGCAAAAGAAAGTCAGCAGCGAGGCTTTGTGGACAGGCTTATCCGTCTGTGCTCCTCTGGCTGTGTGGCTAAGGGACAGGCAGTTGCAAGACAGTAATAGATGGTATCTCCAGACTCTCCATTAGGCTCCGGGTTCTCTTGTTGCCAGCAGCAACCTAAGGACCAGTCTTTGAATGAGAAACTTGTGGGGTGATGGCTGGAGAGGACAGAAATTCGTCTTCAGGAAAGGGGCAGACAGGGAACAGACAACAGGAAGAGAAGCGAGGTCAGTTCCAAGGATGGGCTGACCGAGCCTGAGTGCCTGGGAATTTGAGGCTAAGCCTTCCTTCGGGAGTCACAGGATGGGGATGGCGGTGGGGCTGTAGCTGAGTTGGGAAAGTGCCTTCCTAGAATCATCCGATTCCAGCGCTGTATAAACCATGCACAGTGGTACCCGCCTGGAAACCTGGCACTTGGAAGGTGGCAGCAGGAAGGACAGGAGTTCAAGGCCATTTGGGGGCTACATAAAGTGTTCAAGGCCACCCTGTTCTGTGTGAAACCTTGTCAAAAACAAACAGAAAAGAGAAACAAAAATAGCTGTGAATTCCAGAAATAACTCTCTTTGGTATCCTGCCTTTGTCTTCATCTCCTGCTGTTCAGAGCTCCCTCTCTTTGGGTTTGAAAACAGTGCTGATTGAAGTCAACTCTGAGAGAAGAACAAAAATCAATCTGTATATTTAACCCTTGTAAAGCTGAGAGCTGCCCCAAGCACCGCTGGGATCCATCTTAACTGTAAGAGCTCTTCTGAACCAGAGTCCGATTAATGCCTTTTTAAACTTTCATTCTAAGTTCCTACGTTTGAATAAGATTTCTTAATGGGGAGAGCTAATATCTGTGTAACAAAGGGGCTGTATTTTCACCCCCAGTGGCACACGCTGGCTATGCTAAAGCGATTGCTTTCCCAGCTTTCTGTAGGTGATGCCAGTGTGCGCCTTTGTCTGCACATATTCATCCTTATCTTCCCTCTTTCGGACACAAGGGCCCCAGTCTGGATGACAAATAGAATTACCCTATCTGTGGATCATACACAGAGCCTCCTTCCTCTCCGGCTTCCCCTCTGCTAATCACCTGCTGCCTCTTCTAGCCCATTACACTACAGGTCCTTAATAATTTATTCCTTATATCGCACTTACTTCCAAGCAAGATTGAAATGGTTTCGCATGCAGTTACCTGGCAAATATTTACTGGAAGCTTAAAAGTTTCCAGGAGTCAACCAAGATGGCCAGTGCTTGTAATCCCGGCACTCAGTGGCTGAGGCAGGAGGATCAAAAGTTCAAGCAACCTGGGCTATACAAGAAGACTTTGTCACAAATAAATAAATAGTTAACATTAATACTACCTGAGGATATACACATGCACGAAGTTCTCCAAAGAGAACTATAAGGTGGGTCAGTGAGATGGCTCAGTGGGGAAAGGCACTGACAACTTGAGCTCAATTCCAGGGACCCACATGGTGGAAGGAGAGAAAACTTAGTTCCAAAAGTTGTCCTGTGACTTTCACAAGCGCCCTATGGTATGCAAACATGCACGTGAATGTGTGTAAACACATACACACACACATACACATGCATGCACAAAAATTTATTTGTGCGCACGCAGATAAATAAAAAAGCCTAAAGGCAGTGAAAAATCATCAAGGCGGAAGTACTGAATTAGAGACCCTAAATAAGACAGTAATTACAACGGTAACTTTACCTTTTCGATAGTGACGCCAAAAATTATTCGGTGTATATATAATCTTAGTCATGTTGTCTAAAGACATGCAGCTTTGAAATAAAGATGCCTTTCGTCCTTGCATTAGCCTCCAGAGAACTTAGTCATAAACTCAGTAAATACATATTGAGTGCCTACTGAGTCCCTGGCTTTGTTCTCCATGCCAGGGCACAAAAGAGCAGACACAACAAATGTCCCTGTCCCTGGACCTTGAGTCCAGTCAGGTGAGACAGACACAAATAAAACATAGCATGTGTCATACAGTGATATGTGCTCTGAGCTCGGAGAGGGCATGCATGCAGTTTTAAGGTGATACTTAAGGGAACTTGTGAAGAAGAAGGGGGAGGAGCCAGGGGAATGACTTGGGAGAAGTTTCCCAAGCACAAACAAGCAGAGAGGTTCGCACATGAGACTGGGGCATTGCCGGTGGCATAGGTGCCAGTGAGGGGTGACAAGCCAAGAATGGAGCATAGGGGAATCAAAAGGGCAGGCAGGGGACAGACAGCCAGAGAAGTGAGGTCAGCTTCCAGGCTGCCCTGACTGGAGGTCAGCAAACAGTAGCCAGTGTGAGTGCCTGGGAATCTAAGGCTAAGCCTTCTGAAGTCACAGAACAGGGAGGAGGTTATAAGCGAGGAACTGGCACAGGGACCTTGAGTTTTATCTTTCCAAGGAGAAGAGCAGCCACGGTAAGTATGCCCTGACATTGAAGAGTTACTCTATGTTTGCTATAGATGGAGAGAAGTTGTTGTAATAGGAGCAGGGCTGCGTCCCCCACACCCGGTCGCCCGCATGGCTAGCTTATGCCCCCAAATAATTACACGGACACTGTATTCTTTTAAACACTGCTTGGCCCACTAGTTCTAGCCTCTTATTGGCTAATTCTCACATCTTTGATTAACCCATTTCTAATAATCTGTGTAGCATCACGAGCTGGTGGCTTACCAGGGAGGATCTTAACCTGCGTCTGTGTCCGGCAGGAGAATTATGGTGACTGCCTGACTCGGCTTCATTCTCCCAGCATTCTGTTCTGTCTACTTCGCCTACCTAATTTTCTGTCCTATCAAAGGACCAGGGCAGTCTCTTTATTTAACCAATGAAATTAGCACAAAACAGAAGACTCTCCCCCATCAAGAAGTGAAAGACCAATTAAAGCCTCATGAAATTTTCCAGGGAAGAAAGGAAGTGGTAAGAAAAATGTCCGGCTTCTGGATGCGTGCTTGGGTTGAGGAACTATCTACCCTTGGAAGTACACTGTATGTGGAGTGCACCCAAGGTGTCTCTAGGTGCTGGTCTGAGCAGTGCAGCTGCACTTTACCGGATGGCAGAGACCAGAGAAAGGATAACTTGGGGGAGGGGCCACATGGAACACATTCCTTTTGGACACCCAGGTAGAAAGGCCACGTCAAGTGGACAGCCACAGAAAGGCAAACAGTGTCTTTAATGGGTACATCCTTAGGTCAAAATGACAAAAATCTATTGATCATCATTCTCCTCTCAGCCTGTAAAGAAAACAAAGAGCATCGTCTTCCATGAGAGCCGAGCAGAGGTGTGGCTAGAAGCAGCCGTGTGGAACCTAAAGGGACAGTTTACTGAACACAGAGGGGCAGACAGCTCATAAGGACCTCCGCCTGCCTCTCCGCCCCTCCCCCACTACGATGCCAGGCTTCCCTTTGGCAAGAGTGGGCACTACATTGCATTTCTTCTCTGGGGCAGGGGGTCCAGTAGCCAGGCTGGTAATCACTACAAAAAGAAGGGACCCATAAATTTCCACCTAGAGCAAAGAACCAACTCATTCTTAATTGAAGGCAAGGTAGTCACTAGGACACTTCAAAGACCTCCCCCCCCTTTTTTTTTTTTATTAAAAAGAGCCATGAAGGGGCTAGAGAAACGGCTCGGTGGCTAAGAGGGCTTGCTGGTGTTGCGGATGACCCTAGTGCCGCTCCTAGACCTCACATCCGTAGTCCCCAGCACCTGTCACTGCCAATGCACTCTGGCCTCCTCGGGCACCTGCACGCATGTAATACACATAAACGCATGCCGGCACACATGTACACATACGGTTAAAAACAGTAATTCTTTTGAAAAAGAGCCACGAAAGCCTCAAATGACAGACGAATCCAAGCTGAACGGCCAGATGGCGAGCTAGCGTCGGCAATAATTCAGAATCGCACTAGTTGAGACTTGAGCCTCGGGTGGTGACGTATCTGGCAGGTGTAAGTTAATCCCCTCCTCCAGACGTAAATAAGAGTCCACCTGTGCCTACCAGTCTAGAGAATGCGAGGAGTACGCTATTGTGAGAAGTAGCAGAACTATCAAAAGAACCAATCAGCAACAAAATGGAGAAACATTTCACTCTTCTGTCATGTGTCCTACGACTGTAAAAATACAGGACTTTTGAAATAACTTAAAATCAGGAACTTAGTCTGTCTCGCTCCGTCTGTACCCCCAACACCTCCTGATACAATAAATACATGTAGTAGGTGTTTAAAAAAGTCTTCGCAAAGGAATGACCTCATCAGTATAAAACACTAAAAACCAAAACCTATGGGTGCCATCTTTTGGAAGACTTTGGTGAGCTATGACCAGGCTGTCAGTGAGCCCTGGTATGGACTCTGACTTGAGAGCTGAGGGCACTGTTTGCAGTCACAGACTTGGAGACTTTTCTTGAAGCTACGTGTGCACACCAAGCACACTTCTTGCTTATTTTGTGTAAGAGCAAGAGATGATAGGGGCCTACGGTCATTCTCCCAGGCCAGCTGTTGGCACTGCCCTTGAGAATAACTGACAAGTATAGATGCCCAAGGCAACCCATCGGTTCTCCAGTCTCCTTCCCAATAAAACAGGGAGTGATGGGACGATCCCAAGAACTCTTAATACAGAGATAGCATCCTTTTGTCTCCTGGCTTCAGCTCTGATCTCCAAACCTCAAGATCCTGGTTGGAATTTTTCCCTTCTGTTTTTCTTCCATTTTCCATATCCTGGCGTAAAGGGGGTAGAAGTGGCCACTTGACCACTTTCTGTTTGTGGATGTGCACAGCAGATTCTCTGTTTTGTGGTTCCCAGCTCTTCCCAGGAGTCTGTCCCAGGCCACGGAGAGACCTTAGAAGCCAGGAGCGTGATAAGCACACGGTCCTCACAATTCTTTGCTTTACAGATTACCTGCAGCTTGTGTGGTTTGGTAGACTCTCCTTCAAACAAAGAGAGAAACAAAGAATTGCAGCTGCAAAGTCCAAACACAATTGTTTATTTAGGACGGGAAACCACTCAGAATGATCACACTTCAAGCACCCAACTCTCTTTCTTATGAAACTTCTGCGCAAATACCAGCCCCAGCACAAAAACACACTGCAGTCTCACCTCCCCGTTCATCCCAGCTCACCCTACACCGGCCAGTCCACTCAGGGACTCAGAGTCTGTGAATTTCACTGTTGGTGTCCTCTGCCTTGACTCCAGATCAGTTCCACGCATGTGGGCTTTGATCCCTTGCGGCAACTCTTGGCCCAGGAATGGCACTCAAGGGGGCAAAGGAGCAGAGGTGACACCTAAGTGCTCAAAGGTGTTGATCCTGGGGACCAGCTCCACGCAGGATGTCCTGAGAGTCACTCGTGCCATCTTTTCACCTCAGCAGCCACACCCCCTCCCACCACCCTCTCCCTCATCTGGGAATGGCAAGCGGAGAGTCCCGAAGGTCCGAAGTGTAGAATGCCTGAAACAGCGGAGAAGCAGTGGCGATGCGTGTTCCGTCCCCATGGTAACAGAGAACATCCAAACTCGAGATCGGAAGGGTGCAGCTGGCTCGCCTGCGGCAGGATCCAGGCTTAGGTAAGAGCTCTGGCCCTGGGCTCCTCCAGCCTTTCGGTCTTGGAGAGGCAAAAGCTCAGAGGAAAATCTAGAGTGGCTCAGAGTCCAGGGATAGCAACTGAAGAGGCGCCAAGTACCCAGACCTCTTGGTTGCTCTTTTTTCTCTGGTCCTGTGTTGCTTTGACTTTTGTGTTCCCTGCCTTGACCCCATCCCTCCCCTTTACGAAGGCCAGGCAATGCTCAACCGCTGGAGCTGTAGGAATAAAGGAGGACTGATCACCCAGAAACCCAGGCCCTGGGGGGCGGGGCAGGGTGGGGGCGGGGCTCCTCAGTCTGAAACTCCAGACTTGCCCAGACCTACACTGGGACCCTAGGCAGGTCACTCAGTTTCCTTCCACCCGCCACACCCCAGCTCTCACCTCTGTCAGGTGAGAAGGAAACAGTCCCCCTACCCAGACTAGGGGAGCAGGGAGAGGGAGCTGTGCCCAAGGTTGGCTTTTGACAAGTGTTCTGTACCAAATGCAGGCTCAAAGTTACCTCCTTCAAAACCAAATTCCAATACATTTGAAATCTTATTTTTTAAGAGAGAGAGATTCCTAGGAGATATAATCTCAACAGGACACTGGGTATCTCTTCTAAAAATTGCAGTGATTGGTCCACAAGGGTTCAGGGGAAGTTTGGGATTCTTGTGTTTGTCCCTGGCATGGAATATGAATCTAGACCAATGTATGGATCACACAATGCACAAAAATGGGCCATCAGTTGTTCCCCTCAAAAGGGACAGCTACTAGCCGGGCGATGGTGGCGCATGCCTTTAATCCCAGCACTTGGGAGGCAGAGGCAGGCGGATCTCTGTGAGTTCGAGACCAGCCTGGTCTACAGAGCTAGTTCCAGGACAGGCTCCAAAGCCACAGAGAAACCCTGTCTCGAAAAAACAAAAAACAAAACAAAACAAAACAAAAAAAAAAACACTAAATAAAAGGACTTATACACAGCCCCAGAAAGAAAGACTTACTGGCTTTCTCAGAACTCTGTAGGACTTCGCAGTCCATTACAGAAGTGAGATTTCTTCCTCTGCCCCAGCTAGGATTTATGAACACCTGCTGCCAGAAGCCCAGTGATCCCCAAGGGGTCTGTGGTCCACTCCACGTCTTCATTAGCTCCCTTTTACCATCTGAGCCCATCATTCCTTCCTTGGTTTTTCCCCACTGGGGAAGTTAAGTGGATGAAACATCCAAACCATTTGTAGTCCGTCTCCTGTACGCCTCCCTCTGCAGCTCCTCAGTTCGGTGCCCCAACCTGACAGCCTACAGTAGGCCAGACACTGTGGTGAAATAGTCTCCTACAAGTGACGCAGATGTGCCAACAGACACGAGGCGTGCAGAAGTACGGTGAGAGAAAGAGACGCTCTCACCACGAGAACCTGAGTGCAAGAGCCTGGCAGAACAGGCCTTGCCTCTGCTGTGAGTGCAGGAAGAATCATGCAGCCTGCTCTTGCTCTAGCTCTGGAGTGGTGGTGTCACATGACCTATTCCCCAGCACGACCCGTCTGAATGCCTGGCCTTTACTACTGCATGCTGGCCAGACTGACTCTTAGTACCTGTGTTGGGTATTCCTGGATGTCAACTTGACTTTATCTGGAGTGAATTCTAATCTGGATATGGAGGGCACACTTGTGCCAGAAGACAACAGTAGTTCTTTGATGCAGATCTTGAGGCTGGAGGACACACACCTTCAATCCAGACCTTGAGGCTGGAAAGCACCCCTTTAGTCTGGTCTACACCTTCTGTTGGAATACTAGATAAGGATGAATGGAAGATAGAAAGAAGAGTGTTCTTTGCCTGCTCGCCCTCACCTCCATCAGCCCATCCAGCCCTTCTTCAAGACCCCAGCAGATGAGCTGTGACTCCCAGCCTCGTGGGACTGAACAGCTCTTAGATTATTGGATTTTCCATTCATAGCTAGCCATTGGTGGACTGAAGCCTAGAAATTCCCATACACTTACATACATACATGCATACATACATACATACGAGAGAGAGAAAGAGAGAGAGATTCATTCTGAAAGTTCCATGACTCTAGAGAGCCCTGACTAATATAATACCAAATTGTGCAACATTAATAACAGAGCCTGTGTTGTGGTTTAAGGGTTAAATGCCCCCACTTGCTCATCTGTTTGAACACTTGGGTCCCAGTTGGTGGCACTGTTTGGGGAGCTTGGGGAACCTTTGGGACATAGGATCACTAACATAGGTTTTCATTGCCTCTGGTCCCAGTCCGTATTCTCTGCTTCCTGCCAAGGACTCCAACTGCTGCGGCACTCTCTGTCATGCCTTCTTCACCATGACGGACTGATCCCTCTGAAGCCATGAGCCACTGTAAATCTTCCTTTAAGTTATATCTATCAAATATTTTGTCACAGCAATGAGGAAAGTAACTAAGTCATCCCCTTCTGGGCACATCAAGCCTGACAGGCAAGAGGCAGGAGGAGTTTTTAATTAAGTGGCTTGTTTGATGTTCCCAACTCCATTGAAAGGCATCTCACAATTATCCATCCAAGTTCAAGGCTTCCTTTGCACTGAGTCATCTCTCCTAATATGTTCATCAAGAGGGCCCAGAGCAGAAAATCCTTCACTCTTCCTAGACCCCAGCTGACAGTGTGGATCAACTCAGCCCCATTTGGAGTATTTGACTCACTCACTCTCAGGAGCTCAGACCTTCCAGAAACACCTGCCTGTGTTCTTTCTGCCCCGCCAAAAATGGGAGGCTAATTTCATTCTGTTTTTCTACATCATCCCTCTTGTGGGGATTTAATTTCGGTTGTCAACTTTCCTGGATTGAAAAATACCTAGAGATAGCCAAGTGCCCTTCTGTGTCTGTCTGTGAGGATGTTCCACGGAAGATCTGCATGTGAAGCAGTGAAGTAAACAGGAAAAATCTGCCTTGAACATGGGTGCCAGCATCCAGTAGGCTGGAGGCCCCTAGAACACGGAACTGAAGCAGGCGAAGCCAGTTCTGCTTCTGCCCGACTTGCCCAGTAGATGCGTTTTCTGCCGCTGTCTCCAGTGGACACCAGACTCCCAGGTCCTCAGCCTTTGAACGCAGACCCCACATATACCTTCTGCTGCTTCTCTGCCGAACCCTGACTTATACACACTGTGACCTCCAATGTGGAACTCAGGATCTATGGCCTTCTGTACGGCTGCCTTGGCCTTTTAGAAAAGGAAGATGCTGGGTGGTCCACCTCAAGTCCAGAGCCTGTCCTCAACCCCAAATCTTTTGTCCTATGTTGTTATAGTCAGTGGCAAGTTTCAGCTTTTGCTGGTTCACAACTTTTTGTCATGTTTTCAGAGCTCAGCTAGGTGTGTGGCCAACATTTACCCATGGCTGGGCACGCATTGCCCCAGGGGAAGGTAGTCAGTAACCATAATCCTGGTCACATATCCATATCCTTCACCCAGACCTCATTATCTAATGTCTATAACAGGGAGGGATTAGCAGCCCTGATCAAACCAGCCTGTGCAGTTAGTTAGTTTGTTTGTTTGTTTATTTGTTTGTTTTCAAGACAGGGTTTCTGTGTAGCTTTGTCCTGGAACTAATTCTTGTAGACCAGACTGGTCTCGAACTCACAGAGATCTGCCTGCCTCTGCCTCCTGAGTGCTGGGATTAAGGCATTTGCCACCCTACCCCATCCCACCCCCGTTTACAGTCAGCTTTTTCTAAGAAGCTCAAGAACAGATCCCAGGGGAAGGAAGGCACCTGGCCCAGAACCAAGTAGCTTACAGAACTCCTTGTCTTCGTGGCTGCAGGTATTTATTTCTTCAGAAAGGTCTCACTGCCAAAAGGGTGTCCCTCAGTGAGCAAGGAACTATGGGCCCACCAACGATGGGTCCACCAAGGCCGTTCATTCTCTGTTCTTCACATTTCCAGCTCCTAGAGCTTCAGACTCTGGCCCCGCCCTGAGCTGTTCGGCACGCATAAGCTCTTCTGCTTGGAGCTCAGAGGAGAACAGCTTCTTAAAACAGGGCCTCACGTATCCCAGACTGGTCTCAAACTCCCTGTGTAACCAAGGATGACCTTCGGGTCCTAACCTGCAGAGTGCTGGGTGTGTAATGCAGAAGCCAGAGCTGGGGTTGACTGTCCACTGGTTCCCCAGTGTCTCCTTTTGCAAATATTATGGTTTCAATTCATGGTAGAATTCTTTTTTTTTTCATTTGTTTTATAATTGTACTTTGCTGTAATTTTAATTTATATTTAATAAACATGATAATTTGAATAAGCAAGTGACTTTCTTGGTGTTCACCTGCAAGTATGCCTTTGGTGATTGTAGAGTCCCAGGACACAACACAGTGTCCGGCATATAAAACACCCGCATAGAAATGTCTATAGAAAGAAAGAGGGAAATAAGGCAGGTGAAAAGGCTAGGAGGGAACCTGGCAGCTTCTCATCTTCAGGAGCGAGTTATGTAGGGCCTGATTAATACACTGAGTGGTAGACTCCCAACTTACAAGTTTTTGAGCAGCTTGGACGGGGGGCAAACCCAGTAAGCTGCAGTGTGAGGCCAATTCCTGGAAATACCTGTGCTGGGATCAAAAGGCAAATGTGAATGTAGGTCAGGAAGGCAAAGGGAACAGAGGAAGAGAATAAAAGCTACTCCAAGTATCTGCAGCTCAGTGCAGAGCATGCGTGCTGTGTGGCTGTGGAGTGGACCCAAGGCCGCTCACTGGCTGCAAGCCCAGGGGGATGGCGAGAGGTAGAAGGCCATGCTGTTTGTTATTTGCTAAGTGCGGCGTCTGACACCTAGATGGTGGCTGTGATCTTTGCTGTCATGGTTATTTCCAGCATCCGGGTCATTATTTATTATTTGTTAGGACTACCTCACGGGGTCCTGAGCCTCCGTCTCTGGAAATGCAGTGTTTATCACCAGGGAGCCACCTGTCTGGGGTGTGTGTTGACTTGATTCCTGACTCATGGCTTCCCTTATTCTGTAATCCTTGTGATCCGGGGAACAATGCCCCTGCATGTCCCGGTGAGTGAAAGACACATTGCTAGCTGAGCAAGCTGCCTTTCCATAAAGCCGTTCGCACCACCGCGCCGGCTGCTGCGTGCCTCGGTCAAGCAGCCTCTCCGGAGCAGCTCTTTGATGTTGAAAAAGGAAATTTCTTTGTGCGAAAGCTCCTTTAATCTTATATAGATACAAATGCCTTGTATCTTTGGCGCTATGCCAAACTGCGCTTCATATTTCGGAATTAATCTTATTAAAGGAAGCTCTGCTTAATCCCCACTGCTGTTGCCCAGAGATGCTGAATAATTCTGCACCTGTGCCTATCGCCGCTCTGCCATGCGCCCTTCCTGGATTCGCTAGTGAAAAGACGCATCAGCAAACTGAGGCTGGACAGCCGCTGTCTTGTTTTGGTTTAATACCATAGGTATAAAAGGGTCCTTTTAAGTCTTTGTCTCAGTCCCTTTTTTAAGAATGAATGAATGAATGAATGAATGAATGAATGAATGAATGAATGGATGAATGGATGAGGCAGGGGAAAGAAATGGCAAAGAAAGCTTGCCTGGCATGAAGAATAACAATAAAATAAAGCTACTTCTGTGACTGGGCAATTTAATGTAATTGTTCATGGTGAATCATGAGTATTGTTCAGGAGCATGGGGGGTTCATACATGGTAACTAGTTGCCGAGTCTTGCTAGATATACATATATGGAACTTTGACCTTGACCGAATGACCTCCTGTTTCTAAATGTGAGTGCCTATCCATCAGCTGAGTTGAAATCATGGCTCCCTCCTGCCAGGCGCACCTTAGTGTTCTCCCCCTCCACCCAGCAAGTGACCCAAACAACGACCATCCGAGATAAATCCTCCCTTGTTCTTTCGGACAAGTTCTTGTCACCTCCTACCTGTTTCAGGCCCTGTTTAAGTGGTGGCAAGTGACAATGGCAACCAAGAAAGCAAGGTTTCTATTCCGGACCACGTGGGTCCATAAACATAACACTTTCAAGAGTGGCGTATACACGTCCTGAAGAAAGTAAAACATGATGAGATGCACAGGAACTAGGAGGAGATGACCGAGCTTCGGATCAGCTGCTGAGAAAAAGGCATCACTGCGAAGATACGTCTGGGCTGAGCCAAGCATATGCAGATCTTTAAGGAGGTTAAAAACGTTTCCAGGCAGTGGAGGAAGAACAGAGACCTGAGATGGAAGCAGATTGCAGCAGAGGGAAAAGGGCTTCCAGGAAAGCAGGTACCAAGTATCAAGACCAACCTTGGCCAGCCTTGGAAGTGGAAGACATGGGGGAGACTTGGAGCGAGGGAGCAACACGACCTAACTTTTGTTTTTAAAGTCCGTGTCTGCTTTGTGGAGTACAGGAGCTGAAGCAGAGAGGCCAGTGTAGAAAAGTGTGCTGGATCATGTGCACAATCATGTGGGTGATGGGTGGTGGTGGGTGGGGGTGATGGGTGGTGGTGGTGGTGGTGGTGATGGTAGTGGTGGAGGTGGGGGTTGTGGGGAGTGGTGGTGGGTGGTGGTGGTGATAGAGTGGTGGTGGTGGAGGTGGTGGTGGTGGAGGTGGTGGTGGAGGTGGTGGTGCTGGTGGTGGTGGAGGTGGTAGTGGAGGTGGTGGTGCTGGTGGAGGTGGTGGAGGTGGTGGTGCTGGGTGATGGGTGGTGGGTGGTGGTGGAGGTGGTGGTGGAAGTGGTGGTGGAGGTGGTGGTGGTGGTGGTAGTGGAGGTGGTGGTGGAGGTGGTGGTGCTGGTGGAGGTGGTGGTGTTGGGTGATGGGTGGTGGAGGTGGTGGTGGAGGTGGTGGAGGTGGTGGTGGAGGTGGTGGAGGTGGTGGTGGTGGTGGTGCTGGTGCTGGTGGAGGTGGTGGTGCTGGTGCTGGTGGAGGTGGTGGTGGTGGATCCTGAGTGTTTTGGAGGAGATGAGATGGGCAAGACATACTGAGTGGCTTGGGAGAGTGGCAGAGTACGATCAAGGATTATTTGTATCCCCCATCTGCACACACAGTGAATTATATCCATTATTATTTCCATCTCAGTGAAATTTTCACAACTACCTCTCACCAAAGGAACTCTCTGAGGTTCTGTTTCTTGAGCAGCTATATCCGGGGGTCTGCTCAGTTGGTAACATGCTTGCAAGGCAAACACTAAGGCTTGAGTTCAGTACTCAGAAGCCACACTGAAAGGAACAGAAAGTCTCGTCGTCATGGCATGCACTTACAGTCTCAGGGTTGGGAGAGGTAGACACAGGCAAGTCCACGGGGTTCAATGGATACCTAGCCTAACTTACTCCATCTCAAAAGCAAGGGGAGCAGACAGCACCTGAATAATAACACCTAGGATCATACCCTGACCTCAACACACACATCCCATATGTGTACACGCACCCACACACATGACTATGCACAAACATACAAAGTATTTATCCCCAAGGAATCTCATTATGTGAGGCCAGCTGGCCTCGGGCCCACAGAAATCCACCTCTCCCTGCAGCCCAAACAACGGTATTAAAGGCATTCACCACTCTGGCCATACTAAAAATTTTAAGGTTTATTTTTATTTCTGTTAATGTGCATGCATTTGGGGGGGGGGGTCCTATGTGTGTGTAGGCACCCAAAGAGGCCAGAAAAGGGCACCAGATCCCCTGGAGCTGGAGTGACAGGTGGTCGTGGGTTGCCCAATGTAGGTGCTCGGAACTGACTTTGTGTCCTCTGAAAGAACAGTAAGGGCTCTAACCATTGAGTAATCCTGCCAGCCTTCCATACTGATCCATTTTCCCATGATGCTTGCTTTTTCACCTCAGCAACCACCAAAACCCATCTTTGCAAAAATATGTCATCACAGAAAAAAAAAAATGGTATTTACCTAACACCGCTAGTTCCCACGACGGCTGGCAAATGTTGACTATTCTGCTTCTCTAAGAACCTTGAATTATGCGGTGGCATTCTCGTGAATTCTCTGCATTGCCTGGGCATTGATTCTACCACTTGGAGCAAGGGACAGTGACGGGGATGTGTGTACAAGAGAGCTGCCCGATTTTGCGTTGCTTGTTGGCAACTACTGACCAGCTATTGACCAAGGGAATCGCCTTTGTTAGTTTTCTGTTGCTGCAATGAGATACCATGACCAAGGCAACTTATGAAAGAAACTCTCTCACTGGAGCAGGGGTCCAGAGGGTTAAAGTCCATGATGGCAAAGTCCATGGTGGTAGGGACAGCTGAGGACTCACATCCCTAGCAGCAAGCAGGACGCAGAGAGCTGGCTGGGAATGGCACAGTCTTCTGAAATCTCACAGACACCGCCAGTGACATACTTTCTCCAGCAAGGTCGTGCCTCCTAATCCCCCTTAACCCATCCCACCAACTGGAGACCAAGCATTAAAACACATAAACCTATGGGGCTAGTCTCATTCCAAGCACCATGGAAATTTAAGACAGTGATATGCACTACTAAAACAATATCCAATAGTAGTAGAGAAAAATTATCTATTACCCAGTATTACCAATAAGCACAAGGTCCTCTGCCCGGTTTCCTGGATAAGTAACCAGAAGGCTGTTTTCTTTCAGTTGCTGTCACTGCGGAGTCTCCTGGCTTGGATGCAGCTCTCTTCCCAGCATTGTGAGTACTGAGCCGGGGGCATAACTGCCTTGTGTCGGTCCAGCAACCACAGACTCCACCACCATGGTCTTGAATAATTATCATTGTCCTCTGTGTTAGCCACACTGGATCCCAGAAATGGCAATGTCCAAAATTGTTTCTCCGTGAGGTGGATTTTATTTCCCTATGGAGAAACATTTAAAATGCATTCCCCATCAAGAACTTGGTGTTAGATACTTAGATGTTACCACCAGCAAGGCAGCCACAGAAATGATCATATGGAATTAAAATCCTTGATGCAAATTCTGACACCCACAAAGTTCTGAAAACTGGATCTTTAGGGGGAATTGGCAGTAAATCAAGTGACCATGTGACCTTGACCCACTGTAGCTCACCTGGAAGCAAATTCCTACCTGAACTACACGGGACCATGTAAAGTTCTTTTTTGATGCTACTTATTGTAAAGATTTTGCATGATTGCTGCAGAAATACAAATAAGACCCACTCAGGAGTCCTACCCTGGACCTTTCTAGGGCTGCTCCACATTTACAATGTGTCTGCTGTATTTGAATTTCACAGCACAGCTGGCCACAGGGGCTTCAGGCCACAGGAGCTAGTCTTAGACGCATGGCTAATCTATGATATCATGAAGGAGGAAAAAGTGTAGAGTCATGTGTGGCAAAAGCAGGGAATATGTTCAAAATTACACATTTGGATTGGAGCCCAGCCAGGATATGTAATTTCTCTTTCCAACCCTGGTTATCACTTGTAAGGAGACATATGTCTGCTGGCCCTTGTTTCAGCTTTGGCATCTCAGCACTCTGGTGGTGTGGACAGGGTGCACACCCAAAATCCAATCCTACCCCTGAATAAAAGAAAGAAGTCTCAAGTTGAGTGCGCCACCTGTTGCAACATAACTAATGACCCTGCTTTGTTGCTAATGCCTTGGAATGCCTGCAAAGGTTAATTAGAAGGCTTTCTAAGGGACTCTCTCTCTAGCAAACCTCTAACTGAAGATATGTTTTATGCAAATGAGTTTCATTTTAGCGAGTAGGAGCCCTGTCTACATTATTTGTCTGTTCTTTCACACAATTGCCATGAAAGCCTCCAGATAAGTGAAGGAACCGCTGTTGTGTGACTTTTCCTGGGGAGGCACAAACAAACATCCACTATTCTAGATAGGGCATTGGTGTCAGATCAGGAAACTGTTCCACCCAAGTCCAGCATTCGTGAACCAATGAATTTATTGAGATTACTCACAGAAGGATGGACGAGGACTTACTTGCAGCATCATGGTGACTAAAAGGCAGTTCTGTCACTGGGAAAGATCACCTGGTGTGGGTGATGACTCCCCAAAGCTTCATCCCACCTTTCAGGTGGATCCCTTAAAGAGTCATCTTCAGAGACCAGGCGTTGCTTGTATAGCCTTAAGGAGAGTCCTTCCTGAGTCTTGTAACTTTCTGAGCATCCTGGGACTTGTAAGTTTAGTGAGATTCCTGAGTCTTATGAGCTTACCTCTCCCCTACTGTTTCAATACAGAGGGCTTAGCAACACTACTGTCCCTAAGAACTTGAACTCATCTACTCCTAAACTGAAGGCTTTATCCAGAACTCGGGATTGGACTCAGCTAGAACAGAATCCCAAATGTGTCCCTTCGCAGCTATGGTCTATGCAGGTCAACCCAACTTCTGAAAGCCTGGGCTTTTTTTTCCTTCCTTCCTCATTATCAGATGGATGTAAATTTTTAAGTGAAGAAGAACAATAAAGTAGATACCTTGTTCTGTTATAGAAACATAGTTTGTGTTCAGTTAAAAGACAGAGAGCTACTATTCCTGCTCTCACCCTCTTGAACTTTATCAAGGTAGGTGGTTGTTTAGCTAGGGCATGTGAAATCAGACATGTAATAACTAAAGCCAGTGCCAAGGGGAAAAAAAATCCTAGCAAGCATTCCTAAGAGGTGTCCTTCCCCAGAGGATATATTCTCTGTCCCCATAATGACTGGTAACACTACTTGGCTACAGTAGACCTGGGTCCCCCTCCCCCAGTGTGGCCACTTGTTACTTGTTTAACCTTGGTGGAGTCATTTGATTTCCCTGATCCTTAGATGCTTGAGGGGAGGTGACAATGCTGACATTACAAGTAGCCATGGCACATAAAGACGATAGAGCATATGGAAGCGTCTAGCCGATCAACACGCGACACACAGCCGCATCATGGAGGGGAATGGGATTGAACTCAAACCCAGAAACGATTTAAAAAAAAAATCTCTTTTTTTTTTCATAAAAAGAGAATAGAAGGCAAATTTGAAATGGTCAGTTTGACATTGATGCTGGACACAATTCTAGAACATTCCAGTATAGAGTCCTGGGAGAAGCAACAGACAACAGGGTTATGGAGAATAAGAAATTTGATGACCTCTCTCTAATCACCCCTTGGAGAAGGGAAATCTTGAGGACATGGAAGTCTCAGTGAGCCTTGGAGGAGGCGCTTCAGGGAGCCCAGGAAAAGGGATTCAAAGAGCCTAGTGGAGGTCTAGAGTTCCACGGAGCTGCAGGGAGGTAGGAACAGGAGCCTGAATAGCCTCATGTAGGCAGACGATCCCAAGAACTGTATCCGAGGCCTAATTTGCTCAGGAAAAGAAAACCAGATGCATTTTATAGTAAGACCTGATACTTTTCAGGTTTCTTTGCTTGTTTGTTTGTTTGTTTGATCCTTGGGAAGAAGAGAACTATTTACTCAAATTGCATTTATCTCGGGTATCTGTAATAAAGATTACAATCACTTGTGGTTTCCTTCAAAACTGAACCCTATTTCCTCCTCTACAATGTGGTTATAATCAGGACCCTCAGAGGGTTAAAGGTCTCATATCATGGCCACCACAGGAGTGGCAGACCCAAGCCTTGTTGAGGACAACAGCCTCTAAGGTGGAGGACTACAGTCCCTGTCTTTTGGACTCTATGACATGTCCGTCAACGGTTTTAATGAAGACACTGGAAATAAGGCTGGGAGAGACAGAAAATGGATACTGGGGACTGGAGAGCTAGCTCAGCTGTTAAAGGTTAAGACTCACAACCGAAACATCACAAACATGGATGGTGATGTGATAAGACTTTGGACCAGCTCGGGAGAATGAAGTATCTCAGTCAGATGAGAAAGGAGAGGAAGCCGAGAACTCTGGAGCAGAACTGAAGACCCGGTTCCCAGACTTTGTCTATATGGGAGCGCAACAGCTTGTCACCCCTCCTGCTACACAGTCACCTCCACCCGGGTTCCGGTTCTGTTCCTGACCACTGTGTTAGGAGGCCCTGGGCACAGCATTGCACATCCAGAGACCAGGCAGAATGGTGGGAAGGCCTGGTGCCCACACTACCTGCTGAGTGGGAGGGCTTGACAAGTTGGGATCACCATGCGCACATTCCACATATCTGAAAATTAGCATCATTTGACCCGTGTTGGACAGGAGCACTTGTGTCCTTGCCCTCAGGATCTCACATTCTGGACAGAAAACACGCGCTCTGAGAAATAAAAGAAGAAAGTGGAGCGGGTAGCAAGGATCAGAGCTGTGCAGCAGGACAGGGGAGGGTAGACAGGGCAGCTTCAGGAAGAAGGTGCTAGGAGGTGGTGAGGGTAGCCAGGAGGACCGGGAGAGTTCGGGCACAGTATTGTGGTGACAAGGATTTGCCTCTTGGTACCAAGATACCCAAGACCAGCAACCAAAGGAAATCCTCACACTGCTTCCCCAGAATCCTCAGATCTGATGGTCAGGAAGGTAGACCAGAGATGTGGGAGGGTGATATCATGCCCTTGTCCATATTACTGTCCCCTTCAATCCAAGGCCACCTGAGCTGTATGAAAGAAACCTGTTTGTTCTTAGGAACCAGCCTGTTTTCCTTGCCCCTTCCCCTTGCTCCCCAGACTTTGTTTCCACACAACTTCAAATATTTTTGTCTTCACTTGGTTTCCAAAGCATGAGACATTCTGGCAAGTCATAGAGCTGCGGCCCCGGTGACAAATACAAAGAACAGCTCAAGCGTTGCACATTCCTCTGTTCACGGGGGGATCCCTCTGGGCCCTGAACCCACAAAACCACAGTCAGACATGGAGGCCTCTCGGATCACTCCAGCAGAAAACAGACCATTCTTCCTCTTATCCAGTACTGAACCAGCCCTCGCCAAGGGAGCAGTACTCCATTCTGTTTGCCTGCCTGTCATAGCTACTTAGACCTTCTTCATTTATTTCAACTAAGAATGTTCACTTTGGAATAAAACATGAGATCTAAAACTAAACTGAGGGGAAATCCATCATCCGTCTGTTTACTATGCAATGTGTAAGCGCTTAGGCCGGAGCATTCACCTTGACAACGTGCACACAAGCAGGAAGTAACTCAAGTGAAGCCCCTAGCACGTGACTAATACCCTCTTTGCTCATTCATTCATTCATTCATTCACTCATTCAATCCTATTATGTGTACAAAATAAACTGCTGTGAGTGTCTGTGAAGGTGTTGTATAGCAACAGCCTCCATGACAAAACATTAAATCTTGGAAAGGAGCCAAGTACTTGTGGCGCACGCCTTTAATCCCCCGCACTCAGGGAGGTGAAGGCAGGCGGACCTCTGTGAGTTCAAGGACAGCCTAGCCTACAGATCAAGTTTCGGGACAGCCAGGGCTTTTGACACAGAGAAACCCTGTTTCCAAAGCCACACTGCCTGCAGCTGATTTGTCTGGAAGAAGTGATCCCCAATCCATGGAGCTGCCTGCAAGTCACGCACTGAGCTCCAGCTGCTGCTGGGCTTCGGTGATGCAGCTGTCTTTGAGGCACTTCTGCTCCTGTAGGTAGCCTCACTAAAACTCGAAGGCTCACCTCACAAGCTAGATTTTGGTGGTATTCGCCCTTTGGTCTGTCGTTGGTTCACGATTTGGGGTGAGAGATATTTGCTTTCATTTCCCCGAGCATAGTGTCGCACAGCCTGGAGTGTGTGCTCACATGCATGTGTGCAGAGACCGGAGTAGGATGTTGGGGGTAAGGTCCGCTTCTCTACAGGGACCAGAACCATAAATCCAGAACTCAAGCAGACTCTTAGGAATTGGATCTCCGCACGTCCTCTTTTCTTTTCTCAATGTGGGTAGAGACATGAAAACAGGGGGCTGTTGCCGGGCACATGGCAGGACTCAGGTATGCTCAGACCCCCTGTTTACTCCATAAACACAAGCAGCAGTGAAGACGGAGACTGGACGAGCTGTCTCTTCAAAGAACTTACCTCCATCCAGCATCTACTTCACGTGGGAAAGGTGGACTCCTGTGTCCAAGAGAAGCCAGATCTCTCCGCTCCTTCTCAGTCCTGAAACTAAATGATCACTCTGACTTCCAGAAAAACATGACTTAAACTGAACGGACTCTGCTAACTGGACCAGGTGAAGGTCGACATCTCGGGAAGCTGGTCTAGCGATCAATAAACTACAACCACCCATTATAGGATCTCTGTTGTGCCGTATTGTACGGTATCATATGCATTGTATCGTATGGTCCTGCTGTAGCACAGGAGTTAACCTGCCATCTATCTGGCAAGTCAGAGCCACAGGTTGCCTCATACACCAAGCACCAGACTGCCGTTGATTTTGTTCTGCTGTCGGCTGTTATTTGCACATTTGTAAGATAACTGAAATGGGGTGTTGAGAATAATTTTCTCCCTGGCCTTTAAAATTAGAATGCAGCTGGCTGGATCCCTTCTCTCTCCCCTCCCTTTTCTTCAAGGCTTGGGGGTTGGGGGAGAATGGGAAGAAAAGACTTGTACACCTGAGTGACAGCGTGCTGTAGATAAATGCAATCTGGCCGGTACAGGAGCCTGGCTGATTTCAGTTCCTTAAGCAGCTAAGAAATCTCAGAGATGAGCATCTAATGAGCCTATGTATGTGTGCTCTTCACCCATCAGGCTGGACAGCCCTGCTGTCAAAATACAAACCCCCACATGAGCAGGCACTAAAATGGTAAATATGGATATTATATAGAAAAATTACAGTAAGAGTAAGGGACCTGGATTCAGTTCCAAGTACAACGAACAGTAAGGGAAATCCACTGTGGACCAAGGGAGGACCAGGGAGTGTAACATCGTCTGGGGAGGACTAGGAAGTGTAACATCATCAGGGGAGGACCAGGGAGTGTAACATCATCTGGGGAGGACCAGGGAGTGTAACATCAGGATGACATAAAGATGCATGAAAAGTTAGATACCAGGTGCAAGGGGGTTTATAGTAAAACGGATGTGACAGGATTCTTGCTGGGAATCCAATATGGCCTGGAGAATGGTGGAGGGTGAGGACCCTGATCTGGTATTGCTGATGATGAGATCTCAAGAATGGGGCTGTTGCTAACCTCTTAGCAGAGTTCTTGCTACAGTTAAATTTTATAAAGACCCAGTATGGCTATAGGATAGGGTCATTTCATGTTCCCTTTCCTCAGTTGCCCAAGGTACTAGCTGGGGACATCTCCCTGGACACCTGCGAGCCCCTCTAGAGTCAAGTCTCTTGCCAACCCTAAGATGGCTCCCTTAGTTAGGATATATACTTCACTGCTCCCGTATCCACCCTTCCTTTATCCCAACCATCCCATTCCCCCAAGCTCCCCCCATCCTCCCCTTCTCACGTTTCTCACCCCATTTCCCCTTAGCCCCATGCCACCTCACCCGCGAGTTCCCAGCTTTTGCTCGGCAATCTTGTCTACTTCCCCTATCCAGGCGGATGACTATACGTTTTTCTTTGGGTTCACCTTCTTATTTAGCTTCTCTAGGGTCACAAATTATATGCTTAATGTCCTTTAATTATGGCTAGAAACCAATTATGAGTGAGTACATCCCATGTTCATCTTTTTGGGTCTGGGATACCTCACTCAGGATAGTGTTTTCTATTTCCATCCATTTGCATGCAAAATTCATGATGTCATTGTTTTTTACTGCTGAGTAGTACTCTAATATGTATATATTCCATACTTTCTTCATCCATTCTTCCATTGAAGGGCATCTAGGTTGTTTCCAGGTTCTGGCTATTACAAACAATGCTGCTATGAACATAGTTGAGCAAATGCTTTTGTCATATGATAGGGCATCTCTTGGATATATTCCCAAGAGTGGTATTACTGGATCTTGGGGTAGGTTGATCCCAAATTTCCTGAGAAATCGCCACACTGATTTCCAAAGTGGTTGCACAAGTTTGCATTCCCACCAACAATGGATGAGTGTGCCCCTTCCTCCATAACCTCTCCAGCAAAGGCTATCATTGGTGTTTTTGATTTTAGCCATTCTGACAGGTATAAGATGGTATCTCAAAGTTGTTTTAATTTGCATTTCCCTTATCGCTAAGGAGGTTGAGCATGACCTTAAGTGTCTTTTGGCCATTTGAATTTCTTCTGTTGAGAATTCTCTGTTCAGTTCAGTGCCCCATTTTTTAATTGGGTTAATTAGCATTTTAAAGTCTAGTTTCTTGAGTTCTTTATATATTTTGGAGATCAGACCTTTGTCTGTTGCAGGGTTGGTGAAGATCTTCTCCCAGTCAGTGATGAATATCTTGCATATCACCTTAGAACCTTCATCTGGCGATGGATTGAGATAGAGACAGAGACCCAATTTGGAGCAACGGACTGAGCTCTTAAGGTCCAAATGAGGAGCAGAAGGAGGGAGAACATGAGCAAGGAAGTCAGGACCACGAGGCGTGCACCCACCCACTGTGACAGTGGAACTGATCTATTGGGAGCTCACCAAGGCCAGCTGGACTGGGACTGAATAAGCATGGGATGAAACCGGACTCTCTGAACATGGCGGACAATGAAGGCTGATGAGAAGCCAAGGACAATGGCACTAGGTTTCGATCCTAATATATGAACTGGCTTTGTGGGAGCCTAGCCAGTTTGGATGCTCACCTTCCTGGACCTAGATAGAAGTGGGAGGACCTTGGACTTCCCGCAGGGCAGGGAATTTGGACTGCTCTTCAGTACCTAGAGGGAGGGGGAATGGAGTGGGGGGGAGGGGGAGAGGAGTGGGGAGAAGGGGAGGGGAGTGGGGGGAGGGGGCGATGTGTGGAAGGAGGGGGAGAGAAATGGGAAACGGGGAGGAGGCGGAAATTTTAATTAAAAAAGAATAAAATAAAGAAAAAAAAGTTTGTACTTCTACAAAAAAAATTTTATAAAGACCCATGTGGATGAACCTAAAAGAAAGTCCCTGAGCCCAGTTGAAGTTTGATCAGCTAAGGATTCTTTTATTTCTGATTGCTCTTGCCATCCGAAGCTCCTGCTGGAGGCACAAGGAGCTAGTGTGTAGACGCTGACAGCAATCCTAGGCGGTACGCTTAAGTTTCAAGTCCAATAAAGCTGTGTTGTCCTTATGGAACAAGGAGAGTTGTACGTAGATGAAGGTTAGGTAAGGCATTTCTTGACACCCACCCTTTTCCGCATGGTAGTCGCCTCCATCACACCATCACATACGTTATTCATCCCTACCTTCCTCCAAAACACCCACATGAAGACATCAACCAGCGCAGCATCAGAAAACGACTCGAATCAAGTGAGCTTCGGGCCGAGCTCCCAGAATCTTCCATCGTCTCTGGTTAGACCCAGGCCACAAGAATCCTCTGGTTTAATTGGAACATTTCCTTAAAAACCTTCAGATAAATAAAAATAAGGCAACTGTACATCAAGCTTCTGTTCTCGCCTCGGCAGAGCAGACCAGCCATGATCAGCGTTCGTGCTAAATGCTGCATACTTGAACAGAATTTTGTCCCCACTGTCGGGTGTTAAACCTAGAGCCCTATGTAATCCATGCTAGCCAGGCGCTTTGTCATTGACTGACATCCATAGGCCAATTTTTTAACTTCTTATTTTGAGACAGAGTCTCATTAAATTGTCCAGGCTGGTCCTGAACTCACTATGTAACTCACGGCGGCCTTGAACTTGTGACTGCCCAGCCTCAGCCTCCCAAGTAGCTGAGATTACAGACCTGCCCAACTAGGGTCCAGCTAGAAGTTATATTTCAGGGAAGCAGATCCCTAACGTGGCTGCTCTTTCCTGCAAATAGAGAATTCTAATGGATGGAGTCTATATAATAAGAAAAACCCTTCTGCTTCACTCTTACAATAGAAAAGGAACCCAAAGTGTTGATTCACTGTTCTGGGCACCTGTCTCCCCATTGTCTGTTTCTACTATATGACTGTGGGCGGGCGGTGGGAGCAGCAGGAGGCAGTTGGAGGTGGGGACAGTGGAGTGGGGGAGGGTCTTTCTAGGATAGAAGCTGCCCACGTCCATGAATCCCAAATAAAAGTCAGTTAGAGGTAAACTAAATGTGTTACTGTGTGTGTGTGTGTGTGTGTGTGTGTGTGTGTGTGTGTGTGTGTGTGTGTATAGGCCAGACGTCATCCTCAGGTGTTACTCTTCAGATTACACACACCTTACTTTTGGAACTAGGATCTCTCTCCTACCTCGGACATCCACTTGTGTTGTGCCCACTGCCCAGGGAGACTCAGGTCTGGGGTTATAAGTGGACACCACCACACTCATCTTCTCAGTGCACTCTGGGGTGGAATTCAGGTCCTCTGGCTCTTTATGGATTGAACTTTCTCCTGGTAGTTTTGTCTTTTAAGGCCACCTATTGTATAACTATTTCCTTGGACTTAAAATCTTCCCTCTTGAAGAGAAGTTTTGAAGACTCAAGAAGCAAACGAAACTTAAGAGACTCACAAGGGCTCAAGGTTACATGTGTTGCAACATTTCAATTATATTTTAATAAATAAAGCTCGCCTGATGATCTGAGAGTAAAACAGCCCCACTGGTCAGCCTTACAGACCAGGTAATTGTAAGACACACCTTTAATCCCAGCAGCCACATTAGTTGCCATAGAAACCGGGCAGTGCATGCCTTTAATTTCAGTGGTGCACACCTTTAATCCCAGAACTAAAGAGGATTATAAAATGGGAGGAGACAGCTGTCAGACTCAGTCTCATTCTGAGATTCCTGGAGGCAGGACCGCCATTTCAGACTGGGGTTGAGGTAAGAGCCAGTGGATGACTGTTTTGCTTTTTGAATCTTCAGGTTGAACCCCGATCTCCCTCTGAGTTTTTATTAATCGTGCTTCATACATGAGTAGTCAGATATTGTTCAGGAAAAGGAGCCCCCAGCAACTGTGCTCAGCCTGTGAAGATGCCCAGAGCCTGGGATGTAGCTTTTGCATCACCACCCAGCCTGGAATGGGCTTTCCAGTGATGTAGTTCCTTGGAGTCACTCACTCTCCTGTGATTTACGCCTGGCCCATGATGCTGTAATAATTCCCAATAAACACACTGGCTCACCACGCTGAACTAGAGAAGAAGAGTCTCTGTTTTTGCTGGCTGTGTCCATCGGAGGTAAATGCATGTTTGTCTCACCTCCCTGGGAAAAGTCACACAGCACACTCTACCACAAAATTCTCTTTTTTTTCTATTCGGAAGACATTTGTATTTTTATATTTTACCTTATGAGTTTGGGTCAACTGACTCTGTGGGTTTGCCCATCATGACCTTGACTCCCTATTGCTCATATAATCCCTCCTCCCTCTCTTCCACTGGACTCCTGTAGCTCAGGTTGGTGCTTGGATGTGGATCTCTGCATCTTCTTCCATCAGAACTGAGTGAAGGTTCTATGATGACAGTTAGGGTAGTCACCACTCTGCAGGAGCTTGAGGCGGAGGGTCACATTGCAAACATAGCCAGGAAGCAGAGGGAGAGGAATGCTTATTCTTTCTCCTTTTCATGCAGTCGAAACGGGATGCTAGCCTCGGGAATGGAGCTGCCTACTTTCAGGGTGGACCTGCCCAGCTCAACTCATCCAATCTAGATTAAACCCTCCCAGGAAAGCCTGGAGGAGCTTTGTCTGCTGGGTGATGCTACATCCTCTCAAGCTGGCATTCAGTATTAACCATCACACCTCCCTTCTCTTATTAATTCCTAATTTTAGTTCTCTTCCAGAATGGCATGAAGCTGTCTACCACAGCCTGGGAACAGACTAGAAGAGGCAACGTCTTTTTCGGTCTTGACCTCCGAGAAAGAAGGGGGCTAGATAGTGCTTGTAGGGCAAACTTGGGAACTTGGACCAGGCTACTGGAGAACTATAGGGTGACTGTCACCTCCTGGACATCCCACCTGAAGCTGGCTGGGCTTCCTTAGTCACAAGCTATCTGTCCCTAAAAGAGCCCAGCTCCAGGCAAAAGTCACAGGCAGATACTGAAGGCTCTGGCAAATGCGAGCTGATTGCATAGCTGAGAAAAGTTCATCTTTTGTTTGTTTGTTTTGTTTTTCGAGACATGGTTTCTCTGTGCAGCTTTGAAGCCTACCCTGGAACTACTCACTCTGTAGACCAAGCTGGCCTCGAGCTCACAGAGATCCACCTACCTCGGCCTCCCAAGTGCTGGGATTAAAGGTACACACTAGAATAGTTCATCTTTGAGCAGGGGCCTGGATGGTGCATCTCTGTTCATTGTGGCAATGAGTATTTCTCAGCAAATAAATGCAGAAGTTCTCTGGAGGTCACATCAGCAGTCCCCAGCCACGCCTTCACTTGCCGGCCTATCTACTTCACAGTGTGCTGTGTATATCCCCCTCCACCAGCTACTGAGGGCGAAGCCTCCGGTCCTTCTGTTTGAGGAAGAGGCAGCCCTTCATGCTACCACGCATTTATCTGCACACACAAAGGGTCTCCAGAGACTACTGAAGGAATTGAGTGGACAAAATGGGTTTTTATCCTATTCGGAGGGCTTGTACTTACTAATGGGGTTTTATTCCTTTCTTGGCTGGCTACCAGGATGGTAAAGTGACGTTGTGACATTACCTGCTACTACAAGGACTCATCTACTCATCTGCTTAGGCTTCTCCATCATGTCTGATGATAGTTCCCCATCAGAGCCCTCGGGTTCTAGCCCTACTGTGGCTCCTAAACATTACACAGTGGCAGCCTCCTCGGACGGAGAGGATAGCGAAGAACGGGAAGACGAGAGTTCATTGGAGGAATCTCTGGGTAGTCTGGAGAATGTGTCGGAGGGGTATACGGATAACGAAGAGTCTCTGGAGGATGAGGAGTTTGTGGAGGAGGAGGAATCTCTGGAGGAGGATGATTACCTGGAGGAGGATGATTATCTGGATGAGAAAACATTTCTACAGAGAGAAACTTATCTGTTTAAAGGAGCATTTGTGGAGGAGAAAATGTATTTAAAAGAAAAACAGTTTCAGAAACATATGGCAAAGGGTGAGTATCTGCAGGGAAGGATGTCTAGAGAAACATCTGGAAGGGGAGAGTATCTGCAGGGAAGGGTGTCTAGAGAAGCATCTGGAAGGGGAGAGTATCTGCAGGGAAGGGTGTCTAGAGAAGCATCTGGAAGGTGAGAGTATCTACAGGGAAGGGTGTCTAAAGAAGTCTTTGGAAAGGGGAGAGTATCTGCAGAGAAGGGTGTCTAGAGAAGCATCTGGAAGGGGAGAGTATCTGCAGGGAAGAGTGTCTAGAGAAGCTTCTGGAAGGGGAGAGTATCTGCAGGGAAGGGTGTCTAGAGAAGCATCTGGAAGGCGAAGAGTATCTGCAGGTAAGAGTGTCTAGAGAAGCATCTGGAAGGGGAGAGTATCTGCAGAGAAGGGTGTCTAGAGAAGCATCTGGAAGGGGAAGAGTATCTGCAGGGAAGGATGTCTAGAGAAGCTTCTGGAAGGAGGAGAGTATCTCCAGGGAAGGGTTTCTAGAGAAGCTTCTGGAAGGGGGACAGTATCTGCAGGGAAGGGTGTCTATAGAAACATCTGGAAGGGGGAGAGCAGTTTTATCTGAGCATCTGGCTGTGAGCCAGATGGGAAGAGGATAGTCCTGGCTCCCTAGGTACTCAGGCAGAAACAGCAAGTGGGAGAGACTGAAAAGCGCGGACACTCCTGCTCTGTCCATGGTGCTGACAGAGAGGATGCCCTCAAGACCAAACTGCTGAGAATGTCTGCAGCCCAGCCCCTACCTAGAGAGCATCAGGGAGACTTCAACAGTGTGAAGCACCTGCCTGACTTGTTTGTCCATCCCTTCTTTTGCTCCTTTGTCTGTTGAAACAGGACTTCATTTATTCCCAAATGACCTCAAATTCACCCTGTAGCCCAGGATGACCCTCCTGCCTCGACCTCCCAAGTGCTGGGGTTATAGCCTGTACCACCACTTCATCTGTGTACATGTTCTGAAAAACATTCTGCCAACTGAGCAGAGTTCAGTCTATTCACTATAACAGCAACAACATGCACACACGCATGTGTACACAGTTCGCACGTGGGTGGAGTCTGAAGGGCAGCCTTGAGAGTTATCCTTATGAACTTGCTTCTTTTTCTTTTTTCTTTTTGATTTTCAAGACAGGGTTTCTCCATAGCTTTTTGGAACTAGCTCTTGTAGACCAGGCTGGCCTCGAACTCACAGAGATCCGCCTGCCTCTGCCTCCCGAGTGCTGGGATTAAAGGCGTGCGCCACCACCTTTTTCTTATATTGTGTATGGTTTCTAAAACACCTGTGATAAAACTTCATCCTCATTCAGAAAGGACAATGTTGTTGCAGAATTTACCACCAAAGATGAGGACCATTTCTCATACTCAGTTCTACGTTCCTTAGGCTTACATACACGTGCACGTGTAATATGCAGACTAATTGTGTGTACATAATTTGCTAATAAGATCCTATCCTGTATTGGTTACCAGATTGATAGGTCTTGCCTTTTGGAAAAGGATCGTGCTCTCTGAAACACTTGCTTTCAAGGTACACTTATTTGGGTATTTGTACCTTGTGATTACAAATACTGTTTCACGACTATAATTTTATATTTTAAAATTTGAAAACATTAATTTTTCTTTCTAATATTTTTATTTTAACTGACATAACAATTGCACACATTACTGAGCATGGCATTACAATGCCAATGTGTAATGATCCGATGAGGAAGCTGAGAAATCTGCCCTTCGTACATACGTCTCTTCCTTATGGTGGGAACGTTCAAAATCCTCTGCTATCTCTGAAATATTCACCTAATTGTTGTCATCTGTAGTTCTCCTACTCCTCTAGAGGACATTCGAAGTCATTCCTCTTGTCCACGTGTGCCCATTAACCACGCTCTCCCTGTGCCCCCCCCCACTCGTCCATCCACATCCGTCCCAGCTAAACCACAATATTGCTATTCAGTCCTTATTATTGATCATTCATTGCTTCCAATTTTTGTGTTACTTTTTGTCTCATTTTGTTTTGTTGACAGGGTCTGCCTAGTGAGTATGACATTCACTATGTAACTGAGGTTGGCCTCGACTTCAGGGCATCCTGATGCCTAGACCATCTGAGTCCTGGGGTTACAGACCTATCACCCTTCGCTTATTGTTACTTTTCTAGACAGCCCTTTGAGACTGGGAAATAGTTCATTTGGTAGAAGCTTGCCTAGCACCCATGAGCCTTAGATTTGGTCCCCTGCACCACCTAACCTGGATGCGGTTGAGCACGCCTGTAATCACAGCCCTTGAGAACTAGGGCAGCATAATTAGAAATTCAAGGTCATCCTCAGCTGCACAGCAAGCAGTTCCCAGAACACAGACCTGCAATCTATCTAACACTAGGCCACCAGACTTTGCTTCCCAGGTCACCTGCTCAGCTCCCTAGAAAGAATAATCTTCCGGTGCTACTGAGTGATGGCTCTCAGCCAAGGACTGATGTTTTTCTACAGCACTGCTCCTGTGATGGGCAGCATCGCCCTGAGTCAGGTTCTATTCTGGCAGCAGTAGCCACTGTGCTATTTGCCAGCTCTGGCTAATGTGTCCTGGCACAGAGACCCATGTGGCCTCTTCCCATGATGTTGTGACTTCATAAGATCTAGTCAGGTACAAAATGTAAAACCCAGGTCATCTGCATCATCTTGATGTGGATCTAAATTGAGAAGGAAACTTTTTCTGGATTCAGCTTTGTTGCCTTCAGCTTTCATCTTTACATCCTCCTGCATCCCATCAGACATAACATCCTGGATTCCAACTACCCTCACAGAAGTTGAGCTGATGCATTGCAGAAATAACTGCTCTGTGGCTGGGAAATCCTTCTCTGTGTGCCTCTACCATCAAGCTTCCTCTTGGGATCGAATATCCCTGCTGTCCAAATGCCAAGTGTAACGTTAATACTGAAAAATAGCAACTCGTGCTTTTCTTCTGCACGGCATGGATCAAGCATTCTTAACGTGTCCCCTTTGTGTGCTGAATCTTTGTAAATATATTACCCACTGGAGCAGGACAAACACAATGCTGTCGAGCGAATGGAACTGAGCATAAAGCACAGGCTCTGAAAATAAACAACCTGCTAGCAAAAATTGGAAAAGCACTGAAACCCCTGCTTTAACGGCACTGGGAAGAGCTCCTTGAGCCAGGCAAACCCTGATACCACTCTAGATTATGCAAAACAGGTTAGAAGGGGGTTGAAAAGAGAATTCTTAGTTTTTTAAAAAGACTATATATCAAGGTTTTTAATGTAGAATATTCTTCAAATATCTTAACTATTGTGGGACACGGAACTGAACAAGAATACCATCCTGACCCATAGCAGACAATTAAATCAGCCAATCAGATATTTATTTTATAAAGACACACACATACATACTTGCACACACACATACTTATTTTTAATAAATTAATTGGTATTTATAAAAAGAAAAAAGAACCTTAGAAAGAACATCTGAACTACCATCGCTCATTCTGATCAGTTACTAGGAGTCAGAGGTGGGTCACTAACTTCAAGGGGATTGAGGGGCCCTATCTAGGCCCAGCAGGAACGAGAGCTATTATCAGCTAGTAATGCCTGCCCCAGAATCAAGTGGTAAAGATGGAGTACGACTGCCATTTGTTTATGAGTGGCTGACTGCCATCAAGAAGGTCTTTCTTGCTTATTGGCGTGATTTCTTAGGCCTGGATGACAGCCCTGTCCCACTTATGAGTTACGTGAACTTGGACAAGTCCCCCAATCTCTTGTCTTGGTTGGTTTCTTCTCTTGAGGAACAACAGTAGACTCCCTTACAGGATGCATCAGACACACAGTATTCTGAGACAATGTGAAAGGTAGCCATAATCATATGCTATTACCTTGCCACTGACTTATTTGTAACTGATTTTCCAGGGCCACATTTTCCTGCTTTGTGAAATGGATATAAGCAAAAGATAAGAGATCATGAGGCAGGGCAAAAGGACTTGGGAGACATCTCCTCAGGGGCACGTAACTGTTGTCAATGCCCTGGGACACCGTGCCAGGCTCTATCAATTCTTCACTTGAGTTAATGATGACTATACTTGAAACTCTTGATGCCATATGGTTAAAGACAATCGGACTATTAAGTGACCCCAGTGGTTAAAGTTCTGATGCATTCCTTGAATCCCAGCACCCTGAAGGAAGAGGCGTATGGATGGATCTCTGTGAGTTCGAGCCTGGTCTACATAGTGAGCTCCAGAACAGCCATGGCTATGTAGAGAGACCCTGAATCCAAAAAGAAGAAAAAAAAATCTTCCTAATCTTAAATATTCACCCCCCTGCTCCATCTGGCACCTTCGCTGCAGGGCTGTCCCTTCATCCTGTGGCAGAGGGGCACTGTGAGTACCTTAGATTAGCAGAGCAAACCTGGATCCTTGTCTGCTTGAGTTCTCTCCAGTTTAAACACCCTAATGTTTAAAGAGAGAGAATGCTGAGGTGAGACGGAAGCAGAACATCTCTATAGCCCAGCCCTCTCGTCCTCACCATTAGAGACTCAACAAGATATGTTTAATGTAAAGAAAAAATGCTGTGTCGGGATCAATAATTCCTTTCTGTTCTCCCCCCACCCCATAGAACTCAAGGCAGTTGCTGCAGCAGCAGGCCAGGCCAGTCTTAAAGCAAGGTAATAATCTTTTGCATAAGCCAGGTGAAAAACACCTTTTCAAAGACGGAGAGGAGTGGAGAAGGCCTTTGGGAGCAGGTCCCTGAGGAAGGACATTGAGTAAGGAGCTCCTGGAAGTCACCACAAAAACCACTTGTGTCACAGAGCTCACAGGGGAGGGTTCCAAGGTGGAGCGTCTGAATGCCCAGGATGTCCAGCAATGAAAGGGCAGGGCCTTCTGAGTTTGGATCAAAGTCTAGATCAGGGACAGGTACTAACCAGAGACAGGCGGTAACTAGAGGCAGTCAGCAAAGGGCTGATAGGCAATGCTGTCCCTGGATAGAAGAGCGGACGGCCAAGGAGAAGTTGCGAGCTATACAGAGGAAGAATCAGCTTGAGCATATTCCCAAGGCTTGCTTGAATAGTGACGGAAACACTGCGACAGAGGCCGGCACGTCTTAAATGATGAACACAGAAATGTCTGTGGAATAAGCACATTCTCCTGTGTGCCCAGCTCTACCCAAGTGTCCCAGCATGCTATCCTTGTCTTTTGTCGCGTGCCCTATAATCCCCCCCATGAGTGTACTTGCAGAGGCCGGAATGGGTGGTCACCTTCTCCACTGATGAGCTGAATGGACATGAGATTATGAAAACTCACAAGCCCTTTGAGGGGTGGTGAGAAATTGGGGTATCCCTGATTTACCACAAGTTATAGCTCAGAGCAGTGGGCTGATTCTGACAAGGCAGCCCCCCAGTTCTGTTCTGCACTGACCCCTCTGATCTATATTCCACACATCTAGGGCCCAGGCAGGGTGGATCTTATAAGACACCACACACACACACACACACACACACACGTACACACACACCACAGGCCATATACAAACACACCCACAAGGCATGGCTTGTCAAAGGCACCTCTCCCTCACTTGTTTTGGGGATTGGCTGCAAAGGGGACAGACAGACTGCCTGTCTGTCTGTCTCACAGCTCCTGCCATCCAGCCAGGCACTACAGAATACCTGTTTTGTCTCCTGGCAGTTGGGTCTTCACCTGGGAGCATTGGCCCAGGTGAAGTACTTCACACACAGGACCAGTTTGGCAAGTATGAAGGGTCTTCTTTATTCTGATCCTTGTGGGCCACTAGGAAGACACTTCACAGGCCGAGAGCATGAGTCATGTCCCCAGGTCATCTAGATTCCAAGATCACAGACCCATCCCATCTTTATCTGTATTCCATTGAGAACATGTTCAATTCCCTGGGGCCCTACAGAGAACTCTGACTACCAGAGATGCCTTGTGGGGGGGTGGTTAGGTATCTATATGTCATTTGGACTGAGTCCCTCAGAGAAGTACCCTACAATTTCTTACCAGACATAGTCACCACCTCAATATTTATTGGACCTGTCTCTTTGGGCCTGTCTCTGCCAGGTAGGACAGTGATATTAAATAATTTCTGTGTGGACACTCCCTTTGAACTTCAGTCTGGACCCAGGGAAAATCCAGATATTCCTGAGAAAGGACATAGCACATTAGAATTGTCCTTCTTGGCCCACAGCTACGGGGAGCCCTCACCTCATTCCAACACCCGGCCATCTACCTCTCCAGCACTTCAGACCGTAGTGAGCCACCTACAGGACACACCTCCGTGCTTGATTTTAAACCCCTGGAAAACCGTGGCATGCTAGCCTAGTCTTTCAACACATTGTGACATGTATTTCTGTGGGTTTCACACTCCTAAAGCAACTGTGAGGCAGGAGGAGACTCTAAAGACAATAAGCAGAGCTCAGAACCAGGATTGATGGGGAATGTTCTAGAATATTCTGTTGTCAGTGAAGGCATCCATAGATCCTTTCTGGTTTCAGAGAAACAGCAGCTGGCTACATGGAAGGGCACACAGGTCTATTCTCTGTGATCCATAAGCCGGGATCTGCTCGTCTTCTATATTCTGCCACCGGAAACCGGAGAAGTCTATAGGAGATGAAGAGTAGCCACTCTCTTTCTGACCCCACGGGGCTATCACCTGGGATCCTAACCTGACTTCTGAATGGAAATTAACCAACCCTTTTGCTCCCCTTTGACAGGAGCCCAGTTCCCAATAATGTTCAAGAAATCAGTCTCCTACCTGCCACTCCTTCCGGCTCTGACCATGACCTGAAGTTCACCACGTCTTCTTACTACAGTTTGACGGGAGCCAGTGTCTCTCTAAGAGATCAGAGCAGTCAGACGGAATGGCCCTACTATGAGAGCAAGATGGGTAAGGGAGGCTACACCCTACCAGGACCCCAGGGCCAAGTTCCTAGGCCTGAGACGGGAGGGATGGCCTTGAAGTGCACCGGCGTGTGAGTGGCTGAGGCTTGAGCGCTGTTCTCTGTCCTTATAACATGACACAGTTCTACGTGATAAGATGCCAAGCCAGACATATTTGTGTAAAAAGTGAACCCCCCTGGCAATCCTATCGCCCACCACTACACATCCCAGATCCCCTAGGAAGTATCTGCAAAGAACTGATACAGGCACTGCCTTCTGCCTCCTCTCTGCCCCTTGTCTTTTGCCGTAAGTGCCCAGGCAGCATTTCCCTCGGGGACAAAGGCGTTCCCCTCATAGGCTGTGCTCTGGTTTTTGAGGCACTAGACCGTGTCCAGATAATATATGGAGACTAGTCAACAGGACGAAAGCCACCTCAGACTGTGTCTTGGAACGCAGTTGAGGCTAGTGCTAATGCAGACCAAACCATCATACAATAAAACACACAGAAGAGATTTCAGGGAGATGGCATCAATGGTCTCAGTTCTCTACCCAATTGAGATCAGAGGTCCTACCCTCTTAGTCCTAGGGGTGAAAAACGAAACAGCATCTCTTACCATTTTTAATCCTAAAGTCCAGCCGTGGTAGAATGACCCATGGCTAACTAATGGGGTTCCTTCCCAACTGTAACCAAGACAGCAGGAAACTGGATTCCCCATTACCTCATCTCCCTGCCTAACACCTGTCTGCTAAATTTTGTGGCTCAAAGGTGACTAAACAAAATCAGCAGCCACTCCAGAAATGGTGGGGACATAGAGGACAGCCACTGGACGCTGGACGTGTTTTCCCAGGCTTAAGGGACTCATTTGGCCCACACATGGATTCTCACAGACTCCCCCAAAACTGGAACTGTGAAGAGTTAGTGACCTCTGCGGGAGAACGCTGAGCTTTCATCTAAATATTCACAAGCAAGACTCCAAAGGGGCCGGGCGGTGGTGGTGCACGCCTTTAATCCCAGCACTCGGGAGGCAGAGGCAGGCGGATCTCTGGGAGTTCGAGGCCAGCCTGGTCTACAATAGCTAGTTCCGGGACGGGCACCAAAGCTACAGAGAAACCCTGTCTCGAAAAACAAAACAAAACAAACAACAACAACAAAAAAAACTCCAAAGGGACTTAGTAACTGCCTAGCAGTGTCAACACTAAGCCTGAAAGAATGGGTGGGGAGGGGGGGAGATGGGGACAAAGAGACCGTGTGGGAAGGAAAGACCCAGGATCCGACCCTACCATGTGGACACACACCAGGAAGACCCTGTAAGACCTTTGTGCCTCCTTCACCCACAATTGGTTTAGTATCCATGCTTAACAGATACCGCTCCTGCTTCCGCATTTAGAAGGAAAGCATCATGCCCCTCTGCTCTGTGTGGGCATCTTTGGCAGCTATGCCTCTTCCCAAGGCTGAGTCCTTACAGCCATCAGAGGCTGAGCAAACGTTTATGAAGAGCCAGGAATTCCCTAGCAAATGTCTACGGGTCAAACACTAATGACACCAGCAGGCACAGGCGCGCACCGTTCCACAGCCTCCGATAAGGGCACCCAGATTCCTCGTCGCTCGGGAAGAGAGTCACCAACGCGTCCTAGGACTGTGGACTCAATATGGTGCCCCGGTTTTAAATAGAAAGATCCTAAGTGCTAACAAGGACTGGCAAAGGTCCACACCCACTGCAGAAGAAAGCAATTACCTCTCCTGCTTCCTCTGCATTTCCAGTCCCTACAGGAAAAGGGACTGCAACCTGTTGACAGGAAAGAACAGGCTTCTGTTGCACACTCTTGTCTTCCGTTTTGGTCTCGCTCAACATTCCAAACAGAATCACTTGCCATCCTTTCCCTGTGATGCACAGCCAGTGAACATTGTCCCGGGTCTATCTAAGCCTCCGGGATACCCTGAAACAGCACGTACTGTCCTTAGAAACCGATCTATATTTCTGATTCTGCTCCACCCCACCCCAGCCCCACCACCATGGAAAGGAGTCTAGACATTTCTGAAGTGGTAACTCTTTGTGGTTGCCTCCAAGCACCAGATATCAGCTCTATTTAGTTGGTCTCTTGTCGGTTCATCCCAGCAAACCTTAAGAAGAGGAAGCCTCTCTGTTTTCACAGTAGTCCTGAGAGCAGAGACTGAAACACAAGGAAGAACAAGCAACCACTGAAAATTCATGGGGGGTTTTCTTTCCCCTTCTGCCGGTGGATTGTAATCTTTCTGGAGGACTCTGATGGTAGCAGGTCCATGATTATAGGGTCAACGGACGGAGCAGTAGAAGAACAGGGTACGGTGGGGAGATTTAGCATCTCTCAGGGTTTGGTGCCCCTGCCAAATACCAGGAGCACATTTATGCCCTAAAAAGCCAAGCTGGCTGAAGAAGGCTGCCCTGTCCAGGGGAAGTCTCTTAGGCCAGGGAAACAAGATCATGTGACCAGGCTAAGCCATGGAGGCAACTTCCAGAGGCAAGCCCATTGTGCCTCCTCCCACACCATCCTGTGAAATGATTTTGAATTACTCCCCATTCTCAGCTTCGTCAGAGTTTGTGCACAGACTAAAGTCCCAAATGACACAGAGACGGCCACCAGTGGCATCCCAGGCTGGCTCCATGCTAGAGAGAGAGAGGCTAGTGAAAGAGCTATGGCTTCTCCAAGGCAGATGTGTGAGGACACATAGGAACCGGAAGCACAGGTCCAGGATGGTGGGGAAGTGCAAAGTGGAGGAGAGACACACAGGAAGACACTCTGTGGGGAGAGAAAGACCCCTGACGCCATGGCACACTTTACTGAAGGTTGCTCCACGGGGGCAGATAAGGATCCACTTTTTTGAAAGGAAACACTTTCCACCTAATGCAGAAACATGGCAACTGGCAGAAGCAGACCACAGGGTCGAGAGCTTGGGACTGAAAGCCAGCAGGAAAGGTGGAGATGAGACCAGGCACGACCTGTGTCCTCCACACCAGGCTCAGCAAAGATGCTTATTTCTAGCCCTTATCTGAACCCTCGCCCGAGATGACCTGGTCTGCATTCTTAACATAGTCCCTGGAAGAGTTAGAAGAACCGAGGACCTTTATTCAACTCAGGACAAATCTCTTGTGGCCAAGGCTCTTGGTCTGAGGAACTCTTTGTTATAAGATTGTCTGGAATACACGGGTCAGAAACAGTACCTTGTATGGCGCAGATTTCACTCTCAAAACTGCCCAGATAAATCCTTGAAACTTGTTCTCCAGAGGGTGGCGAGTCTGACATGGAAAGAATACCGAAGAGTAGAAAATGCCTCCCGGTCCAGAAGGGAGGACCAGAAAGATGTTTCCAGCCCCGAGAGACTGTCTATCTGGACATACGGCAGGTCATAAACAAAGGAGAACAGAAATCCGAACAGTGAATGTTACATCTGTGCTCGGAGAAATCAAGACTTAGCGCCTGGAGAATGTGACTGAACACCTCCCCTCTCCCTGATTCAGGATTAGGTTGTGCTGGTGAAAGAGCCCACGCTACTCCAAAGAAACAGAAGTATATGCCAAGGCACTGTGTTTGAAAATGCAGATGAGCAGGGGAGTGATTCTCTAAGCCACCTGGCAAGAGAGGTATGGCCAGGATTTGGAAGGCTCCCCCAAGCAAGAACCCGTACATGTTTGCACCGTGTGCCCTTTGGTAGACATGGACTTGAATTCTGTTTTCAATGCTGGAAATGAAACCCAGTAACTTGATCATGCTGATGCACTCCCCCTAAGTCACTTCCCTGGTCTCTAGTCCTGGATTCCAGAGAGTCACATGCAGAGTGACAATGTTCATATACATGAATGAACAAAGGTAAATGGTTCTGAACTTGAAGAATGTGGTCAGGCAACTGGATGGAGCTAGAAAACACCACGTCGAGTGAGGTAGCCAGACCCAGGAAGACAAATATCATATGTACTCACTCATCAGTGGCTTTTAGACATAAAGCAAAGAAAAACCAGCCTACAAATCACAATCCCAGAGAACCTAGACAACAATGCGGACCCTAAGAGAGACATACATAGATCTAATCTGCATGGTAAGTAGAAAAAGACAGATCTCCTGAATAAATTGGGAGCATGGGGATCATTGGAGAGGGTAGAAGGGGAGGAGAACATAGAAAACTATATAGCTCAATAAAAACAATTTAAAAAAGAAAAAGAATGTGACCAGGGAAACTAAATCCCAGAAGAAACATTTCTGTAAAATAACAACAATAATAATAAAATAAAAAACAGGAACTTGTGTTGGCCTATCCCGATATCCACCCCATCTGTGATCTCTTGGAGCACGGGGGTTGGGGAGAATCAGTCTGGCAGACCCAGGGCTGCAAGATCTCCACAACACAGGGCAGCAATGAGATGTCCAGGAAAAGAATCCCAGTGAGGGCCCAGCATCGTCCATGGTGTCACAAAGACCAGGGACCTCGAAGCAGACCAATGATTCTTTGGGATGAATGCCTGCGTGTAAAGATGTATGGATAAAGGAGTTTACTGCGTGACTCACTGTGTCACACTGCAGCTTCCGTGACAAGATTTTTCCCATTTTCATTTTTTTTCTCTTAAATTGTATTTTGTTTTATTATGGCGGGGTAGATGGGTAGATGGAGGCATGATGTGAAAGACATAAAGAATAAGCAAAAAGAATTTAAAAAACAGCAACGACAAAAACCAGGGGCTCTCCCTGTGTGTGCACCATGTGTATGCAGTACCCACAGAAGACAGAGGAGGGCACTGAACCACCGGAAGAATGACAGTTTCAGGCAGTTGTGAACCACCAGATATGGGCACTGTGAACCAAATCCAGGTCCTCTGCAAGAGCAGCAAGAGCTGTGAACCATTCTCCAGGCCCAGGGGCTCTGTTAATGTAAATAGAGCACAAAGAAGGTTCTAACAGACCTGGCTACACTCCTCAGTGCTAGGGAACTGCAGAGTCAAGTTCTACATCCAGTCTTTCATTTTTACTTCACGGGGAAAGAAAATAAACTTCAGATTAGAAAAAGTACAGCAAACTGAAAAAGAAGTAGCAGAAACCAAAGTTGTTCAAAAAGTCAGAAGAGAATGATCACTGCTACCTTCCAATCTAAACAAAATAGCCCCTAAATATAGAGAGAACAAGAATGGCTCAACAATCTTTCTGGGATCTAAGGAATTTAAAGAAATTGAGGACACAAGCTCATGGCCAATTTAGGACAGATATTGAGAGTAAAATAACCTCAACAAAACAGTATACAGCAGGGACAATCATTTAATGTTGGTTGTCATTTTTTGACAAAATGGCCATTGGCAAGTATAACAATCCTGCAGAGTCAAATCACACCAGGCCTTTAATGCCCAAAGTCTTTCAGTGTTTGGGGACAAAGACAGAGCAATGTGAGGTGGGCGCTAAAGAGAGACAATGACACAGTAACAGAGCAGTCTCCAGAGAACTGTTGAGCAGCTCAGACCCAACCTGGTCTCCAGTGGAAAAGCAAGGGAGCTCTTCTCAGGGCAGTCTTTGCAAATGTGGAAGGGATATTTCTATTTGTGGGTGACTTGAATTTGATAATATAATCATAGTCTAGATTTCGACAGGCAGAAACATAGGCCAGGAGTGGGTTTCAGAAAAATATACACTGTTAATTTATATCCAATCCCCAAAGAACACGCTAGGGAGGTACAGGTGGAAGGGTGCTGTGCACTGTCAGGACACTCATTAAACAACATCCCGGTGAGGAAATGGGACAGGAAAAGTTACCACAACCAAGTGTAACTGGAGGCCCAGCCTAGGACAGTGTGTTCACTCTGGGGGAATACTACATTCTCCAACAGATAGAAGTGTATTGGCTGGGGCTCAGAGGAAAGCTGGGGTTAGGTGAATCTGGAGACACCGTAATCCGAAGAACTGTTGACGCAAAGCAGGGTGTGCAGTCTGGAAGGTGGTAATTGCTCACAAGCATTTGGTGGTATGCTGCACAAAGACACAGGAGAACTCCTTACTGTCTTCCCTTTAGAGCTAAGACAGACCTGCTCGAGGCAGAGAAAAGATGACCCCTGCCAATTGAGGCAATTCTGTGGTGGGATGCTGTGCTGGCTAGTTTCATGTCAACTTGACACAGGCTAGAGTCATTTGCAGAATGGGAACCTCAGTTGAGAAAAAGCCCCCATAAGATCAGGTCGTGGCCCAGCCTGTAGAACATTTTCTTAATCAGTGATCAATGGGGGAGGGCCCAGACCACTGTGGGTGGCTCCGTCCCTGGGATGATGGTCCTGGGTTCTATAAGAAATCAGGCTGAGCAAACCATGAGGAGCAAATCAGTAAGTAGCACCCCTCCCTGGCCTCTGTATCAGCTTCTATCTCCGGGTTCCTGCTTGGTCTGAGTTCCTGTCATGGCTTCCCTCAATGGACTCGAGTTATGTAAGCCAAAGAAACCCTTTTCTCCCCAAGTTGCTTTTGATCATGGTGTTTCACCATAGCAACAGTAACCCTAACCAAGACAGGTGTGCTTTCTGAGCTTAAGTGACCTTTGCTTATGGGGGTGTTGGGGCTCATGCTAAAAACTAGTAGGTACTGGCAGTGTGCATGTCTGGGTCTCCCATCTAAGCCCTGAGAGCCTGATGCAAACCCAACACTCCCGTGAATGGTGCAGCAAAGGTTCCCTCAGGGGCCCGTTCCTCTTCTGCTGCAAGAATGGAATGCAGGGTGTGAGTGTGCATGTGAGAGAGAAAAAGTGTGTGTGTGAGAGAGAGTGTGTGTACGTGTGTAAGAGAGATCATGTGTGTTATGTGCACATGTGTGTAAGAGTGTGTGTGTTATGTATGTAAGAGAGAGAGTGTGTGTAAGTGTGAGAGAGACAGTGTGTGCTATGTGTGCATGTGTGGGTTAGAGGGAGTGTGTGTGTGTGAGTGTGTGTGTGTGTCATGTATGTAAGAGAGAAAGTGTGTGTAAGAGAGAATTGTGTGTGTCATGTGCGTATGTGTGGGTAAGATGGAGTGTGTGTGTGTGTGTATAAGAGTGTTCATGTGTGAGAAAGAGAGACAGAGTGTGTTATGTGTACATGTGGGTAAGAGGGGATGTGTGTGTATAAGAATGTGTGTGTGTGAGAGAGAGAGAAACAGGGTGTGTTATGTGTGCATGTGTGGGTAAGGAGTGTATGTGTGTATGTAAGAGTGTGTGTGCTATATATTTAAGAGAGAGAAACAATGTGTGTGTGTCTGTGTGTCTGTGTGTGTGTGTACTTGGGTGCACAACTATTTAGGAATAGGAAGAAGAGATAATCGCACAAAACCCAAAGGGAGCGGAAATGGGAGTGATGTAGTGTGTTTAAGGTCTAAGGAAAACACCATAGAAGCAGTGCAAGCTCAGCAGGTCTGTGCTGGCTGTGGCTCTTTCCCATTAGGTTTCTCCTGTGCAGCTCTTAGCATGAGAAAAGCACAGAGGTTTCCTTGCTTTGGTGACAAGAATGCCCCGCTGTGCATCCCCACAGCCTGGGAGCCACCTGGCTCTCTGATTCCCACAACAAGGATTTAGAACTCTGAGGCCTCTGCAGCCTCCAACCGTGCTAGCCCTGTGGTGATGATAAGGGATGGCCAGGGGAGCCCACCGATTTACTGCAGTCTTAAAGCAAGTCACCAAAGAAGTCAAGCAACTATGCCCTGCAGCCTCCACTCTTCCCCTCCCTCAATCAGTCCTTGGGTACCAAGAACCCCAATGTACAGACTCCGTGTGTACAACATGGACCCGTTGTGATGACCAAGCCTAAAATCAGAATAACCACTCTCTTTCATCTTTTCACAGGAACGCCTTTAAGATCAACAACCATACTAGATCAAGACTCCTCCTTCGTGCTAACACATAAGAAATCTGATTTGGAAGGTAATGATTGTGGTGTTCTAAGTGACTGTAGAAGTTACTAGCCCAGCTGCAAGAAGGTAAGAAGTGCGAAAGTAGCCTGACCCCTGCTGAGGAGAGCACTTCCTCGGTCAGGAGTCCTTACTTAAGGCCCCGTCATCCCTGGAACATAGCACCAAAGAAAGACACTGAATCCGAGGCAGGGGCATGGATATTTTGAAAGGAGAGGAAACAGTACCTATGATTAGAGGCAGGTGGGAAGATAATGGTCATCACACAGTTCATCCAATGGCATTTTTTTGTTAACTGAACAGGACATTGTGAGATGGATAAAACCCTCTCCAAATTCTAATGAGAAAGAAGAACTAGGGACAAGGGGAAGGAGCCAATGCTTACTGAGTGTCCACTACAGGCCCCAGACTGCTGTGGGCTGAGTTTCCTCTGCGTGTGCGATCACACTCTCCATCACCTCCTCTTACCCCCCAGCTTGAGAGGTGATTCTAAAATCGAGGAATATGGGGATTATTTTTTCTATTCCGTGTGGGAAATATAGGTGTTCAACCACTTATCACACATTCAAGGGTGCAGTTCTACCAAGAAGAGCCTTAACAGAGACGCCCCAAAACAAGGAGGAATCAAAATTCGTTCTTAACCAGAGGAGAGGGAAAATGTGCTATTAGGAACTGTGTGTTGGCGGGCGTTTGGGCTCTGTCAGTCCTGGCCTCCGAGCCACCCTAAAGACCAGCCTTCCCTGACCTCATGGCACAGGTGAAGGGCCAGGATGTGAGTGTCATTGCAAATGGCACAGGTCTTCTGACACAGATCCACCTCTTGCTCCTGGCCTGGTACACCCCTCTCCTCACCCTCCACGGGACAGATAATGATCTCATTAGAATGGAAGCAGAGGCCACAGGAAACCCCCAAAGGAACCATTAAGTAGAAACAGATTCTGTTGCTCAATCAAGTTGCAGCCCCGCCACTGCTGCTGATGGTGCTCCCCCGACACACAACACACGGGTGGAGCTAGTGATATTAATGAGCTTAATGACCTTGCTGGACCCAGCCCCGCTGAGCACCGCTGCTTAGTATTCAGGGATGCCAAGCTCACCTCCTCCCTGCAATAAACGCTCACTTCTTCAGTTAGCTCTGGATCATCCAGTAAAGCCTGTTAAAACAAGCAGTCACTGGTGATGAGGTTTTGCTGAGCTGTCAGGCCCCGGCCAGGCTCAGACGCCATCTCCGTGGCCACAGGAGTCAGTGGTATCACAGTACAGAGGTCTTACCCTAGCCACCTGCCTTGCGGTCTCCTGGGCTCCTAGTGGGTCTGCTCACTCACCTTCCCTCTTTGATGTTTGCCACAAGGAACTCCTGAATGCTGGTTTGAACCCTGATGGGTTCTTGTTGGGTGTTCCTAAGTGGCTTTTCAAAACTACTGTAGGAACATGCCATGTTTTTAGTACCCCAGTGGGGATGGCGTGTATGTCCCCTGTAGGAGTGATGCGGAAAATGTCTGCCTGTGAATTCTCAGCCACCACAGGCTTGTCTGGATCAAACCACAGGTATGCATTGAGGTCTGCCGACATAAGAAACCTAGTCAGTCACCCTGTCAGGAGTTTGAAAGAGTAGGAACTTTTTCTAATGAATCCAAAATTAACAGGTGGGGACCACAAGGAATACCCCTGCTCTGGACCCTAAAGGGATAACAAGGGGACAGAATTAAATGAGCTAAGCCGGCCCTGTGCCTTCCTAGTGTGTTCCCTGGGCTCTCTGGATGTTCCAGCTTAAAGGACCTGTATCATCCTGAAACAGGCGACAGGCCACTGTCACTTCCCTGGAGACCTGGTTATCCATCTAGAGACTCTTCCTCCATGCCACGCCTTGGGAGCCACGCCTTGGGAGCCACGCCTTCCCAGGAGTGGGGGAGAAAGAGACCAGAGTTATGAATATCAGTTTCACGGTTCAATTTGTGCTCCCATCACCCTGAAGGCTGAAACCCTTCTTCATCTCCTAAACCTCCAGGCTAGGGTTGACCCTGAAATGCAGAAGTGTGCACTATTTCTGGTAGATGCTTTCCAGCTTTTTGGACTGGGGAGCCTTCTGTCTTGATTAGCAATGGTGAGCCACAGACAGGCAAGTCTGGAAACCAGAAAATCTGAGAGAACCAGTGGGAGATAGATACCGTTCTTGGAACGTCTGACGTAAAACCATTCAGACTAAGTCTCCCTTGGCAATCCACAAGGACCTCTGCAGCTAGCCCCTGCCCTCCATCTCCTCTGTTGGCTCCCCAGTAGCCTTTCTCGTGCTCCACACCAGGTACCCAGTGCTGTTGCAGATTTTCAGTATGTGTGTACATGCCTCTTCAGTCTCACGACTGGGCAGCTGTTGGCGGAAGGAGGTGGATAGTACCACCCAGCCCCTAGCCCTCTGCCTGCTCTCCATCTATGTCGTTCAAACATCACTATGTCAAACTGACATTCACCAGACACCAGGACCACGGCAGCTCCCTTAAGTCAGCCTATGAAATCACTCATCCCATGCCTATTTTATTATGACCCCCATGGTGAATCTTATGTAATTAGATGAATTTGCATCCTTGGTGATACTTGTGGTTCTTTTATTGAAACGAGGGTGAGATAATAAATCTATTTCTTTTCCCTCTTTTTTTCCCCTCTTTTCTCTCTGATTTGGTTTTCCCTCCAAATTTGTTTCCTTTCGACATTTCTTCCCAAACTGAAAGCCTCAGAGACCTTCCCTCAAGGGTCCTTTTGGGATACTATAATGAATGGGCCTTTCGACAAGCAAGACGAGGAAAGCTTTGATGTAAGTGGAAAAAGCACCACAGTGCCCTCCCTGGGAGGAGACACAGTTGTCATGTGCTCGGGAAGAGCGGGCCACACTTTGCTGCCTTCCAGAACATTCCTTGGGACAAGTGGGGAGCTCCCATCACAAGCACCTCGCCATCTCTGAGCTTTGCCACCAGAGGACATGAAACATAGCCAGACTGACTTGTTTATTGCCTTAGGTAGTCTAGATTTTTGAATATTGGAGCTACCTTGTGCACATGATTTTTAAATATTGAAATGGCAAAAAAGGCTGTGAAATAAATTTTTCAACTCTCCTCCTTCCCTCCCAGAAATAGCTATTATATAGTGTACTCTATGGGCATGTCTGGAAATTTTAGTCCATGTGAAATATACTTTACTATGGTAGCACAACTAGCCACTATGAGACCAGAATTACATTCTGTTTCTCACTTTTCCCTTGATAATATATTTTGGAAATCTGTATTTCATTACCTCTTTTTTTTTTTTTTTTTTGATTTTTCAAAACAGGGTTTCTCTGTGCAGCACTGACTGTCCTGGAACTTGTTTTGTAGACCAGGCTGGGCTCGAATTCACAGAGATTTGCCTGTCTCTGTCTTCTGAGTGCTGGGATTAAAGGCGTGCACTGCTGCCGCCCGGCTTCATTACATATCTTCAACCTTTATTTAACTGGTACCCCATCCCCATCAGTCATTGGGTACTTTCTGGCATATACACTATATAATACACATGCACGGGGGGGGGGGGGGAGCGCGTGCATCTGCATCCTTGACTCAAAACATAATGACAGTTGTGTGTGATAGCCCACACTTGCAACCCCAGCACTGTGAAGACAGAAGTAAGGTAATGAGTTTGGATCAGTCTGGGCTACACTATAAAGCCCTGTGACCAAAACAACACAAACAAAACTGGCAAGTTTCCATCCAAATCATTTGTGCCGCTTTGCTTTTCCCAAGAGACTGTGAGAGAGCCCCTCCACGAGGGTCATCGCCAGGACCCATCTGGTGGAGTGAAAATGGTGACGTGTTGCTCTTTGCACTTAGACTGCATGATGATGGGGGCTTTTCCCACTCATGGGCCTCGTGTGTCCCTTCTGAGCACCGGGCCGATGTCTCTCGGCTGTCCTTCCAGTCTGCTGATTGCATCTTTCCCTCCAGGTTTATAGGAACCTCTTTAATTTCTTTCAAGTGTATGGGTGTTTTGTCTGCATGTATGTCTTCATGCCTGATGCTTACAGAGGCCAGACTGAGTGAGATCCACTGGGACTGGAGTTACAGATGGTTGTGAGCCACCATGTGAGTGCTTGGAACCAAACCTAGGTTCTCTGGACCTAGCCAGTGCTCTTAACCACCGAGTCGTCCCTCCAGCCCTGTAGGAACTTTTTAATGCATGGAAGAACCTAGTGCTTTTCTGACATCTGTGTTGTAAAGGTTTTTCTCAGTCTCTGTATTTCAAATCCTTTATGGTATTCCCCATAAAATGGTCATTTTTCATTTTTATATAGTCTCATTGATCAATGTTTTCACTTATGACTACTAGCTATTATTATACACATATTAAAAGGTCTTTTCATGCTCAAAAAGTATTTCATAAATCATTTGGGTGTTTTCCTACTTTTATAAGGAATCTTTTAAAAAGTATAACTGAGATGTATTTGAATATATATTATACATTGTTTACATACACACACACACATACACACACACACACACGCACATATATATATCCAGTCAGAATGCTCTGAAATATTGAGAGTCAATTTTGCATTTTTAAAGTCACTCTGGCAGTTTGTAGATGGTGTGTTGACTGAGTTTTCTGTCCTGCCCATTCCCGCAATTGTTAAGCCCATTATTCTTGTTTATGTTAACCACGTGGCTTGGTACCTTATTCAGCAAGGCAGTCACATCTTGCTTCTTCTGTGACTGGGTCAAGACTGCACATTAGGACTTCCTTCTTCCCAGAATTCTCCTGTTCTCCTTAACCCACCTCTACTTCCTGTCTGGTTGTTCCACCTATACTTCCTGCCTGGCTACTGGCCAATCAGCATTTATTTAAAATATAATTGACAAAAATCAGACCATTGTCCCACACCAATGGTGAGTTGCAATGGAGAACCTGAGCACAGGGAGAAAAGCAACTTCACAATGAGTCTAGATAAATAGTAATGATGCCTGGTTGCTTAGGAACATGACAGAGGATGCAGCAATACTCAGGAGACTGGGACAGTAAAGAGGAGAAAAGCAGGCTTGCAGGTTAAAGAGAACACTTCCACTTGACCCACAGTGAGTGCTAAGCACCTGTAGGACATCCAGAGAAAGTCCAGCTAAAGCCAAGGAGAACGTTCTTGGTTGAAGAGTTTGGTGTTGAATCTTGGTTAGTTTACCACAGTTCTATAGCAAAGCTCCGAGGAGTGATTGTTGTCCGGAGGCCAGAAGCCCAAGGTCTAGGTGCTGGCAGTCTTGGCCCTTCTGAGAGCTCTGAGGGATGGCTGTGCCCCAAGCTTCTCCCCTAGGTTTGAGGATGGCATCTTCTCCAGAGTCGCTTCACATCTTCTCTCCGTGTCTGTCCTTCAGTGTCCACCATCCACTTAGACGAGGGTCTAAGTCATTTTGGAAGAAGGTTGTAGTTAATGCTGATGTCAACTTGACAGGATCTAGAATCACCTAGAAGACACACCTCAGGCTCTGTCTGGGAGGGATGGTCTCTCCCTAACTGTGAGTGGCACCACTCTGTGGGCTGGGATCCTAGCCTGAAGAAAAGGGAGAGAAAGAGGTGGGCAGCAGTGCCGTGTGCCACTCCGCTCCTCAAGGACTGGATACCTGTGACTCAGAGGCAGGACCAGGGCACAGACCCCAGACCTCCTGACAGGCGGGGTCTTCGGCAGCTCTGTAGCACTGACAAAACACCTGCCATGGGCTACTCACAAAGTAGGGTTTAGTTTGGCTCACTGTTCTAGAGGCTCACATCCAAGAACATCAGGCCTTTGCCATATCCTGAGCCAGAAGCAAGGCACAGCGGAAGACAAAGGTCATGTAACCCCTTTAGGAGGCATGCCTCCAGCCGTCTAAGGACCTCTCACTAAGTCCCATATCTTAAAGGTCCCATAATCACCACGGAGCATACAGCCTTAACATGTGGACCTTTCTGCATGCATTCAACTTCCAAAGTGTGGCTCCCAACAATATAACCTGGCAAAATAGGACTTCTCCAAGCAACCCGGTAGATGCATGTACGGACAAGTTTAGTCAGTCTAGGAGAAGGAACCTTTTGAGGGGATTATACAGAGTGAGCTTGAGTCCTCCTAGTGGCATCCCGACTCCTGAGTCCACTTGTCATTTCTACTTACTATTGCTTGTTTTTTTTACTTCTAAGATATGTGCGTGTCCCCACAAGTTTTCCTGGGCAAGCTTTTTTTTTTTTAATTCTAACAACCAGAGATTTACCTAAGAGGGTCTATGGGCATAGGAGACCTCACCTCTGGGGTGCCAAACAAACTTACCATCACAGAGAGAAAAAATAGCTTCACCCACGTGATGTCACGCATCAACTTAAATAGAGTGGAGTAGCACAGCCTAGATAAGACAAGACCCGTGAGTGAGTCCATTCGCTTGGGTCCAGTACCTGGGAGACGACAGTGGACACTTAGTAAATAGAACTTGGGACATAAAGTGTGCTAAGAGATCACTGGCAAGGCAAACAAATGGTCATCCCATCCCTAAGGAAGGGCTGTCACCAGGAACATGAAGGCAGGGATGCCAGTATCAACGGCCTTAACCTCAACCTCTGAAGCAATGTTGTGGGCTGTGAAGAAAAGGTATTCAGAGATGAGGACCAGGCAAGTCAATCCTAAACCATCTCCCTAACCTAGAAATACCACGAACCACAAACCGTGTTCTTGTAACTGCCCCACATTGGATGTAACTTTGAAAAGTTATATAAGGTTAGTTGCCCACTGTAAGAGGCTAGCAAGTTAGCATTACACACTGTTATCACACATTGACCAATAACTTCCATAACAACCTCGGCTTGGAGATGCTCTGGGCACAGGTATGCCCAGTCCCTACCTGCTCTCCAAGAAGTCCACCTTCATCCCTATCAAAACAGTGTGAGAAAGAAACACTGTGAGGAGTCAACTGTGGGTCAGCCACAGTCAACAGCACAGCCCTGGGACAGAACGGTCCCTTCTATGAACACACACAGAGTAAGACCACAATGGAAGCCCGTTCGAATGTCACACTACCCCATACACTGGGCGTTGCAAAGCCTTGGCCTTGCATCCCTGGGAGCTCGGTCACCTGTAGGATGCGGAAAGACTGCTGCACACTTCAAACATGGAAGTGGATCTATACTCCACAGTCAAACCATGATTCTATGTTCCCAAAAGATTTCTTAGCATGCAGATACTAAACACGCTTCTTCAGGGATTGGGTGGCGGGCAGGAAGAGGGTCTAATAGTAGTGGGAGATTTCTTTATCCTTTTGAATTTTTATGTAGTGATGGTGTGTGTGTGTGTGTGTGTACCACAACACGTGTGTAGAGGTTGGAAGACAAGTCTTAGGAGTTGGTTCTTACCTTTCTCTTATTGAAAGAGTCTGTCTTGCTTTTTCTGCTGTCATTCTGCAAACTCTATGATAGTTATCCCAAGCTTCTGAGTAATTTTACTCTCTTACCATGGGAATGCTGGGATTACAGATGCAGGCCACTACATCTGGTTCTTAACATGGGTTTCAAGAATCAAACTAGGGCTGTCAGGCTTGAGTGGCCATCATTTTGGCCCTGGAAGATTTCTTTAAGAGAAGCCTCCTGGACCTTCAGCAACCTCGCACACACAATTGGTATTTCTTAGCGATGTATTAAAATGTCACCTGGCGCAAGAATCAGAAAAATTATTAGCTGACAAAGCATCAATCTCCACGTCCGGCTACATCATCTGGTGATCCTTTTGTAGTCTCTTCCCAGCACCTATCAGTCTGTGTTCAGAGAGATCCTCAGGGAGCTGGCGTCTCAGCACGAGCTGGAACAGGAGGACGTGGATATGCCCCTGAGCAAACTGCTGGAGGGTGAAAACAGGAAGAAGCTGGGACTCTTGTAAGTAACTGATGAGGGTAGCTGGTCAGTGGGTTCCAGGAAACCAGATGTGGCAAACAGGGGAAGAGACCTGAACTAGGGTCAGGCTGGAGGCCAAAGTCAGGAAGCAAGCCCAAGCCAGGCACAAGGACATGGGTAACACCCAGGAGTCAGATGCGCACAAGATCTGGTTGCCAGACTCAAAGTTCACAAGGAAGGAAATCATAAGGATGAGGGGCACAAAATAGAAGCAAAGGCAAGCAGTGTCTTTGATTTGTACATTGACACGAGTACAGGTAAAAGGCCTTGATCGACGCGGAAGGTGGTGCCTGGTCTGTCTTTAAAGATAAGTCACACACTGAAATCGTCCTACCAAGACTGTTCTGCAGTCTGTTTGGATGGATATGGGTGTCATTTCTATTTGGTTGGATCTAGCCATCTGAATGATTGTATGTGGTTTTTGTGTTCCAAGGGCTTTCGGATGGCTCTGGTCAGTTAGTGGACGGGCTGTTTTTCCAAGCCATGTCCAGATGTAAGTCAAAGGAAAGCAGGCTGCAGGAACTTAACTCATAGCTACCCTGGCACCCGAACCTCCATGCCTGCCTCTGGCCCCAACATGAACCCCACTGGATTCATTTTTGAAAGATCAACTGAAGTCGCAGGCCATGGGGGAAGAACTGAGTAGATGCCACAGGACATTCGTTAATATTTTAGATCACTGACCAGAAGAGAATCAGACAGCCCAGCCCTCCGTCTAGCGTTCCCTGATGTAAGACTCCACAGCCTCTAGAACCACAGCACCGTGTACTGTGATACGCCAACATGGATCAAACTTGACTTTTGAAGATTGTTTCCATTCCTTTCAGGCTGAAGAAAAATTTTGAAAAATACAGAGAAGCAATTATGTGGATTATAAACAACCGTGAAGGTAAGCACCGTTCTACCAGCCTCCACCCATGTTTGGTCTTTGCTTGCTTACTTGTGAAGGGGCGTGGTCGACCGGTAGTCAGAACTAACCAGACCAGCTCAAAAACAAGGAATATAATTTTTAATAATTGGGATGAAGGGAAACTCAAATGACCGGGGTCCAGCGAGAATCATGCGCAGCAGAGAAAAAGACAAAAAAAGCGGGGGCGGGCACCCAATCCCCAGGTGCTTCTTCCTTCGCCCCAGGCGGCCACACCCTAGCCAAATGTGATTGGCTGAGTTTCCCCATCATACTTGCTTACTCTCTGCTAGGTCTCTCCTCGCAAATACTATTCAGGACTGCCACGCCACCCCCTCCCCCCCCCCCCCCCCCGGGAATGGTGCCACCCACAATGGCTTGTTTCTGCCTAGATCAATTAACAATTAAGACATTTCCCACAACCAGGACTGACCCACAGACCTGCCACAGGCCAACCTGATCTAGATAATTCCTCATTAAAATCCTCTTTCCTGTGCGGTCCTGGGTTGTGTCAAGATGACAGTTAGAACCAACCAGCACAACTCCTAATGTGAAAGAAAATAATGAGTCTAGACTCACCATAGTGTGCCACCATCGTGCCTACACCCTGCTACACCTCTGGACACCTGAAGCCTAAAATGTCTGAGCAGCCTACACAGAAAAGCAATGGTTTTAATTGGAGAGTGGTTTCCCCTTCGTGGTCCTGATGTAGCCAGTCGCAAGGAAACCTCCAGGCACCTTGGAGATGCTATCCACTTGTTTCTTCTGCCTGCCCTATTGTCCCATCTTACTGATACATTACCCCACATTTCTGAGTGCTCTAATTTCCAAGCTAAGGTTGAGTTAACACACCATCACACAGGGAACCACTTCAAGAAGAGCTGTGTGCTTGTTATAAAGCCCTGCTGGCATTGTCTTGAAATTCTTAGTCATTTCAGAACAAGGGTCCTTGGGTTTTTATTTTGCATAACTAAATGAGATAGCATCTCCTATCTAGAACGATCCATTCCAACGAAAAGTCACACAGTAGCCAGGTGGTGGTGGTGCACACCTTTAATTCCAGCACTCAGGAGGCAGGGACAGGTGGATCTCTGAGTTCGAGGCCAGTGTGGTCTGTAGAGTGAGTTCCAGGGCAGCCAGTGCCACACGGAGAAACCTTGTCTCAAAAACAAAACAAAAAGGAGAAGGAAGGAGAAGAATAAGAAGAAAAACAAGAATAGGAAGAAGGAGGTGGCACATGAGAACATCATACAGCTTTACAACTTAAATTATAAACCATCAAAATGCAAAACTCTTGGTTTTCATGTGTCACTGGGGTTTACGTGTAGTAGGTCCTGGGTTCAAACCTTAGTACTGCACAAACTGGGAACTAAATGAAGCTTGTGTCTGTAATTCTAGCCCTCCAGAGGTAGTGTGGGGGGATCAGGAGGTCAATGCCAGTCTGAGCTGCATGAGCTCCTATTTCAGTAAATGAATAAATAATTTAAAACTAGATGCAATTGAAGTGAAGATAAATCACAGAGTCCCAGTCATCAGACCGCAAAGGAAGAGCTTTCTCCTATATCTTAAACAACACGTTAACAGACATTTACATTATACATTACCATAGCATGTTCAAAATACATTTCCTTTTTTTGGCAAAGTGAACCCTAAAGGCAACCCATGTATTTATCCAGCAGCCATGAGAAGTGCAGCACCCGCTGTTGTATAGCGAGAATGCAGCTTCACCCCTGCAGCCTCAAGGCTGTGCTGGCTGCTCCACCTCTGTCCACAGCACCTTGATAGATGGCCCATAGCTCGGTTCCTCGTCCCCCACCAACACTGTGCCTGATGCGGTCACCCGACCGTAAGCCGTCTCCCACTAACACCGTGCCTGATGCCGTCACCCGACCCTAAGCCGCAGTCATGCGCTCTCTGAACAGGAGGTCAGAAGATGCACGAGGAGAGCACCACTACCATCACGTACCTCATATCAACTTTGCAACAGCCCCAGAAGCCAGAGGCAGAAGAAATCAGAAGACGTGTTCCTACTATCAAGAAGTCATTGAAGCTAGACACAGAATGGACACAGGCAAAGATGAAGGTAAGCATGGCGACGAATTGATGTGTTCACTGTGAGCAGGCTTTTTGGTTTTGTTTCCCGGGTCTGGTGAGGCACGTGCATTATCAGAGAGCTGTCAGGGCCAATATCTAAAGTGTACACAAACAAGAACAAAAAAAAATTCTCAATATGTCAAGACCCAGCTGCCTGTGTAGCTGTTGAGCATCTTCTCCCTATAAGACAATGAAATTGTAAGGAAATAACCTTTAATAATAAACTATGTAATATAATAGGCAGTTTCCTCGGTAATAAATTAGAATCAGTACCTTAAAAATCAGGGAATAGATACATAAAGTGTAGTACATGCATAGAATGGAGCTAGAAGGCTGAGGCAGGAAGATCATGAGTTAGAAGTCAGTCTGGGTTATATATCAAGACCTGACAGAAAGAAAGAGGAGAGATGGGAAGAAAAGAGGGAGGGAGAGGTAAAAGGAAGGAAAGAATGAAGGGAGGAAGGGAGGGAGGGAGGGAGGGAGGGAGGGAGGGAGGGAGGAAAGAGGAAAAGAGAGAAAGAAGGAGGAAAGGAAAATAGAGAAAAAATAGAAACATGAGTTGTCAAGCTCCGTCCCCAGTGGCTCGGCTCTGTGCCTTCAGGCCTGTGGTGAGATTTAATGCCACAGGGGAAGGTGTAGGCTGAGAAAGCTTCTAGTGCCTGTGTGCAGGAAGCAGAAAAGTCAAGGAAAGGGCCAGGGTCTCAATTTGACCTCCAAGGTCATGAGTCCCAGAATTACTTCTTCCAGCGAAGTCCACACCACCTCCCAGTAGTACCATCTGCTGGGGACCACACCTTCAATGCACAAGCTTCTTTTCTTTTCTTCTTTTTTTCTTTTCTTTTCTTTTGGGGTCTTTCTTTCCTTCTTTCTTTTCTTTGTTTTTTTTTCGAGACAGGGTTTCTCTGTAGGTTGGAGCCTGTCCTGGAACTAGCTCTTGTAGACCAGGCTGGCCTCGAACTCACAGAGATCCGCCTGCCTCTGCCTCCCGAGTGCTGGGATTAAAGGCGTGTGCCACCACAGCCCAGCTTCAGTGCGCAAGCTTTAGAGTAAGACCTGAACCACAGTAGCTGCTGGTCACATAGAGCCACTCTCTCGAGGTTACTGAGGCACTGAAGTCAGGACTCATTCGACACTGCAAGCAAGCAGCTTAACAAACAGACGTATGTTTCTTGCTCATGTTACATCCAATTCATCTCAAAGCTCTTTTGGGTGGTTTTCCTAGGAGGTGGGTCTCAGAGATCTTGGCCCTTCTATCAGCAGTCTTTAACATCCCAGAGTTCTGGTGACTACTTGCCTTGACAGAATTCCCAAAGCTAGAAGCCACATTTAAATTCCATCAAGGAGGACAACTCACATAAGCCCTACTCAGCTGCAAGGGAGCGGGGAAGGAGACTCCAGCTGGGTATCCAGAATGGAATGTCATGAGTTTGCACTCAGAGCAAAATCAACTAGCGATGTTCACATGATCCTGATGGCTTTGTTTTTGGTGAAGTGGGAGGAAATGGGTAGGCAGCACTGTCCACCATGGTGTGTCTTCCAACCTCCATACCTGCCCACAATTTCCAGCTTTTGGTCCTCCGTGCAGAAGGGACGTACAGACAACCCAACCCAACTTCTGTGAACAGGGGAAAGGGCTCTCCAGCTTACATAGACCATGGCAAGGTTAGAAGCCCCACTAGATTCTGGCTCCTTCACTCCCCCATACCTGGCCTCACTTCAATAAACATTCTCCAATTAGCCTAATCAACTCACATAGCCTTTCCAAACACCCATGGGATATCTGCAGTGACCCATGGCACACAATAGCCCACTAAACAAACCTCGGCAAACATCGTATAAACTAGGTAGTCCGATACGTTTAAATTAGTAACAACGGTTTCACCAGATATGCCATATTCATTGCCAAATGTAAACACGCTTACATAACTTCAACGTCAAAGAAGAAATCATATTGGTCCTTGAAAATATTAAGATAAAAATAAAGATATTAAGATAAAATCATATTGGTCCTTGAAAATATTAAGATAAAAATAATATTAAGATAAAAATAAAGATAAAAATGAGATAGTTTCACTCCTGGGAAACAGGTCCAAACAATATCTGGACCTCATTATTTTAACTGCTCAGAAAATTCAGGAAGAAGTGGGGAGGATCATGAAGAAGAAGGGTAAAAATCCAAATCGCATTCAGATCTAGGAAAGAAACTTACAAGGCATAAACAAAGAACTAGAATAAATAAAACATAAACCAGTGTGGAGAAAAACAAACTTAGTAAAGCAAGCAGGCTTTCTGGCAAGATGGATCCAAGGGAAAAAAATGTTTTTAAAGTATAAAAAGAATGAAGACATAAGGACAGAGGAAGTTGAGATTTTTTTTTTTTAGCAAGCAAACTTTGTATGACAGTAAATGCAAAGTTTTACATAAAATGATAATTTCCTAGAAAAATATAATTTACTAAAACTAATTCAACAGCAAAGTTATAAAAACTTAAATTTACCAATGTTATGTTGAGCTGTGTTCCCTTAAAAGGACATGCTAATGCTGTGACCTCCAGTTCCAGAGTATGGCCTCACCTGAAAAAGAGCATCCCTGGGGATGCAATCAGATAAAAATGAAGGCCTAATGGAGTACGGAATGAGTAGATAGGTCCCTACCCACTTACAAGGAACCACGAAAGGGCACTGGGGAGATGCGTGCCAGAGATGGTGGGATCACCAAACACTCAGGAGGTTCCTCAAAGGTTTGAGAGACCTAACCCTCACCTTCATTTCACACGTGTTGCCTCCACAGTGGTAAATAAGTCTTTTTAAAGACTTATTTACATGTATGGGTGATTTGCTTGCATGTATGTATACCAGGTACACATTTGGTGCCTGTGGAGGTTAAAGGGGGCTGTTGGATCCCCTGGAACCAGAGCTACAATTAGTTGTGAACACCTTGTGTGTTTTCATTCGAACCTGGTCCCTCTGCAAGAGCAGCCAGTGCTCTTGATGGCTAAGCCACCTTTCCATGCAAGATGACAGATGGATGCTCAGAGCAAGAGGATGCAGGAGCTGAGCATGCTAGTGACCCCACCTCTCTCTGAAGAACAGCTGTCACCTGCCTGCTTTCCTTGTCTCTTCTTCCCAGGTACACCAAGGTGATGGAAAAATAATTACCTACCGCAGTGGGAATATTTTCCATATTCTTTTTCCTAATGGCACGGGCCAAATATAGTATCCACTGGGGAAGAGGGGATGCTCATGTTGACACTTCAAATGTTCATGATTCTGGCCTAGCATATATGTTTTGACTGAGAACTGTGTCCTCTTTGGTGCCTAACCTTTCTTTGGGAGAGAGGGCTTGTCCCAAGAGGCTGCTTGTGCCTTAACCAACTCGCAGCTACCCATCAGGGAATCTGGCTCTGCTTATCGCCTGCAAAGGAGTCTCCAGGGTCACATACATTGTTCTGGAAGACTGTGTAGAAAAGAAGATCCGAGGCTTTGTCACCAACTCCGGCCATGCCACCTTCTACAATGAGGATGGAGAGATCTGGTAAGTTTGAGACTTCAGTCGCCACCACTTGGGCCATGTGGAAGCTGTATGGCGGAAGTCTGCTCCCTGTCTCCTAACTTGTGCACGTTGGAAACGTGAGAAGGGGTGCCACGAAGGACTAGTACAGACCCTGCCCTCAGGGAAGGTGCCACAGCATCCCCCAGAGTGAAAGAGTCATCCTGGCCTCTATGACCACAAGCCACTGACTTCACCTCTAAACCTCCCAAGAGTCCAACCTTGTGAGAACTGCTGCCAGAAGGCCCTGGGGCGCACTATTTCAGGAATCTGGGAGTGGGGCTTTGGGACACACACATCATATACAAAATCCAGAGTCAAGAGGCATATTCTAAATATTTCATTAAGATCAAAGTTGGTTTTTTGATTTTTTTGAGACAGGGTTTCTCTGTGTAACAGTCCTTGCTGTCCTAGAACTAGCTCTGTAGACCAGGCTGGCCTCGAACTCATGGAACAAATTTGTTTCTTAAGTCACTAATTCTGGTAATGGTAAAAGTTTTCTCTTTCCAGTTCAAGGTTACAAGGTCCCCTCAAATTATCCCTCTCAACCTTTCTTGGGTGTTCAGTACTTTCTGTTCCAGATGAAGTGATTACCATGTGGGGGAAACATATTATCTTGAGTTAACTTATTTTTATCAAAACAAGGTGCACTTTTATTTCTAAAAGTCTACTCTCATCCGTCTGGCCTTGGCTTTCAAATGCGATCTCCTGGTTGGTTTCATTATTATCTGCTCTCCTCTGATGGTCACATGTGTAGAACATGCTGTCTGCAAAGTCAGGTCCTGGATACAGGAAGCTCAGGGCTTTGAGGCAAGAAATACAGTTAATGATCACAAATCTTGTCTGGTGACATGCAGTAGGGTCTCTTAACTCTAAAGTTTTAAGGACAGAAGATAACTTGAAGGAATCCAGGATATGGTCACTATAGGTGAAGAAACTTGGACCCAAAAGATGGCAGTCATTTTCCCTGAGCTGTATATAAAATTAGAGGCACAAGATCTTAGGATATTTACTCTTCCTGATGAAAAAGGGGTCTAAAAGGCATCAAATAGCAGCTATAACCCCAAGGTCTGTCAACACCCGAAGGGCAGAGAGCTGGTCAGAGCAGGAGTGAGAGCTTACCCCTATCCTCACGATTCCATACCGTGGGCCTGGGATCCACAGGGTGGAGAACAGTGCTGCAAAGCTTTCAAGGGATCATGGGAACCGGGAGGGAAGTGCAGGAGGGGAGGCTGCGCTGCATGAGGCCAAGAGAAGCCATGACTGGATCAAAAGACAGAGCCTGGACTTGGGTCCACAATCCTTGTTGGAACCTCTCTATCCTGCTGTCTTAGTTAGGGTTACCACTGCTGCAATGAAACCCCATGACTAAAAAGCAAGTTTGGAAGTCTTTATTTCACTTATACATCACTGTTCATCAAAGAAAATCAAGACAGGAACAGAAACAGGGCAGGAACCTGGAGGCAGGAGCTGATGCAGAAGCCATGAAGGGGTGCTGCTTACTGGCTTGCTCCCTATGACTTGCTCACTCCATGTTCTGATAGAACCCAGGACCACCGATCCAGAGGTGGCACCACCCACAATGGACTAGGCCCTCTCCTATCAATTGTTAATTAAGAAAACTTCCTACTGGCTTGCCTACAATCAAATCTTATGGAGATATTTTCTCAGTTGAGGGAACCTCTTAGATGACCTACAGCTTGTGTCAAGTTGACATAAAACTAGCCAACACACTCACCAAAACCTTATGGGCCCAGGCAGAGAAGGGATAGTGGAAGGATCAGGGGGGCCAGGGACCCTGATACAGGAGGGATGGGTCCCAGGACCCAGCAGTAGATGTGATTTCTGACCCATCTCCTTCCCCCAGGTTGAGCCTGAGCAAACTCCTGGGCTACTACTTCCCCGAAGGTCAGCATCAGAAGGCGTGGAACTGGTGGAACCTGAGCTTCCACGTGCACGCACCCCCTGTCATGTGCATCACGTTGAAACTCAACAAGTATGTCCATGTACAAATAAGGAGCCAGGACAAGGTCATCTTCTGCTTCTTTGTCCCCAAAAGGAGGAGGATTTGCATAAACATGGGCACCAGGTTCAAGGTAAAGTCTTTACGCCCCTGACCAGAATTCAGAGAAGGGGAACATGAGAAAGGATCAGGGCGAGGGAAAATGTACCATCCCCAAGAATGTGGTCCTGGTGACCTACTCCTTCAGCTAGGCGGCACCTCCTGCCCTTCATCACCCCATCAATAATGTCATCATATCCCAAATCCATCAAGGCATTAATCCCATCTAAAGACGCTGCCACCCACACAGAAGTGTGCTTTAGTAATCTCCAAGGGGATTCTCAGTCCAATCAAGATGACAATCCTGCCTTAGTGTTCTATTGCTGTGACAAAACACCATGACCAATTCCACACAGGGAGGACAGGGTGTGTTTGGCTTACACTTCCACATCACTGCTCATCACTGAGGGAGGTCAGGGCAGGAACTCAAGCATGGCAGGAAGCTGGAGGCAGGAACTGACGCAGAGGCCATTTTCACTCAAACTACTGCAACAACATATTGCCTGCCTCTTCCTCGCACTCAGCCACATTCACATAGCCTGCCAGCACCTCAGCATTACACACCAGAGAAACCAGCACCCCAAATGCTTCCTGTGGAGCAGGCTCATGCCGTCAACACACATTGCCTCACTCGTGCACAGTAGCCCCGTTGGGAAATAAGGCAGCAGGACCAGGGAATGAGATCGGCCCTCAAGGGCAAAGCTCCAGAGACGTTCATCTGGACTAAGTCCTGGGTTGGGGCATGGCATCTGGGCAGCACTGACCCTCACCCAGCCTTCTGTGTACCCCCAGTTTATAAACCTGAAACTGCTTCAAGCCATGAAGAAGAAGGCGGTCCTGGAGACAGAGCCCGGCCCAACATCGTGGAAGATCCAGGCCCTTCTGGGAAAAATAAGCAGGGGTCTGAATTTCCTGAGCCTGTCTGACTTGGAACACTTAATAGAGGTCGTCCAGGTGGCACTCAGCAACCTCAGTGCAAGGAAATCTCGAATCTGGCTTTAGGGCAGCCACCAAGTTGTCTAGGGCCTCCACTGCATGTCTTGAGACATGGAGACCTCAGAAGCAGCAGGGGACCCACAAAAACCTGTTTACGTCTTTGCAAGGCAGCTTGTAGTTAAGGACCTGTACCAGCTCCTTTGTTGGGGGGTAAGAAAAAGGGGGGAAGAGAAGAGATGGTAAACAGAATCTGTGGCTGGGCACAGAGAAGATTGAGTGGTCATCCCCCACCTAACCGTTACTCAGAGACGCATCATCTCAGTAAGTAGCATTGGTCACCACCTGTCCCATTGATCCCACCCCTGCTGGACAGAATTCTTCTGTGGCCGTCAGTACTTGCTTGCACTGAAGACATAGACTACCGAGCTCTGTCCTTCATTATCTGTGTGTCTTTGGACAAGCAGCTCTATTCCTTAGTTTCTCCATCTGTACAGTGGGCCCAGAAATAGTTCCTGCTGTGACAGAGTGGACAGTATTAAATTCATTCATGCACGCAGTATCCCAGGATCACTGCAATTACTAGTTAGCTTGGCCCCTCCACTGGTGTGCATTCCTTAGTTAAGGCTGAGTGCCTGCATTTCCCTTGGTTTACAGGGTCAGCCCCCATCCCCTGTCCTGCGTCTTTTATGTCATGATTCTGACTCCCATTTACCAAGTCTGTGCCATGAGCTAGTTGGACCATGTGATTCTGTGACACAGGTGGTATTTCTCTTGAAGACTTGGAGGCCAAGAGGGGCACAGTGACTCCCTTTACAGCCTATAAGCTACCTGTCTACTAAGTGACGTCACCCTTGTAACTACGTGGTTATTTGCATGATTCCCCATCTGAGAGTATCTCCAAACCTCAAGGTTACCCCAGAACACTTTGACCCTTCATCCACTTCGTGGCAGGACCCACACCCATCCCAGTGTATCCTGGGGCCCCCTGGAAGACTGTCCCAGCCATCAACTTGCCGCCGACATTGTGCAAGTCACACGCCGCTCCTGGCTTTGGCACATTGCGGGATCAGTGCAGAACACTGTTGTTCATGCCAGGCTGAGGATGCAGTATCTCACTCTAGGACCCCACTGAAGGCTGTCACCAACACCGACCCCATCACAGAGGGCCACTTGTCCACCCAGCTCCATCACAGCAAAACAAAACCTAGACAGAAACCCAACACCAGCCCGCACTTCGCTCCTGAAAGGCCCACAGAACCCACAGGTTCACTCCTCAGATAGTTAGGGCTTTTTGGATCACTGGTAAGTCATTCACTCTGTAGCTAGACCGAAGTGGGAAATGTGTCAGCACCTCAATAAACCCTCCACCAAAGCAGCGGCCAGACGGTCCAGTCCTCGGATGCCCAGCTTGTCCTAGAGAGGCTTTCTGTACGTTTCAGTTCATGGGCTTCTGTCCCTTAGCACTCTTGAAGACCCTAGTGGCCTCTGGTTCACCCTGCTTCCATTAGATACCTTTGGCCCAATCCAGTGTGGCAAGGGAGGGTGGAATTATGAAATGTAAACAAAGCTCCATGACACCTAAGCATTGGGGTGACTAGTTTGTAGGAGCTGAGCTTGGTGGCCCTCCACAAAGTGCCTTTTATATAGACATAGGGTACCCATTCTTTCAGGAATGACCTTAACCCCAGCCGCAACCAAGAAAACCAAACACCGCTCAGCCCAGCCTGGCAATTAGCCACTCTCTAGTGTGAGCAGTGACAGCCACCTGTGTGTCCCACTCCCCTGACGATTTCCCGCTGGCTGCCACCCACTTACACCAACGTCATTACCCCAAACCATCACCTGAGCAGCTGGAGTGGGACTAGAGAAAGAAGGCTCTCGGAGGAGCCACACAGACACTTCTGGGGGACTATGGCACCTTACTGGTGAGTGGTGTCCCTGCATTAACAGGACACGGTTGCAAGGTGATGAGCTGTGACAGACACAGCACTGTGTTGATATCCCCTACACACCAACACTTCAGGGTCTTCTTGGCGCTCCATCATGTTCCACGCATACTGAACCCTTTCACTTCCCGCTGCTTTGGATCTTAAATGTCCCCTTGTCCCACCCTTAACTGTGCATCAGGTTGGTCCCCAACCAACCTGATGCACTATTGGGGGAGGAACTTTTCAGAGGTGGAGTCCAGTGCAAATAAACTGGGTAACTGGGATGTGTCCTCTAAAGAGATATTGGAACCCTGGCCCCTCCTCTCCTTACATCCTTGATGCACAAAATAAACAGTTTGGGTCCACTATTCCTTTCCCACCATGACACTCAGCCCACCATAGGCCCAAAGAGATGGAACCAAGCAAGCGTGGACTGAAGTCATGACCCAAAATAATCCCTCCTTCTACATTGTCTCAGGACCCCACACACTCTTCAGGACAACCTAAGTGTCTCTGTCCCCTGATGAGGGTGATGGTTAGGAGCTGTCACCACTGCTCAGGCTACTGCTGTAGATCCTGGCAACCTGTTGTGTTGGAGAGGGGTAGTGTTTAGTTACGGCCAAGTGCATGTCCGCCTTGACTAACATTTCATGTATTTGGGAAGACCACATATAGTACGGTACCTAATTTACTATTGGAAAAACTTTGGAAAATCCAGGCTTTGGTTGGTTATATAAGATAGCTAGCCTCTTTAAAATAAAAGTCGAAGGAAGGAAAGGAGGGAGGGAGGGAGGGAGAGGGAGGGAGGGAGGGAGGGAGGGAGGGAGGGAGGGAGGGAGGGAGGATGGAAGGAAGGAAGGAAGGAAGGAAGGAAGGAAGGAAGGAAGGAAGGAAGGAAGGAAGGAAGGAAAAAAGACAGGAGCATGGGAAATGGTTCCATAGGTCAAGTGGTTACCAGGCAAGCATAAGAAGCAGAGTTTAGAGCTCCAGCACTCACAGAAATACTGAGCGGATGTCCTGGCCCAACTATAATTCCAGCACTCAGGAGACAGGGAGAGGATTCCCAAATCAGGGAGCCCTGGGTTCAAGTAGGAGACCCTGCCTCAACACCTAAGATGAAGAGCGATCAAGGAAGGCTCCCGAGATAAGTTTTGGCTTCCATGCACACATGCAAGCATGTGCATACATATACATGCATATCACACACACAGGCATGCACAAAAGAGGAGACGGTGCTGGAGGGATGTGACAACCAAGTAAAATGTGCAACTACAGACTTTTATTGGGAGCCCACCAAGGCCAGCTGGTCTGGGACTGAATAAGCATGGGTTGAAACTGGACTCTCTGAGCATGGCGGACAGTGAAGGCTGATGAGAAGCCAAGGACAATGGCACTAGGTTTTGATCCTAATACATGAACTGGCTTTGTGGGAGCTTAGCTTGTTTAGACGCTCACCTTCCTGGACGTAGATAGAAGACCTTCGTCTTCCTGCAGGGCAGAGAATTTGGACTGCTCTTCAGTATCGAGAGGGAGGGGGAATGGTGTGGGGGGAGGAGAAGAGGAGTGGGGATGGGGGAGGGGAGTGGGGAAGGGGGGCAATATTTGGGAGGAGGGGAGGGAAATGGGAAACGGAGCAGGTGGAAATTTTAATTAAAAAAATAAAAAATAAATAATCTGTAGGAGTGCAGAGGGGCAGTAAGTAAGTTGACATATAGACTACATATTAGATACTGAATCTGTTTTTTAGGAGTGATAATAACACTGGGACTTACAAAAGAATATTCTTATTTAAGAGATTGATGCTAAACTATTCAGGTGCAAAATGTTTTAAGTACAATTTGAAAACATTTCAGCAAATGAATGTGTGGTTCAACACACTAATTAAACCTCAATTGTGTAAAAGGGACCAATCTGGCAAGAGAAAATGTCTTAAAATATACATAGAAAAAATCTGGAAGCTATATGCCAAATGCTTAACAGTTTGCTCTGGAAAGGGGAGTTCATTTATGAGCCTTTTATGATCTGTATCGGAAGCACATGAGTGACTGTAGAGAGCTTTAGTTAGTTATGGAACTGGAAAATGTCTGTTTCTTTACCTTGTATTGTTTTAGAGGGAAAACGAGACATTGGTCAGGTGACTTATAAACGCTGCACTGGTTTCTTTTTTTTTTTTTTTTTTTTGGTTTTTCGAGACAGGGTTTCTCTGTGGTTTTGGAGCCTGTCCTGGAACTAGCTCTTGTAGACCAGGCTGGTCTCGAACTCACAGAGATCCGCCTGCCTCTGCCTCCCGAGTGCTGGGATTAAAGGCGTGCGCCACGCTGCACTGGTTTCTACTGGCCTCAGCTTTGCAGAAGGGTTCCCACAGAAGCAGTGTGTGACAGTATGCACCTGTACCGCCACGAAAGCCGAGGCCCGATGATTGCTGAGCAGGAGGCCAGCCTCGGCGACATAGCGAAGCCCTGTCTCAATCAAAGACAAAACAGAAAACAGAATGCACCCCAGAGGGAAAAAAAATCAAAGTCCCTCTGTCCTGAGTAGGTCCATCACCAACATCTGCAGGTCCCTCTAACCTAGTGGTCCCCAACCTTCCTATAGCGGTATTTGTGTTTTAATAAATAAAGCTTGCCTGAAGATCAGAGGGCAAAGCAGCCATACTAGTCACACAGGCCACAGAGTGGTGGCACACACCTTTAATCCCAGGCCCCAGGAGACCGAGTCTAAGGGATCTTGGTGAGTTCAAGGCCACCCAGGGCTACACAAGACTGAATCTGTCTAAAAGAGAAACAGAGCTCATAGGAAGGTTGGTGTGGGACAATTCTGTATTCTGTCAATTATGTTTTAAATAAATGCTGATTGGCCAGTAGCCAGGCAGGAAGTATAGGTGGGATAACCAGACAGGAAGTAGAAGTGGGGCAATGAGAACAGGAGTATTCTGGGAAGAAGGAAGCTCTTTCCGCAGTCCTGTCCAGACACCAAAGAAGCAGGATGTGACCTTCTCTGCTGAAAAAGGCACTGAGCCACGTGGCTAACATATACTAGAATAATGGGCTAATATAAGTTATAAGAGCTAATACGAAGCCTGAGCTAATGGGCCAATCAGTTTATAGCTTATGGAGATCTCTGTGTGATTTTCTCTGGGACTAAACAGCTGGGGAACCAGGCAGACAGAAACCCCCAACAAGCAGGCCCAGCAGTAGTTGGGATCACACGCCTTTAATCCCAGCACTAGGGAGATGGAGACAAGTGATATGGCTGGGCAGAGAGAGGAATATAAGGGGAAAGAGACAGGAACTCTGTGAAGTATGGGGTATGGAGTCTTGAGAATTCATGAAGACAGGATCTCACCCATTTTCAGTCTGAGGTAGAGATAAGAGCTGGTTGCTTTGCTTTTCTGACCTTCAGGTTGAACACCAATATCTGTCTCTGGGTTTTTATTTGTGCTAAACCTTCCTAATGCTGCAACCCTTTAATACAGTTCTTCATGTTGTGGTGACCCCCAACCATAAAATTATTTTTGCTGCTACTTCCTAACTGTAATTCTGCCACTGTTATGAACTGTAATATAAATATTTTAGGGGACAGTGGTTGGCCAAAGATATTGAAACCCCAAAGTTGAGAATCACTGCATTAACCAGCAGCCTCCTTTAGAAGGTTGACTGTATGTCCTATTTATAAGGTACCAGCAGGAGAGAATTTAAAGATCTGGGGTTGCTAAGCCCCAAGGGAAAATACAAATTTGTTTGTATTGTTACTACAACACTACTTAATTTCAATGCAACCATCTGTGCCGACAGTACTTGGGAAATTGGCAGTTTTACAATTAAAAAACAAAAAACAAAAAAAAATCTCTCTCACTCTAGTTTGGATCTGGAATGTCCCCCAATGGCCATGTGTTCAAGACTTGTTTGCTACCAAAGGCAGTGGAACTTGTGCCCAGATTACGACCCCCACAGAGACCACCAGAAACCAGAGAAGTCCAGACTGCAACAAGCAAGATTTATTGTTACTGTAAGCATAATACGAGCTAGCTAGCTAGGAACTCATCACCACATCTCACCCCCCTAGTCATAGTGAGGTAGGGAGGAGTTAGAGCCCCTCTGTGGGGTTAGCTTTTGAAAGGTAAAATCTACAAGCCCTTCAGGGCCGTCAGGGGGGGTTGGTAGGGGTGCAAGGTCTTTGTTCTTTTCCATCCTGTTATGTCAGCTTGTTCTGTTTTCAGAGCAAGGTCACTCTGTTCCTGAGTCAGGACACTTCATCAGTCTCCACCAGGTGTCCTTGTGCTTTGGAATTTCCCGAGGGGGGGGGGCACTATCTTTTCTGGGAACATGAAGCTTGTCTGGGGTTTTTGATTTTAAAACAGTCTGCTAGGAAGTTCCTTCTTGTTCCTTTGAGAATAAGGGACGAGGGTCTCACACTGTTTATGAGGTGGTCTTCTGGTCAGAGGTGGCCCTTGAAGGGGTTATGGAACCCCCCAACCCATCCTTGACTTCCGTTTTTGATTCCCAGCCTTGCAAGGGCAGCTTTGCTGTACCACACTCCCCTGCCATGACATGCGGCCTCACCACGGGCCCCAAAGCAATGGGGACTGCAGTATACATTGTATTGGTGACTAGATTATCGTGTGCTGTGCAAGCCCCTCTCTCATCTCAGCGTGTTGATGTAAAGAGTCCCCCCGAACTGTCCGGGGTCAGGCTGACCCCTCTGGCTCTGTGACCGAGGCAGGGAAAACAGCAAAAATGTCAACGTGCAAGACACAGGTTACTACTGTGTGTCCCGTGTATAAAAATGTCTGCCTGGGAAGGGGCAGCTGGAAGCTCGCCCATGAGGAGAAATCTGCTCAGGTTGGTGACCCAACCCAATTTCAGCTGGTTGTTGGAAGCCCAATTTGATGCTATTTCTTTGGTTTGCTCTCAATCAGGTTGATCCAGTTTGTGCTGGATATGAGTGCCTGATTTGATGATGCTTTGTATTACGGGAGGCTTCTATCTGCCATGTGTTACTTGTGCTTGCTGTATAATTAATAAACTCAGTCAAAACCAAGAATGGCTATAGTAGATTATTCTGCAGCCTACAAAACAGGGCCGGTCTCCATCATGACAGGAGCCAAAACTGTGAGCCAAAATGAGATTTTGGTGTTCGAAAGTTGACTTATCTCAGGTGTTACTTTAACAGAAAACTAAGCCTCCTTATCTCCAAAGCTGGGTGTGGTGTGCACCTCCCAGCACTTGGGAGGCTGAAGCAAGCAGACCGCAGACCTGAGTTTGGAGCCAGCCTGATCTACAAGTTCCAGGACTGCCAGGGCTATACAGAGAAACTTTGTCTCAAAAAACTAAAAAGAGAAAAAGATAAAAAATGTCTTTTCACAATTAATTATTACACAATAAAACTAGGGAAAGATTAGTAGAGTGCACTGTTGTCAAAACCCCAGTTTTAGTAAACTCCACAGCTTTGTAAGATGCTACCATTGAGCAGACTTAGATAAAGGGAGCTCGGGGACTATTTCTTATAAATACATGAGTCTACAACTGGTCCCAACAAAATTTCCAACTAAAATATTTTTAAGGGCTGGAGAGATGGCTCAGAGGTTAAGAGCATTGCCTGCTCTTCCAAAGGTCCTGAGTTCAATTCCCAGCAACCACATGGTGGCTCACAACCATCTGTAATGGGGTCTGGTGCCCTCTTCTGGCCTGCAGGCAGACACACAGAAAGAATATTGTACACATAAGAAATAAATAAATAAATACAAAAAATATTTTTAAATAATCTACATGCATACCAAACACATGACAACAAAGTAGGAAGCAAAGATCTTTATTTTTTAAAAAAATTTATTTATTAAAAACAGCAATTTCTAGCTAAATAATATAAAGCATCTTAAATTAATTATTTCAAAGTATGTACACTCTGTATAAGTAAACACTTGAAACTGTACATATTTAAACAAATATTCATTCAGCAAACAAGATGGATCAGTACTACCTTCCCAGCACTTGGTAAGGTGTTGAGTGTTTTCAGAAACAAAAAAATCAAAACCAAGAACAAATGTCTCCTGGAGAGCGTGTCCTGCTCTGCACATCAGACTACTGAGTCACAGTGCTGCACACTGACGCCCGCATTTCTTTGGAAAGGCTATTTGAACACCAAATGTACATATAATACACAGAACTGGATATTACAGTTTATCACATTAGACACGTATTAAAATAGTTAAGTATAATCTTCCTAACTCATTCATTTCATAGCAAAGAAAAATATGGACCCTCTTACCTTCGAGTTTCCCAAAATACAGAGTAATATGCTCTACCAAGCAATGTCCACCACCAATCTAAACCGCGTTGAAAATCAAGTGGCCTGTTGCATCAGGACAGGTCACCCACGTGCACACTGTGCAAGAAGCTGCTCCTGTCACTCCACCTGCACCATGAGGTCACTTCCCCTATTTCAGAGCCCTCAGCACTGTCCCAGCCACAAGACTACGGTTTGAGTTAACTGAAGAAGCAGACTACATTTACTTAACACCAGGGTCTAAGCCAATCCAATGCCAAATTCAAAGAGGAATTTGTAGGAAAATTCATGGATGCTTATAGTCCTTTGACTCTTGATTGGTATCGTTGGTATCGTGTTTAAGGTACGGGGTACAGGCAGTGTTTGCCACACTTAGGTGTTCAGTTGTGGCAGGACTGGGGACCTCAGAAGGCTGGTGTCTAGTACAATATAGGCAACCAAAGAATATTCACTTTATAAAGGATTGCAACCAAGGTCAGCAGAAGGCCAGCCGCTAAGCTCCACTCCTGGGGCCCACTCCCCACAGACTTCTCTCTCCACCAGTAACTCGTACTCACACTGGTGCCCATACTATGAAGGTCTGACTACTGAGATATACCTGACTCCTGAGGAGAGCACAGTGCTTCCACGAGGCCTTGGCTCCTGGCAACTGCCTCACATCAAGTCCATAGGAAGAGGATAGCCTGAGTCCAGGAAAACCAAGATGCCATCTTAGAAGCAACCAATCCACTCCCAACGCAACCTCAAGATGGCAGGGAAAACCCTGCATCGGGATGCAGAAGTAAGATTTCTCCAAGTAACAGTAACCGTGGAATGCCGGTGGATAAATGCCTTGCAGTGTCCACAGGAACAATCAGGACCCAGCAGCTCCAGGAAGCTGAGTTCCTACCAAGTTCACACTATTTATCGTAACCTACTTTTATTGCACAGTCTCTGTGAAGAACCGTGTCACTGTGAACCCGGCACCTCTTATACCTCTCCATTTCTGGAGACCATGTCACTGAGGCAGCTCCCCCTGCTGTCAATCTTTGGCATTTTGATCTTCTGCTTCACTCAGGGTTCCTTCTGCAGGCAGCACTGAGCAGCACACCTGTCTCTCAGGAGCCATCCCACACAGGGGTCCTGGGCACCCTGCAGGCTGCAGGACTCCTCAGGCCTTTCCCAGGGGACTGACGATGTCACACCGTGGTCCATGGTAACTATTTAGAAACTAACAGCAGGAGATTCAGCTGAAAAGAAACAGGGAGGCCTGTGTTAGTGGCTCTGCGGACTTTCACCCTCAGAAGTCTCCAATCCCAAAAGCATGAGGAGAGGGCAAGCCTGAGGTGTTTACAGCCACTGGAGGCCCCGCAGGGGGCTGTGCTCCGCTGCCAAATCCAAGCCCAAGTCACAATCAATGAAGGTAACAGCAAAGCAACACACAAATGCGGACATATATACATAATCCACGCCACCTTGTTCCACCCAGTGTTTTGGACAGCACCATTGTAAGGTGAATTTTTATTTATTTATTTATTTATTTTTAGTTTTTCGAGACAGGGTTTCTCTGTAGCTTTGGAGCCTGTCCTGGCACTATCTCTTGTAGACCAGGCTGGCCTCGAACTCACAGAGATCCGCCTGCCTCTGCCTCCCAAGTGCTGGGATTAAAGGCGTGTGCCACCACCCCACCACCCCCACCACCACCCCCACACCCCCAACCCCGGCTAAGCTGAATTTTTAAAATGATGATTTTGTTTTGTTTATTTAAGGTACAGCCCAGGCTAGCCCTAAACTCAACATCTCCCCTCCCTACCTCAGCTTCCTTAGTGCTGGAATTTAAATGACTTTAAAGAAAAAAAAAAAAAAAGACAGAAACTCGTGTAGTTTGGACTAGCCTCAAACTCACTATTTAGCTGAAGGTGACCTTCATTTTGATCTTTCCCCCTCCCAAGTTTTGGCTGTAGACTTGTAGAACACTAGAAGCCATGACTTCCCAATATGACTCCAACTATCCACACACACAACCGGGAGGGAGGGAGGGAGGGAGGGAGGGAGGGAGGGAGGGAGGGAGGGAGGGAGGGAGGGAGGGAGGGAGGGAGGGAGGGAGGGAGGGATGACAGACTGGAGGGACGGTTCAGTGGTTAAGAACACCTGCTGCTCTTGTAAAGGACCCAAGTTCAGTTCCCAGCACCCACACCCTGCAGCTCATGACCACCACTTTAGCTCCGGGGCATCCGACCACCCTCTTCTGACCTCCACAGACACCTGCACATACCCACACAGAGACCCAGACATATACAAATAATCTAAAATTTAAAAAAAAAAATAAATCTTGGGCTGGAGAGATGGCTCAGTGGTTAAAAGCAGCGACTGCTCATCTAAAGGTCCCGAGTTCAATTCCCAGCAACCACATGGTGGCTCACAACCATCTGTAATAAGATCTGGTTCCCTCTTCTGGCCTGCAGGCATGCATGTAGGCAGAAAACTGTATACACAATAAATAGATAAATCTTTTTAAAAAATTAAATCTTAAAAAAATTAAAAACCACATGCTACAATGTTTGAGCCTTGAGGGTGTGCTGAGTGACAGACCCCAGTTAGGAAAGACAACACATGACTCCACAGGATAAAATAATCCTAATAAGCAAATCCACAAAGACTGGGGCGGGGAGGAGGAGGCTGGTGAGTGATAACTGTGAGAAATGAGAATGTTCTAGAATCAGAGGACGGTGATGGTCGTGCCGACTTGTAAATATACTAGGAACTGCTGAGCTCTACACCTTAGCAGGAGAACTTTGTGGAGCATGAACTCTCCCGTTACAGCAATGTTCCTAAGTTCCCACACGGCTGCTCTCACGTGCTCCCCAGTCTCTCCTCACTCCACTAGGCTCTCAACAACCTGACCACTCCCAAGACTCTCTAGTCCTGAAGGCAAGAAATAAGTTATTCTCCAAAGAGCCAGGCTACTCCTAAGACATAACATGAGTCTGATCAAAATTTTCTGGCTGAATGGAATAATGAAATAAATGCTGACACAAACTGGGCTCTAATTTAGGTTATTAAATTCAGAGAGGAGAAAAAAACAGACAGGTCCAGCATCGATTCTAGTTCCTAAAATAACTTCCGTTTCAGGCACTTGCATGCTAGCCTGTTTCAAACACGGCGACCTGGCAGGCTGACACACTGAGTCCTTCACAAATAGGCCAGCCAGGGGAGTGGGGGGAGGGGGCAATGTGTGGGAGGAGGGGGAGGGAAATGGGAAACAGGGAGGAGGTGGAAATTTTAATTAAAAAAGAATAAAATGAATTAAAAGAAAGAAAATAAATAAATAAATAGGCCAGCCATTATCAGAATGGATTAAACAAGAGACTAAAACTCTAAAGCCACTCCCCAGAATTAGACACAATTCAAAGTTTCAATTCTTACTCATTAAGATAAAAAAATGTGAAGTTGTCAAATTAAAGTTAGAAATGTTTGCTCAAACGTGTTATCTGCTCAAGTGAACTAAACAAGAGGCCGTTAGTCTATGGATACCTGTTCCATGGAAGGACAAGCAATGATCTGGATGTCTTCAGGGCTGAACTCTTCCTTTAACAGAGCATGGAACTTCTGGTAGACTTGCTGAATGTTATTCTTAGAAAGGAGAGACCATATCAGACAGTCCAGGGGATAAATGCACACGCCATAAACAAGCAACGCTAAGAGCATTAAATCATCATGGTTCTTCCCAAAACGAGTAGAGGAAATATATTTTTATGAGATTACCAAAGACATATAATTTGTACTTTAATATTTTACACGCTAGCACAACCTGATGAAGACTTATCAGATAATTCCTAGAAACATTAAACCCTCGTAGATCTTATCCCCCCAGAGCACAGTAAGTCTTCAGCAATTTCTTACACAAAAGAGAGGAAGTTTCAAGACACATTAAAAAAAAAAAAAAAAAAATTCAACCAGTGCCGTGGGTAAAGCTGTGAACTCAACACGAACTGGAAGCTACGAGTCTTAAATCCACTCTGACACTTAATCCCTTGGTGGCTGTTACAAGTCATTTATTTCCTCTGCTCACCAGTAAAACAGGGCATAAATCCTGAAACGCTGCTCTCCCAAGTGTTGGGCCACAGTGCAAAGTGCAGATCTGATTCTTCTTTTTGCTTACTTATTAATTTCTACTTTCAAAATTAACAAAAAACTTAAGACAAAGTGAGCAAGGAATACAATCTAAGCCAACAGATGTAGGTTCTGGAGCCTCTAAGACCCCAGAGAGCATTAACATCGTGGCACTGAAATGTCTGTAGGAAGGGAAAGTGACAGGACAAAAACACATTTCAGTCACCAGCCAACAAGCGGTACACCACTCACCCTAACAGGCTTAAACAAGATGAACTCGGTGTCCTTATTGGACAAGTACAGTGACATGCTTCTCAATGTCAGTGGCAGCTTCGTTTTTATTGTCTTGTAAGCAGTGGCCACGAGGTCATTGACCTTCGCTGTGAAGAAATTACCCTGGTTAGTGTTACAAAGAAAAGGACAAATTTCCATTTTAATTCAGAGGGGAACCGAAAAAAAAATAGAAAAGGAAAGACACTTTATTTCCCCAAAGAATCTCTTCCCTAATTCTTGTTATTTATCAAGTTTAACCACAAGCCTTGTAAACATTCATTAAGTATATGTGAATAGAAACTCGGAACCCAAGGACCAGTGCAGCCAGAACCCCCCAGCTTGGGTCAGAACGCTCACAGGCACTGTAATTTGTGCCTTTGGAACACAGAAGTAAAAGAGGAGGTTTAAAACTTCAAATTATTTTTAGGGAAACAGCAGTAGTGGGGTAAGAAGAAACAAGGTTCTCTGTGTGCATCTCCAATAGTTTTGTTTAGAATATTCATAAGAGGCTTATCTACACATGGTGAAGCAGAACTACGGACCCATCTATCACGGTCTTATACTTCCAGATGATACAAGGAATGTATTCTAAAGTTTTTAAGTAAAGATCTAAGCAACCCATGTGAAGCATCAAAAAGGGCTATGTGGAAATAAGTATAGTCAATCATCTGCATGAAATATTCAAGAGGAAATCACCACAATTTCTAAAGTGCTCAGTCTCACTCAAAATTCGATACAAATTACACCAGTGAAATACTGGTAAAAGGATTCAGATTTCCATGATTGGCAAGGTATAGAGAAATAGGTAAACAACCTTCTACATCCTTTGATTAATATAAAAATATTCAAAGGAAAACAAATAAAAAAAAAACTACAAGCCAGATATAATGGTGCCCACTTGCAATCCCAGCATTCGGGAGGCTGCAGAAGGAAGGTCCTGAATTTGAAACCAGCCTGGGTGGGACAGAGACCCTGTCTCATAAACAAACTGAATGAAAACCAAAGGACACTAAGAGACAGAGTGTCTCCATCAGCTGTTTATAGGAGTATAAGATGCACCTGAGGGTGCTAGACAACATCCTGAGAAAAACCCACTCAACTACTAAAGATTATGCCATTTAAGATTATTCCATTTAAGCATTCACAAAATACTAAGATATGTAACAAAATATAACATATATATATATAATATAACATATAGATTATATATATAATTTACTAAAGAGTATATGGAAGACCCAACTGAAACATTAAATACATTCATTAATAAACTGACTCAAGGAATCACTGATGGAGGAATTACTTTCATTTAATAAAGAAACTGCCTTGGCCCCTTTATAGGCCAGCCCTTAGGTGGGTGGAGTAAACAGAGAGAATGCTGGGAGAAAGAAGCCGAGTCAGGAGTCGCCATGATTCTCCCACTCCAGACAGACGCAGGTTAAGATCTTTCCTGGTAAGCCAGCTCGTGGTACTACACAGATTATTAGAAATGGGTTAGATCAATATGTAAGAGCTAGCCAATAAGAGGCTGGAACTAATGGGCCAGGCAGTGTTTAAAAGAATACAGTTTCCGTGTAATTATTTCGGGGCATAAGCTAGCCATGTGGGCGGCCGGGTGCCGGAGACGCAGCCCTGCTGCTCATATTACAACAAATCACGGTGTGGCGAGGTGTTCTATGCAGAACAGAACAAGCAGTCGGGCACACTGGTATCAAAGGGGCTCCAGAACAGGCAGTGAAAGATAATGAGGGAGGGTGCAATCTTACCTGGACAACTGCAGTCTGTGTGTGCTATGTGTATATATATATATACACATACATACACACAAACAACTCGGGAAAGGAACTATAGTTAATTATCGTCAAGAGAACTAGTTTACATACAGATAGAGAATAATAATTATTTTATACTTTTTTCATAGGTCAAATTTTGTATCATGTAAAAGAGTTTAACTGAGGGAAGTTTGGGCAAAAACATTGTAGGAATACTAATGCTCTTTCCCAGGAATTGCTCATTTTTCATTAAATAAATGAAGTCTCCTTCAAGGTCCTTTCTCCTGGGTTCTGGTTCCATCATCACTAAATACTTTAGGGGTCACTAAATCAGACTTGAAGGCTCTCAGTAACCACAAAGTGGGTACACAGGCTATTGAACCCAGTACCCACCAACTCCTAAAGATGTATTTCCTAGCTTAACAAACTGATATTTAATTTATAACTCATGAGATAATTTCCCCAAAAGCTGAGCTTAGGGCAGAAGGTTCAACAGTTTCTAGACTGTTCTCCTTGGTCCACCTCAGGAGGTCCAATGTCCAATGTAAGGATATTACTCACTACAGGCCATGAAAACCAACTCCACACCTCCCAGGTGGCCAAAGGGGCATAAGATATATTTGCAAGATAATGAATGATCCCTTTAGGATAAAAAGTAAGTTAAATGACCAAACAGAAAGCCCTATTCCAATCTGTCCTGTTAGCTACTGCTGTACTAAAGGCAACTGAAGTAAAACTGAAGCCCACGAGACACCCCCCACCCCATCATGGAACTGTTAGAAATAATCTTGAGAAAAATCATGGATCCTACTTCAAGAGAAAAGATCTTTCCAGAAAGGGCCTGGGCTTAGCTACAATAGCATGCTATGCCTGCTTGCCAGTGTTATCTATTTTAAGAAAGATGTATTGCACCTCAGAGTTCCATTTACGTAAACATTCAGAATACAAACCAGCTCCTATTTCTAAATAAGCACTGTAAGCCAAAGGTTCAAATTAATTCAAGATCAAGAGAATGAGCCCAGAGTCATACTAGCTAGGGACTGGCGAGTGTCCTACTGTGAGGACCAGCAGTCGGCACAGCGGTAGCCTGCAGTGACAATTCCAACACTGCCAGCGGAAGATTTACTGCCTTGGACAATATACTACTCTATCAAGTGTGTTTGAGTTTTTGTTGTTGTTTGTTGTTTTGAGACAAGGTTTCTCTGTAGACGAGTCTGGCCTGGAACTCACAGATATCCACCTGCTTATGCCTTCCAAGTGCTAAAATTAAAGGCGTGTACCACCAGCACCTGGCCATGGGTTTTTTTTTGTTTTGTTTTGTTTTTTGTTTTTGTTTTTGGGTTTTTCAAGACAGGGTTTCTTTATAACTTTAGAGCTTGTCCTGGAACTAGCTCTTGTAGACCAGGCTGGCCTCGAACTCAAAAGATCCGCCCGCCTCTACCACCTGAGTGCTGGGATTAAAGGTGTGTGCCACCACCACCCAGCTCCGTGTTTTGTTCTTAAAAGATGTCATAGATGTCAATCTCAAATATAAGGCAAATGCTTGAAATAATGGAGAGATACATTGTCTCCAAGGTCAAGGGGTGGGGGGAGGGAGCAGAAGCACATCCTCAAAGTCCACACAAAGAACCTTTGAAATAAAACTGTCTCCTTCCTTCCAAAAAGAACTGGCACCTGTCTTAATGTATACATCTTCCTAAGTAAGACAGCTCTAGCTACTTCCTAGTTCAACTTCAAATTCACCCAAAGCATTTATGACTGAAAATTCTGAGACAGGACAGCATCAATCAACATTTTTATATGGTAATAAAATTTGACCTGTGAAAAAATGTAAAATGGAAAGTACTTCTTATTCCTCACCTGCAAACCAGTCCTTCTCTCAAAGGTAGCCACTATTATACTTCTTCCCCACTGCTGATAAACACGCTGTACATGCTGATAAACACGCTGTACAGACTTTAAGTCACCTGCATAAGACTGGACCATCCCTATTCAAAGGAGACACATCCCTTTCTTACACCATGGGAAACCAATGGTGTCACAAAACTGATTCCAGGTTAGGGACCTGTAGCTGTCAATCTACACGGAGAAGCCAGAGGAACTCTCTGGATCTCTCATTATAAGCAAAAGCGAGCCTCCAACTCAGAAACAGTTCCTCCATGACTAAGACACTGTTCCTTCAGCACTGTCTCAATTTCAAAATATGGGTCATGGGAGGGCCAGAGAGACCAATGTAACAAAATTTATTCTGGTTAATGGTAACTAAAAATGTCATTTTAAAATATGCTAAAAATCACCCAAAGGGGTGTGATTCTAAATGTCTAATACCTAACACCAAAGACCCCCTCCACCTGCCAAAAAGAAAAAAATCCTTTAGCATAAAAAATTTGCATCAGCTTTTTCCATCTCCCTCTCGAAGAGGCAGGTTTTCTCTCTCTCTTCTGTCTCTGTCTGTCTCTCTCTGTCTCTGTCTCTCTCTTTCCTCTTCTCCCACTCCCTTCCATACTTCTATAATCCACTAAATAAATATATAAATATCCAGCCTCACTCTGCAAAAAAAAAAAAAAAATTTGCATCAATGGAAGAGAGGGACTGGAAATATCTCAAGTGAATCTGCAAATCAGGCAGTAGAACTGCCTGCCAAATCCAACTGACTCCTTCATTTTTTACACATTTCCCCCCAAACGCTCTAAAATTGTCAACAGAGGAAGTAACTTGGAGAAAAATCAGGAAGAAAATAGTGGCCCAACATTTCTTCATGTGCTGAAAATAAGTGTGTTCCTCCCATCATTCACCCTGTGCAGTGCAGTGTTCCCACCAAAGCCAACGCCAAGGAGCAGCCTTGCACAGAAGCCTGCGAGCACAAAGCACTTCCATGTCAGTCACACTCCATTTTTAATTGAGTAAATTTCCAAACCTCCTTCTCTCCTTGAAATGAATGTTTGTCAGATGCAAGTAATGCTGGCCAAGTAAGACCTGTCAGCCCTAAGCTGAATCTGGCTTTAACCCGCGTCTAGTAACCCAAAGCAAGCAGGAAACCACGTCCCAGAGGTCACAGTGAGGGCTACACATACAGAGTGGTAACTTCCTAAAAGGAGAATTCCAAGAAAGTAAAACCCCCGATACCTGGTTGTGCCCACGGCTGCTGTGACAGGGTGTACTTGGGGCCTCCCTGACTGGCCATGGTTTTCAGTGCTGACACCTAGAAGAGGAAATAAAAGCAGAGGTTTCATTTCACCAATGGCAAATAAACAGGGACTGCTCGCAATACACAGCACCATTTAAGTCTATTAGATAAGGCACAATGGTAATCGCATGCACAAGTCTAGCAAAACTGCATATCTCACAAGCTTTCACAGCTAGACTTTAGCTTTTTAAACTTTTGTGATTGTAATGCATGTGTTATTCTGGGGAGAAAAACAAAACAGCAACAACCTATCAGGCATTCTGCTTGAGACCTTTCAGGGCACGAATCTCTGAGGGAATTTCACCAAAAAAACAAACAAACAAAAACAAAAACAAAAAACCTGGACCCTCTGGAAAGACTGCTGTGCTAATACTGAGTCGTTATCATTGGGAAAGTGTTGCTCACAACTGCACAAGAGGCTCCTCACAAGGACTCTTCCCCCTGCTTTTTTAATCCCATCTCAGGCATAGAAAATGTCATTAAAACAAACAGTAACCTGGCTAGAAGACTGGAGTTTAGTTCCTGACACCTGTAATTCCAGCTCCCAGGGCAGGACTCTGAACTCTACAGGAAAGCACACAGATGACACACATTCACATGGACAGACACACAGGCACACATTCACACACAGACACACATTCACACACAGACACATAGACACACAGGCACACGGGCACACATTCACATGGACATAGGCACATAACACAGGCACACAGACACACATTCACACACAGACACACAGACACACGGGCACACGGGCACACATTCACACACAGGCACACGGGCACACATTCACACACAGGCACACACAGACACACAGGCATACAGAAACATAAGACACACACACACAAAGAAATCCCGTTGGGCATGGGGGATGCACCTGCAGAGTCAGCATCTGGGAAGCTAAGAATAAAGTACCAGAGTTTGAGACCAGCCTGGGCTATATAGTGAGACCCAATCTCAACAAATGACAACAAATAAAGTTTTCAAATACAAGGCATACATATGCTAAAGATACAGACCTAGAAGCAACTTTTGCATTTTTTCTCTTTGACAACCTAGCTGGCTTTTCTGTTGTTGTTTTGTTTTGTTTTTGAGGGGTGGGTGACTAGAGACAGAGTTTCTCTTGGTAGTCCTGAATGTCCTAGAACTCACTCAGTAGACCAGGCTGGCCTTGAACTCAGAGATCTGCCTGTCTCTGCCTCCCAAGTACTGGGATTAAAGCATGCACCACCATTCAGTGCATGAACTATTTTTTAATGGAGAGACACGTTGCAAAGGTCCAAACCACAAAGAAAACTGAAGGATTGACTCCAGCTTTCCCACAAGGGCAAAATATTTAGACAAAGGCTCGGCAGAGCAGCATACAAACATTAAGGCCTCACTGCGGTCTCTTTCTCCTCTCTAGCTCTGCCTTGTCTTTACTTTCTACTCCAGAACCAATGCCCAGACCTTTGCTCGTACGGCCCATTGCAGACCTCACCTCCACCTCCTTGCACTCAATTTCTTTCATGTCTTCTTTTATTGTTATAAAATTTTTTTTATTGTTATAAACTGTAAATGGTTGAATGTGGCAGTACACACCTTTAATCCCAGCACTCAAGAGGTGGAGGAACTCACCAGTCTCTGTGAATTCCAGGCCAAACTGGTCTACACAGTGAGTCCTAGACTAGCCAGGGCTACATAGTGAGACCTTATTGCAAATAAGTGCATGTAAATTAATTTTAAAAAATAAATTATATATTATTATAAATTAGACAAAGCTAAAAGAAAATATTTACTGTTAGTGGACATTACCCCAATATTTTCCAGTGTAAATATATTCACATATTCACTTATAAAAATGGGACCACAATGTTCATTAACTTTTTCTAGAAGCTATATTCTAGACCTTTTTCTGGTACTAAAAGTATTATTATTATTATTATTATTATTTGGATTTTCGAGACAGGGTTTCTCCATAGCTTTTGGTTCCTGTCCTGGAACTAGCTCTGTAGACCAGGCTGGCCTCGAACTCACAGAGATCCGCCTGCCTCTGCCTCCCGAGTGCTGGGATTAAAGGCGTGCGCCACCACCGCCCGGCCTAAAAGTATTATTTTAAATATAACCACTGTCAACTATTCCATTGATTGTTCTAGGATCTCACTAATTCACTAATAACATAATTTGGGCTTTTTTAAAAAAGAAAGGAAAAACAACAGTGTCATACTATATTGACCAGGTGAACCTGAAACTCACTCCCTAGCTCAGGCTGGCACTGAATCCACATTCTTCCTCCATTTTTAGTCAGTAGTTAGATTTCATGACCAAGGCAACTCTTAAAAAGAAAGCATTTAATTGAGGCCTTGCTTGCAGTTTCTGAGGGTTAGTCCATTATCATCATGGTGGGGAGTATTGGGGCAGGCAGGCAGACATGGCGCTGGAGAAGGAGCTGAGAGTCACATCCAGATCCACAGGCAGCAGGCAGACAGAGTGGAACTCTGAGCCTGGTGTGGGTTTTTGAGACCTCAAAGCCACACACTTCCTTCAACAAGGTCACACCTACCCAACAAGGCCACAACTACCCAACAAGGCCACAAATCCTTCTAACCCTTTCAAATACTGCCCTGGAGACTAAACAATCAAATTTATGGGCTTATGGGACCATTCTCACTCAGTTCACCATACCCACCTTCAATGTGTGCCACCACGCCTGGCCAGCTGTCTATTTAAACCCACAGACTTCTATATTCACCCTGGTTGCTATCTGCAGAATTTACTTCTCTGTAAGTCAGGGCTCATTTCTTCACAAGTTCTCCTAGATCTGAAGAGGCAAGCCCTCCTAACAAAGGCGGCCAGAGACAGAAGAAAGAAGAGCTTTCCTCAACTGGCCCATCTCTTACAGAGCCTGGAGAGCAGTGCGGACCCACGCTCCACGTGATCACTGCTCTAAGCACTTTAATGTTGACGGAGTTTATATCTTCATTTCCCAACCAGGTTACAATTCTTTAACCACGAGAATTAAATTTATAAGGTCAAATTCTACTATACGCACTACATTAAGAAAAAAATCTTAATTTATACATAGTAACCAAACTAACAACACTTCAAAGGGAATCATAAAATATACTTGCAAAATTCTATCCAACAAAAAAATGAAAAGCTTTTACCTGTAAGTGAGTCTTTAGCAAAGGCTGGCTCCACCAGAAGGATATAGTATAGCGCAACCATAACCCGAATATGCTTCCTTCAAAATGCCCTGATTTATACTTTGCTGATGCAAATCTTCAGTTCAGTTCTGTCTTCTTTCACTATAGCTTTTCTGAGGAGCTTCACAATGACAAAATCCTCACACTGTTCTATGCAGTCCTCATATCAGCCTCAGACAGGGCAGACGGGTGCTACAGCTCTGGACAGAGGTTCCAGAGGGAGACCAGAAGTCACTGACTTACTGGTGATTTCATTAGGAGGTAGCAGACAAGGTTCCTAGTCATTGTGGTGGTTTGAAAGGAAATAACCCCCATAGGGAGTGGCACAATTAGGAGGTGTGGCTTTGTTGGAATAGGTATGGCCTTGATGGAGGAAGTATGTAGCTGAGGGGGTGGCTTTTGAGGGACAGTTCACTTCCTGTTGCCTGAGGATCAAGATAAATGATTCTCAGCTCCTTCTCCAGCACTATGTCTTGCCTGCCTGCCATCATGTCCCGCAATGATAATGGACTAACCCTTTGAAATGTAAGCAAAGTCTCAATTAAATGCTTTCCTTTATAAACGTTGCCATGTTCATGGTATCTCTTCACAGAAGTAGAAACGCTAACTAAGACAGAAATTGCTCAGAAACCAGTGTATTGTTGTGATAGGTATGCCCATGGTTTTTGTTTAAAGGAATATAAACCTTGGTACTGTGGATTAGAAAAGCAATTGAATGCTTTAAGTACTACTTAATTGGTCACACTAGTAGAAACATGGAAGACAGTGGTGCCAAGGGTGATTTGAACAGTGGAGGCCTGGTTCAAGATGTTTCAGAGGAGAAGATAATGTGGCTGATGTTTGTCCTTGTCCAAAGACTCTGTCTGAGCCTAAAGTGAAAAGATTAGGATTAATTCTGCTTGGTAAATCTCAAAACAGCCTAGTATAGACTCTGTCCTGTGGTTATTAGTGTTGACTCTAATGAAGATTATATAATGAAAAGGAGCAAGCTGAGCAAGGAAAAAATACAATATGTATAATTTAAAGAGAAAAGGAGCACCAAAGAAGTGGATTGGAACTAAGTCCTGGGTTCAAGAAGATAAACAGATTAAGAAATGGAAAAAAGCGAGTGGTGACCTCAAGACAAGTTTCCACCCAGCTAAGTTTCCAACTTGTGAAAAGGAATTAAAGAAAATCTTAAAGCCAGGTGTGGAAGTGCACACCTTTAATCCCAACACTCCCAAGGCAGAAACAGGTAGATCTCTGAGTTTGAGACCAGCAAATCACAGAACAGCCAAGCTCAACCAGTGATGGAAACGAATGGAAACAGAAAAGGCTGGTGACGATGTAATTAAACAGGGGACCGTGTTCCAGTCCCAGCAAGAAGCAGAACTTGGCAGCTTCAGCCATGTGGTTCTGGCTTTAGAGTCAAAGGTAGAAATAAGAAGTTATGGAATTTTCCTCCATGACTAAGGAAAGCTGCTGAGGCCAGTTATGTGTCAGAGATGTCCCTGAATGGAGGCCTAGAAAGGGCATCAAGTAAAGCTATGACACTGAAGCCTGGATTGCCTCGGAGACCCCAGGATATTGGAGATGTCAGAGTCATGGGAGACCTGCCCAAAAGAGTTGCTAACAGGGAATGAAGGCAGCCCAAGACAAAGAAGTATGCTGCAGTCAACAGCAAAGCTGAAAGAGTTGAAGGATCTGAAGAGAGTTTTGACATCAGAATTGGAGATGCAGAGTTTAGAGTGCCCAGTCAGTTTTCAGTCTTGCTTTGGTCCAGTATTTACTCGCTATGCCCCCTTCCCTACTTATGGAATGGTAATGCATTTCCTGTGCCATTATATACTGGAAATATGTGATCTGCTTTTTGATTTTTATTTTATAGGAGATTATAGTTATGAATCTCGGAAGAGATTTTGAACTTTAGACTTCTAAATAAGTTTGAGACTGTTATATGAGACTGTGGGGACTTTTGAAGTTGGACTGAATGTATTTTTTTTTTTTTTTTTTTTTGCATGATTTGGCTATTAGCCTGTGAGGGCCAGGGAGTAAAATGTGGTGCTGTGAAAGGAAATGGCCCCCAGAGGGAGTGGCACTATTAGGAAGTGAGGCTTTACTGGAGTAGGTAAGGCCTTGGAGGAAGTGTGTCACTGTGGAGTGGTCTTTGTGGTCTTCCATGCTCAGACTATTACCAGTGTCACAGTTCACTTCTTGTTCGCTGTAAATCAAGATATAGAACCCTCAGCTCTTTCTCCAGCATTATGCCTGCCCGCATGCCACCATGTCCTGCCATGATGATAATGGATTAAATATTTTTTATAAGAATTGTCTTTACAAGAGTTGCCATTACCATGGTGTCTCTTCACAGCAATAGAAACCCTAACTAGACAGTCAAGCACTTTTTCTAACCTACTATGACTCAGAGTCCTATTTAATAGTTTCAAGCAACAAGTATACTAGGGTATTCTAGCATAAGAAAAAGTATTGCAGTTCTTAAAGCCTTAAAGAAAATAATCTGAACCAAATGTTTTTATACATACATCTATCTCAACATTTACCACAGTATTTATTCTCTTGGGTCACCTACATCTTTTGAGAAAAGGGGCGATGTGACGGTTATTTTTACTTGTCAACTTGACAAAATCAAGAATCACTTGGGAGACTGGCCTCTGGGCATGCCTGTGAGAGGTTATCTTGATTGGGTTAATTGATGTGGAAAAAGACCTGCTCACTGAGGATGGCACCATTCCTTTGGCTGGGATCCTAGACTATCTAAAAACAGAAAGTGAGAGCTGAGCACGGGCAATCCTCACTCTCTACTTCATGACTGCAGAAACAATGTGACCCGCTGCCTCGAGCACCCAGTGCAATGACATCCCTGTCACAACAGACTGTAACCTTGAATGTCCTCTCCTAATTTGCTTTTATGAGGGTATTCTATCACCTCAACAGGAAAGATAGTTAAGACAGGCAGAAAAATGAACCAGAAGACTATCTGTAATATATTACAATATATGGTATATATTCGTCTGGTTCATTTATATATTTATATTATACACACAACATACATATATATGCATGTGCATGTATATGTACACATATATGTGTGTGTATGGTGTGTGTGTGTGTACATTCCAGTACTTTTGAAATCAGTTGAACAAGATACAAAAAGGTTTATCCCACATACAACTGATAATTCAAAACTTCATTTCTCAATTTGTGAAATAAAGTCTGGGAGCCAGGGATATGGTAAGAATTCAAGAAAATTATGAGTTCAAGGTCAGCCTGGTCTACAGAGTGAGTTCCAGGATAGTCAAGCATACAGAGAAACTCTGCCTTGGGTGGTAGTGGAGGGGGTGTTCAAGAAAATGAAAATGAAGTATTTCATCACGGATCTCAGGAAAGGAGCACACAAGAAAAGGCTGGTCTGCACCTTGTGACAGGGACACTCTGCTGTGAAAGGAACTGATCTGTAGCTTGTGAAGGGGACTGGACTCATATCTACAAAGTCAGATCAAAAACAAGTCTCCTGAATGCTGAAAATGCCCTCTGTGAACAAGCATGGCTTGTTTTGTTGTGCCAAGCTATATTTGCATTTTTTTTAAATGAGTCTGAACACAGAAGCAAGATGAGAACATATTGTTAATGAGGCTTATAATCAAATGGCACATATTGAGATGAGCAAACAGAACCATAAGCACGTGTTAGCTGGCAGAGGGCTTGCACTAGCACACAAGGCCCCGAGCTGTATAACAGGTGTGGAAGCAAACTGAGCTGAGCTCTTGGGAGACACTGACAGGAGGGGCAGAAATTCAAGTTCAAGGCCAGTCTGAAGTTGAGAACCTGTCTCCAAAAAATGAAAATAAACTGACCACTGCCTCACAGACCCCAAACAGAAGTCGGAGGGGGAGATTTCAGCCAACTGTGAGAGCCCCAGCCAGCACAGAGAAGATGACAGTGTAGACAACAGGACACACCAAACAGGACTCAACTACAACCAGCTCTGCGGTGTCTGTTCAAACTATGTGCTGGTGAGCTCACATACAGAGCTGTAAACCAGCTTTTGTGATAGCTTCCCTAAAAGACACAGTAAGAGCTGGACTCACTCTCCTACCACTGTTTCCATAACTCAAAGAAGAAAGGACTAAAACAGTCTGCACCTTTGTCATAAACTCCTCCAGCTGCTCCACAAACAGCCTGGTCTGCTGCTGAATGAACTGCTCACAGGCTGACTTCAGGTGCCGATCTACGTCCTTCTTAGAATCGAGGTAATGCTCTCTGATCTCAGGAGTCCCCTGAAAAAGATAAGGCAATTTCCTTCTGTTTGCATGTGCCTAGGAGTCACCAGACATGGAAAGAATACCATTTAGCGCCCACCACCAATGAAACAGACTCCTTCTCACCTCCAACAAGAACTCTATCAAGGCATTGTTGCTATTCAGCCTAAAAAATCTCGGAACAGTCATAGGGTTCAGGATTTTAAATGCTGCATCTGTGAAACAAAATTACTTGTCCAGTGAACATGTACAGGTTCAACAGAGAAGCCCTGGGCAACACTAGCTCTCTATTGCTGTCAAGGCAGGAAGTACTCATCTTCACTAGGTCCCTTCAGGAAGGGCAGAGTGAGTGACAGCAGTGACGACCATATGCCCACACAGTCACTTCCAAAAGTCACAGCTACAAATTACTATTAATCACAATGATCTACTTATAGAAAAAAAAATGATAAGCAGGATAACACACAGAATTTCACTACTTTGTCTCTAGATGTTAAGGAGAATTTTTTAAAAATGCATATACTTACCCAGCTTCTTTATGATCTTGGCTGGCACAGAAATTTATTTACTTGAATGACAGTGAATAAACAAATGTGTCAGCCAAGAAGAAAACACCAAGAGGACATATTTACCCCTTAACCTCCAGACTAACTAGACTCTCTCGGAGTATTAACTGAGGTCTCATTGATGTTCAAATGCAATAAGATATACCATTAGTCATGAGAGGTTAGAGGCTTAAAAGTTAAGAGAGTAAGTATTATTTAGGGACAGTTTTTAAAAGACTATGGCTTTGTTCTTCCTGAATGAAGAAAGCAAAGCGCGCACTGCTCCAGCCTGCAAGCACATGCCCCAGCCCTAGGCACTGCCTCTACCTGGGTCTTAGTGAAAAGGAGAGACTTCACAACAGTGAGCAGAGCCAAGTCACCAACCACATGACCTTCATAATACGGTGGGAAAAGAAATCCTATCAAATCATAGTCCACTTCATTCTCTCACATCTCAGCAGACTTAGAGCAGAACCAAGTGGCAGCAACACACAGACTAGAAAGAAACAAAACAGCCACGCTTCATCCTATTCCCAAATAAAGGCCAGCAGCAGCCACAAGCTCCAAACAGGTAAGTGCCCCGTTATCATAGCTCACACCAAGAGAAGGGAGCCAACCAGGAGCAAGGGGAGAGAAGCTCCTTGTGCAAATACACCTTTAAAACACAGGGCATGCTGGGCGGTGGGTGGCACACACCTTTAATCCCAGCACTCAAGAGGCAGAGGCAGGTAGAGTTCTGTGAGTCTGAAGACAGTCTGGTCTATAGAGCAAGTTCCAGGACAGGTTCCAAAGCTACACAGAGAAACCCTGTCTTGAAAAATCGAAGGGAAAAAAAAAAAAAAAAAAAAAAAAAAAAAAAAAAAAACTGGATATTCTTTAAAAGCAAAGCCCAGAAAACCTGAATCCTATTTAAAATTGAAGACAAAGCCAAAAAGCATTTACTGTGAGGATCATATAATAGATTTGGAGGAGAAATACAGGGCCAACTGCTTTGATATGACTAATCAGGAGAACACAGAACTCGGCTGAGTCAAACATGTCCTCTCTCAGATGACCACAGTGATAAGGGAACTAAAAGCCTGCTATCTTCAGGATTCTTTATTAGGCATTTCTGAATCACAGGACACAGACAATAATGAGAGTCACAAGATTGAGAGGGAGTTAGTTCATTATACAAATGAATGCCTAAGGAATAGAGCTTAAATCTCTAGAAATCAGTAAGAAAAAAGATGAAAATCTGTAAGGGAAACAAATAATATTTATAATGTGTCCTTAACTATTTACAATCAAGAGCTTGAACTGTTTGTATTTTTATCTCTTAAAAATCTATTAGTTCGGGACTGGAAAGATGGCTCAACAGTTAAGAGTACTAACTGTCCTTCCAGAGGACCCAGGTTCAATTCCCAGCACCAACATGGCAGCTCACAACTGTCTATAAATTCAGTTCCAGGACACTCGACACCCATAGCAAAACACATTTTAAAAAAGATTGTTAATTCAAAAACAAAAATTAGGAGAAATGAATCCTCTTTCCCAAAATGAGTCAAATTCCTACATATTTCACATCACCTTACTTAACAATAAGCATCTCCATTTTGATGTTATCTTAAACACAGTGACGTCTTTGTATTCATTTTCATTCTTAATGATCTTGGTAATCAATGAAAGTACCAAGACGTCCTTGGCTTCTTTTACACAGGAGAAGATGGGCTATAGAAATTAACTGCCCCTCAGTTCAAGTTTACACAACAGCCAGAAATAAAACCTGACTCTTAGACACTTGAATAAATCCCTATTTGCTGACACATTCTACTTATCTTATAAGTATTTATTATATTGATTTTCATCTGATAGTTGCTTATGGTAATATGTGGAAGGGCCCAGGAGAGTTAAACTGTATTGTACATGGAAATCTTCAGAAATAGCTCCTTTCATGAAGAAAATACAACAAATCAGAAGTAATTAGGGTATCGTCAGCTCAGTTTAGTATGAATAAGTAACATATTTAGCAAGCAAAGCATGCAAAAGAAATTGCAGATGAACATAAAATAAACCTGTAGCCTAGGCTGACACACCTGGACAGGTCAAACACCCATATGTGCCAGCCAGGACAACAAAGTACCTCTAGTTTTCTTGAGGTCCAGGGAAATTTCCTTAATGGTGAATTCAGTGTGAAATGGAGCAATTTGTTCTCGAAGAATCAGAAGGTGCTTAATTAAGAAAAGTTGTCCATCAATCTGAGTCTAAATTATAAGACAAAAGAAATGGATATTATCACAGATTATATCAAAATTGGAACATATAAAATACACTAGCATTCAACATTTAAATCTACGTAGATTTACAGCCCTGAGGTGCCACTGTTCTGATGTACAATAAACTTTCTATGCCAAAGTCACACCTGCCAAAGTTCTCTGGAAAATTCAACTTGAAACTCTGAACATGATCACTTGCTCTACTCAAGAAATCCAAGAGAGCAAACCACACAAAGGCTAGAATGAAAACTCAAGCCTGCTAACGTGGTGCAGATGTAACAATGCTGCAACCTAAGGGTCACACCAAGCAGCAGAAACATGGAAAGGATGAGTCTAAACCCTCTCGCTCACAGACATCTGGTTTCTCTTAGGAGTCAAATGAGTTTCCCCATTTGCTCCACATGGTTTTGATATCTAGAACACTAGATAAAGTGGACTGGCATCCCCACCCTGGATTACCTGCCACCCACAGAGTATTGGCTGTCTATACACAAACCCTGTGCTATCTCAGGACTGTCTGCTATGGCCCTGGGACTTTAGTGGAGCTCTCAAAGTTCTGACCAAGGCCCAGAATAACAATTACAGGCCTCACGATAGAAGTTTGTGTATTAATAAAGCAAGGCTTCTCCTCAAAGCACAACTTTATTTTGAAAACATTTCTAATAAAGTTATCCTTCATAAGTAGTCTAAAAAGACTCATAAACAAAGTGGCAGCTCCTCGATCGCTCTTCCACCAACTTGTAATAGACACAATCTCTACCGAGCAACATGGGCAAGGGAAACTCACTTAGCTGTGGAACACAGCAGCAGATAAATATGAAATGCTATGCATTTTAAATACTTGATCTAGTTGTAAAAGGACAATTTTTGACAGCAAAAACTGGGCTATTTAGACTTCATTTACTTTATTAAAGATGTTGTAACTAAAGTAAATAGTATCATGTTCATTTACTACAGACAAGGTGTTCAATTTATATCTGTAATAATAATTTACCTAAAAAAACTAGAAAAAATCTTATGTTGAAAGGCAAAAATAACACAATCTCAGCCACAAAAGCTAATACACTAACCATGCTTATCAAGCAGAGAGTTTCCAGACACTCATAAACCCTTATAACATGCAGAAAACAGATTACATAAAGATGGTGACCTAAAAGGAACGAGGACAGAGGCTCAGGGGCTTAAAGGAAACGACAGTGTTACAAGAGGCCAGAGCCTCTTCAATTAAGTCAGTCTTCCTTAATTGAGCTGAGAAACATGTTCAATGTACGAAACCTACAGATAATAAAGAAATGTGCAGGGAATAAGGGCAGCGATCACCCAGTCTCCCACTTGCTTCAGGGCATTTTTGTTACATAAAGCACAGGCTTTATCTTTTTCTACGTTATCCTTTGTCTTAACATGGTTAAACAACATTTACTCTGTCACGTCTTTACATTTTGCAGCTTGCTGTGTAGCGATCCATCATATAGAACATGTCCAGTTTGAAGTTAGAAATCGAATTTCTAAATCTGGAATTCATAGGCTCAAACACTTCACACAATGGTGAAATTTTGGCTACATGTAATACGTCTCTGCAGGGAGTGGGCATTCTAGGGAGAGCCTAGGAGCGCAACACTGCTGCCCATGCTCTCCCCCTCTGAAAAGGCTGAGGGAGAAGCACACATCACAAGTTTCCAGTCCCAGAGCCCATGCTGTTCATAAACCATGGCAAGGACTTTAAGTCACACAACACAAGGACTATAACTGCCTATCCTCAGAGCCACTGGCTGAGTTCCTCTGGGTAAGACCATTAGACTATTTATTTAAAATACCATAGGAATGGCCAGGCAAGGTGGCGAAGCCTATCCCAGGCACTCAGGAGGCAGAGAGAGGCAGGCGGTTCTCTTTGAGTTTGAGACCAGCCTGGGTTACAAAGAGAATTCCAGGACAGCCAGGGCTACACAGAAAAACCCTGTTTTTTGTTTGTTTGTTTGTTGTTGTTTTTTTAAAAAGACCCAACAAACAAACAAAATCCTGTAGGGATGATGAACTGCTGCCTCCTTGAACACACTTTCTAGGCATTCTGGGGAAACAGCAGTGCCATTCCCTCACCATGACCCTACTCATCAGGCCTCAGCACGTCTCTGGCACATCAGCACAGTGCGCTCTCTTAGTGCAGCCATGAGCGAGCACGAGATGAACACCAGTTTCCGTCAAAGGGTCTCAAATTTCACTCCGACTAAACAAACAAATCTTACTGCCAAGTTGCTTTAAATTCCCATGGTTCTAAATCAATGTCAAATTGCACAATACTATTACAGGCAATAAAATTCCACCTAACGCTTCATCAAACCTTATTTTTGCTGATAGACTCCGATGCTCCTAGCAAGGACTGTATGCAGGCAGACAATGCTTCCTGTGATAACCCTTGGAACACCGCCCTCTGGTGGAAGAAGAGAGAAACATCAGCCTGCAGCCTTCACAAAACAAAAAAAAAGGAAAATGACAAGCCATGAAGGCAGAAAACAATGTTTACTTCCCTTCATCACTGGATTAATTAATACCTGAAGCATTCTCCCTCAGATTTTTTCACGTCCATTCAACCTTTGTCGACTGTCACATGGCTCTGTAACGTATGTGCATTCACGTCCTAAAACCTTCACATGTTCTTTACTGAACACATATCAGCACCTACTCACTACTAGCATGTGGGGGTCACTGGAAGGTACAGAGATCTAGTAGGCAGGTAGGGTTGGCCACAGTGTCCACTCAAGTACAATCTGATGTAGCGGGCTAGAACAGTGCAGGTTGGCCTCAAACTCCAGACCCTTCTTCCTCAGCCACCGAGTACTGGGCTCACATAATATGTGCACCACCACACACAGCTAGAAGGCTGCTTATAAGCTGAAAATTAACTACAAAGCAAACCATTAGTATAGCTTCTAAACATGTATCCCAGGTGGCTATAGAGGGTGCTTTAAGATTCGCATACAAGGTTCTTCACAACAGGAGGAAGACAGAACAATGCAAATAGTCAACAGGAGAAAGTTGACCAAAAACCGAGCGAATTACAGAGTACTGTGCGTAAATACAAAGAATTCTAAGGACTGTGGTCGAATTCTTAGAGATGGGGGCTAGAGAGACGGCTTAGTGGTTAAGAGCATTGGCTGTTCTTCCAGAGGACCCAGGTCTGATTCCCAGCACCCAGACAAGGGCTTACAACCATCTGACTCCAGTTTCATCTGTGATGACTTCCTCTACCCTCCTCTGGAACAAGCACACACACGATTCCCAGAAATACTTGCAGACAGAACACCTACACACATAAAGCCTTTTTTATTATAAAGTATAATTTAATAGAGCCAGGCTTGGAGGCACCTGCCATAATCCCAATGCAGGACAATCTCTGACATTATCAAGGAGGAGGCCAGCCTGGAGTACTAGAGACCCTGTCCAAGGGATGGGGAAGAAACAAACAAACACCAAACAAACAAAAAAACAAAAGATTTCTACTTCAGAGCTGGACACAGTTGCTCATGCCTACAATCCTAGTACTCAGAAGTCTGGGACAGGATTGCTCAGAGTTTGAGGCCGGCCTGGATTACACAGTTCTAGTGCAGTATTGGCTACAGAGTGAGACTCAGCATCAAAAACACAACAAAACATTTGGATATGAGGTAAGTGGAAAAAGAACAGGCAACCCTGAGGTGCACGCCAAAGCACAAAGTGACCTCCCAGGACGCACCTGTGCCTTGACTGGCCTTCCTGTCAGTATCCACAAAGCTGTGCACTGAAGTCTGGGCTATAAAGGGTGGGTGTGAGCATGACCTTTGCACATGTCCCTTGGGATCTTGGCTCCATAACAGCAAGTTCTGAACCCTGGTCTCATGCATCACTCCCTACTGGGAACCTAAAGAAGCAAAGATGCCAAATGTCCCCCTAGCCCACACTGGATGAGATCTGTGAACCAGTTTATTTCAGAGTAGTATGGGTGACTGACTGACTGATGCCATGGAACAAATGTGAGACCTTATTTGGTCCTAAGAGTCTGAAGTATGAAACACTGTGTGTGTGTGTGTGTGTGTGTGTGTGTGTGTGTGTGTGTACACATACAGAGTACACACCTCTTGAGCCATACTGTTAAAAAAGTAGCAGGGTCTGAACAACTCATTACATGACTACTAGATGCAATCTCTTCACATGCAGGTTACAGCAGCCAATTAAGAAACAGGGTTGAAACCACCAAATTTGTTTTTGTGGGGATTTTTGTTTGCTTGTTTGTTTGTTTGTTGAGAGAGGGTTTCTTTGTGTATCCCTGGATATCCTGGAACTTGTTTTGTATACCAGACTGGCCTCAAACTCACAGAAATCCACCTGCCTCTGTCTCCCAAGTGCTGGGATTACAGAGTACACCACCATGCCCAGCTCAAAACAACCAAGTTTATAAAACAATTTTGTTTCAAATGTAAACTACTGACAGCAAATATGTAGCTAGATCTGCCACTGCAGGGAATGGAAACCATGTAATTAACTCAGCATGCTTAAAACAACTGTTTTCCAAAATAGTACACAGTCTAAAAGGCGCTTTAAAAACTGCTAACTTCAGCAAGTGACTAAACTTAGCTCATGACTAGGAACACAGGCACTCTTGCAGTACCTGTTAAGAATAGTGGCTGAAAATAAGTCAAAACTGGATTTACAGGACTGGGCATGGTGGTGCCCACCGGAAATGCCTGCACAGGGAGGCTGCAGCAAAGGGATCTGCAGGATCAGGGTCAACTAGAGCTAGCTACTGAGCAAGACCCTGCCTCAGCAACAAAAAACCATTTTACAGTGGCTACATTTAGTACTAAGCATTATGCCAATGTGGCATTCCAATGTATTGTTCCACACTCTTTACCACAGCTCTTTGTTTCACACACAAACTCATCAGTAGCTTTAAACTCATTTGTGGTCATGGACTCCTGATGAAGACTACAGCCTTGGTCCTCAGGAAGATACAAATATAAATATAAATACAAATACACAGTAAAACTTACCCACAGCTTCGAGGAGCCCTAAATTAGATCAACCTTCAAGTTGCCAGCATATCTAAAAATCCTGACTTTAAGAATATCAGCACTGCATCAAGACTCTTAAAGTAGGTTAGAACTTAAAAATATTCCAAGAAAATGATAGAATAAGCAATTCACAGTAAAGATAAAAGGATTCACACACATACATCTATGCATCTATATAATTTGGAGAGACAGACAAGCGTTCTTCGCACTGTGGGATACCACATCCCGTGAAGATCTGCTGGAGAAATTGTGCTCTGCGGTCTAGGATTGAGGGAGTCTGTTGAACCTAAAATGCAAATAGGAAAGAACATATATTCCAAGCATGTGGGTATCTGTCATACAGTAACTTACATGGCAGCTAGAAACTATTCATTCTCATTGGCTATCAGTGGCTGGAAGAAATCAATTTCCTCCCCTGCTCCATATTTAATAAAAAATACCCTAGGAAGTCTAAACCAGTATAGGCAGGGGTTAAGACTGAGAAAAGCCTGGAGCACACATAGGCACACATATTCCAGCTGTGCACATATACATGTATGCTCAATACCACTCAACACTAGTTATTTTTTCCCAAATATGATCAATAATCTTTATGGAATAAATCAACAGCATACTTACGGAACACAACCAGATTCTAGAAGGTAGATCTATATGTAACGGGCACCAATGAAGGTAGGAGAGGGACAAGAAATCAATTTTTTTCAGTATAGAGGACTAGACCCGAGCCTGAGCACTCTGGGCGAATGCTCCATCACTGAGCAATAGTCACATCCTCCTCTCCCTTCTTCAACTTCTTACATTCTGAGACAGGATCTTGCTGAGTTGTTCAAGCTGCCCTAAACTCACTTTAGTTCAGGCAGCTTTTCAACTTGTCATCCCCCTGACTCAGCCTCCCAAGTGGCTAGATGATAAGCCTATTGCAGGCCCGGTAAAACAGGACAGTTTTTAAAAGGAACATGGATCAAAGCTGGCTTGCCTGGCACCTTGCCTTCAGTTCTAAGCTGTATTATCACATGATAAATTGTCCCCACCATTCAGGTCAGAAAAGGCAGTTTGGGGCAGTGGGAGTGCCTGAAGAGAAGGCCACCTCTGCAAGAGAGTCACAGTCACTCCAGTATCCAGAGCCAGATTAAAAACAACTACAAAGGTGGCATGCGCACACTTCTCTGGAACAAGAGGCAACACTTATATGTGAACTATTCAAGGACGTCTTAAGAAACTTTATATTTTTAGCGCAGTAACTTGTAGTTACATAAAAGATGTCCTCATTCGAAGAGATGCAATACTACCTGAGGCAAAGTGTCAAGCAAGGACACCAACAATATAGTGTCTAGCTGTCCTGGTGCACTGGCCACACTTTTAATGCCAGCATTTGAGGCTAAAGGAGAACTGTTAAGCCTTCAAGGCTAGCTTAGGTTAGACAAGAAAACTCTACCGACAAAGTATGTTTGTATGCATTGTTGTTAAAAAGTAAGCCTCAAAACTAAGTTGTGCATACGTGTGTTCATTTTGTCTTTTCACTTCTCTACATATTTGGGTTTTTCTTCAATAATACAAAAATAAAAGTCTATGATGAATGAGTAATGTTCCAAATAAATATTATTTCTTAAAAATATCTAGATCTGCTGAGTGGTGGCGGTGCATGCCTTTAATCCCAGCACTCAGAGAGAGGTGAACCTCTGTGAGTTCGAGGCTAGCCTGGTCTATATAGTGAGTTTCGGGACAGGGATACACAGAGAAATCTTGTCTTGAAAAATCAAAACAAAACAAACAAACAAAAAACTAGATCTGGATTGTTCAAACAAAATCTAGAGGAAGGGTTAGTGAGATGGCTGAGTGGTCAAGAGCACTTTCATATATATGTATGTATGTATACGTGACATGTAGGCAGTAGAGGCCCTAGAGCTTTGTTGAAGAATCTAGCTACTATCTGCAGGATCCCTCCTTCCATATAAAGAACCCAAAGTACCAAGTCAGAGTTGCGTGCTCTGAAGCTGCAGCCAGTGTCTGCTCACTTTTCACTATCCTATTTGACTGCTCCAGGGGAGAGTCTCCTGGCAGAGTCACTTTGCCAAGGCAGGGCAACCCCTATGGTCCTCTTGCAGGTCCTCCACCACCCTCCCCTCACTTCTCTACATAAGAAGAAAGCCTGTGCTCTTTACGGGACTGGTAACTGGTGTCTTCACAGAAAAGTGACCACAGCACTGTCAGATCACCATTCTACCTTATGAACATACACATTTGGTCTTCCTCTTGGGAGGTTATTATTCTCTCACGCTGCACACCCTTGGGAAGAAGGGCAATGACTACACTCATGTCTACTGCTCCTCGTGCTATCAGACCCCTGTTCCCATTCTACTGCGGGTACCACGCGGCGGACATGCATTCTTGACCTTAGTGTGAGTTTTAATCCCACTACTTTCTCAGACAGTCGTACACTCTTGGGACTACATTGTTACAACTGCCTCAATTCTCCTCTCTCCCACTAGTCCACCACATTATAGCAGCGCCCCTCCTCTACCGATGTCATCATCCTCAACTGTTTACCACCTCCTCTGCTTCAATCACACTTGCCTACTCTTTCTCAGTCAGCTCAGTTCACTCCTCTGCCCCCATTGGCTCCTTAACATGGGCAATGTCAAAGTCTCCCCCTTCCAAACAATGGCTGGACTCTGCCCTGGGGTGATCTACAAGCCCAAAGCACCAACCACACCTCAGTCTTTATCACTAAACCAGCCCTCCTACTATAGCTCAAAAACAGTGCTTTCAGAATTGTAAGACAACATGACCATAACATTATGTATGTTATGCTATTATGATAAAATTATAAGTCAGAAATGTGGTACATGAAAATGCCACCACAAAACGTAAAACCAATGGAATTTTAATGTCTTATTTAATCCAATCAATCTCAAGTATCAATTTAAAATAATAACTAATAAAAATTTTTACCATGGTATTTTCCATTCTTTAGTTCACACTAAATCTTTAGTTCTGGTATGCAATTAACACGTCTATGGCAACTGCATGCACTCATCACATGTGAAAACACTACCCACATTCCACATTCTCAGGAGGGCTGAACACTGGAAGGGCACAGCTCTATCTCCCTTCCCTGCTGGGTGGCATCTCTGTTGCTATGCTAAAACACTGACCACAATCAACTTAGGGGGAAAGGGCTTGTGTGACCTCCTAACTTCTGTGTCACAGTCCATCACTGAAGGAAACCAAGGCAAGAGCTCAAGGTGGGAGCCTGGAAGCGAACGCAGAGGTCATGGAGGAGAGCTACTTACTGGCTTAGTCACCACGCTTTCCTCAGCCTGCTTTCTTCGATAACTCAGGACCACCTTGTTCAGGGGTGGCACCACCTAACTGTACCTGACCTCGTCACACTCTCTACCCCACTAGCTCTTCACTCTACTCTGTTACATCTGGGATCTATCACATCTGCTCCCAGAAATCAAGAAAGCACAAGCTGCTTTTTATGCCAGAGACAGTCCTCGATAATCTTAATTAACTGGATGAATAAATGCCACAAGTTAAGACATTGTAACATACCAGATTTTCTTAAAGTGCTGGGCTCTCCTTCTTCTAACCGGACATCTGAAAAAGAAGTTTCTGAGGGTGCCTTCTTTTGCTCATCTTTTAAGCTCTGAGCGATTTGCTACATGGAGAAACAAGAAAGAACATTGAAGTGTCTTTCTTCTGAATGTCTTGCAATCTGGACCAGCTGAGCAGATGTTCTGGGAAGACCTATAAATTCAAGTATCACCCTAAAGAACCCACTCATTACAAAGAGGAAATAAACCAGGCAGCAGTGGAGCATGCCTTTAATCCCAACATTTAGGAGGCAGAGGAAGGTGGATCTATGAATTCAAGGCCAGTCTGGCCTACAGAGTGAATCCAAGTTCTCTCAAAAAAACAAAACAAAACAAAACAAACAAACAAAAAAAACAAACAAAAAAAAAAAGAGGAACTACACCAGGCAGTGGTGGGGAATGTCTTTAATCCCAGCATTTGGGAGGCAGAGGCAGGTGGATAATCTGTGAGTTTGGGGCCAGCCTGGTCTACAAGAGCAAGTTCCAGGACAGCCAGGGTTTACACAGAAACCCTGTATTGGAAAAAATTAACAATAATAAAAAAGAAATACATTAAAACAATTTTTAAAAACAAAACAAAATAAATATAAAAACATCCTCCCCCCCAAAAAAAGAACAAAACAAATAAAAAATCATTAAGAAACAGTAAGACAAATCCTGGTCTCTTCAAAACAGTCAGTTCTAAAAATAAAACACAAAACAAAGTAGAGAGGAGTCTTAACTTCATTTTTTAGACTTTTATTTATTATTCTGTGTATTCAAGTTTTTATTCATAAAAAAACTAATGTGCTTAGGAGTCAAGTATCTGGGGACCTTTGGGCTGGAGCAATGACTCAGAAGCTAAAACACATGCTTCTCTTCCAGAGGCCCCCATCTGGTTCCCAGCTCCCACATCAAGGGGCCTGTTACTCCAGAGCCACAGGGATCCTACGCCCTCTTTTGGCCTCTGTAGACACATTTGCATATACACATAAATTGAAAAAAATCTTAAGTATTCAAACTACTTTCAAATGATTATGCAATAAAATATACTGAAAAATATAAGGTGAGGTGACAAAAGCATTAACAGCTACTGATTCCAAAACACCAGAATTTTAGGAACTCTGCTGTGTTTAGGTGAGAAATTCTGCCATGGCTGTGTTAAACAAAAACTGCCCTGAAGCAATGCCTGAAACAAACTCACCCTAAAACAATCGATGGGAGCAAGGGAGTAAAAGTGACCATGACACTGAGCAGAGTCATGGAGACTTCACCGTGGTATTTATTACCTGTATGTACTTTCACTTCTATTTGTAAGTTCTCACTGAAAAAGCTTCAGACTCTCATAACCCTGCTATAGCACCAATACTCTAAAAGGTCACAGAAATGTAGGTACAGGAACAGTCAGGAGGGTCATGGCGACAACTGGAGCCTTCAAGACATAAACCCAAAGTTGGAAGCTGGGCGATGGTGGCGCACTCCTTTAATCCCAGTACATGGGAGGCAGAGGCAGGCGGATCTCTGTGAGTTAAAGGCCAGCTTGGTCTACAAGAGCTAGTTCCAGAACAGCCAGGACTATTACATAGAGAAATACCCTATATTAAAAATCCAAAAACAAAAAAAAGAAAAGAAAAAAAGAGAAAGAAAGGAAGAAAGGAAGGAAGGAAGGAAGGAAGGAAGGAAGGAAGGAAGGAAGGAAGAAAGAAAGAAAGAAAGAAAGAAAGAAAGAAAGAAAGAAAGAAAGAAAGAAAGTAACCAAAGTTGGTACAATACATATTTAGGAGTAGGACAAAGGGTCATGTCACCAGCATTAACTGTGGCAGCTGCTATGTTACCAACCCTCTTACATGCCAATCACCATGAAATAAGAGAAAATGAAGAAAGCACTAATTCAATCTAAAATTTGAGAATGAGAAAACTATATAGTATGCCTACCAAACACAAGTACAAATTAACAATTTGTGTTTAGTTTCATTTCCTATGACTTTTATGGCAAGTAAGTGCATTTTGATTTTATATTTTGAGTGATAGTTTAAAGAGTAATATTCTTTTTTTTTTTTTTTTTTTTTTTTTTTGGTTTTTCGAGACAGGGTTTCTCTGTGGCTTTGGAGCCTGTCCTGGAACTAGCTCTGTAGACCAGGCTGGTCTCGAACTCACAGAGATCCGCCTGCCTCTGCCTCCCAAGTGCTGGGATTAAAGGCGTGCGCCACCACCGCCCGGCTAAAGAGTAATATTCTATCTTAACAAAATATCCACAAGCCATGTGGGATCAGGGAGAAGATGAAGTACAGGTGAAGAAACCGCACCTCCATCATGACTAGCTTATCAGGATATGCCAAGTCTCCAGGCGCTGGTTTGTAGCCTGTGATGTCCGTCTGAATGTAGATGTGGGTCCGGTACACAAGCCTCTCTTGTACATCTTCCAACATCTGCTTTACTCCAGCTGCAAATGCCCCCAGTTGCTCAGCTTTAAAAAGAAAAAAGGCCGTCACCCACTCCTTTAGAGGCAGGACAGTGCTCCCTTTAACTAAACCATTCAGACACTGCACAGACTTGTCTGAGAGACGGAGCTGAACTCTTTGCGGTGTGACTCAATGATCTTAGAACATTTTGACAGCTTCAATTTCCTCATGTTGAACATGGGGAAATAAACTGGTCCTTCCACCTTCTTCCCAGGACTCTGCAAATTTATTTCTGTTATTTACATAATTAATTTAGGTTTTAAGAGTGCACTATACCTAGTTAATTTACATAGCTCAGACCAATATTAAAAGATAGTCAAGGCAGCTTACTAAGGTTACCACATGCCATTTAACAAGTAAGCTGATGCTATAACAATTTTACAAAGGAAAAGTGAAATATGAGTTTATACAGTATTTCTCCCTGATGTTAAACATGAGCAGCACTGTCTTTATACAGTATTTCTCCCTGATGTTAAACATGAGCAGCACTGTCTTTATACAGTATTTCTCCCTGATGTTAAACATGAGCAGCACTGTCTTTCCAAGGGTCGGGGACTAGAGATACTGCACACAAATGGAACACATTCAGAGCACTTTAGAACTACCCTACAGTCAGAGCAGTGAGACGTGACACAGAAAGAGTAACTTTGAAGAGCACGCGGTGCCTACAGCAGGAAGCCCCACAGCACAGGCCGCTTCAATAGGACCTGTTACAGCTGTCACAATTGTGTGTCCTACTGCCATCAACCAAACAGCTGGTCAGACAGTTGAGGGTGACTGAGAGAACAATGCCTCTCCCTGAGCTCATTCCTACCTGAGCATGCGAAACCATCCCCGCTTTCTAACCGAAAGCGTAACGCAAGCTGACTCCAGTGTGCTAAACAAGCCAAAGCTCAGTTTTCTCTGAACTCCAAATGCCAAAATGAAAAGTATTTTATTACTGACTTCAGCAGATTTTAAATTTCTTATCTGTTTAATTTATAGCATTTGATAGTTCCAAGTGAAGACACATCTTGATTTGAAAAGGAGTGAGGTATCAACCCAAGCTCCAAATCATTAGCCTTCTACTTAAAATTTTAACATTTAAAAAAACACTGAGTGTTTATGAGCTGAGGCTGTGGAGGAAAAGCTCTATTTGTTCTCACATTCACTAAGCCACAAGCACAATTAAGAGTCCTCAGAGTGACCACACCTGTGTGCTTACCATTGTTCTGTACATGGTCTTCAAGCACCTCGTTTTTAAGAATGCCACAAAGCTCTGACAAAGTCTCTAAGTGAATGACATGGATGATCAGTGGCCGGAACACATCATACAATGACACGCACAGTTTTTCCAAAAGCTCACTATAAGGAAAGACAAAATACTGTCAGGATTTTTCCAATGTACTAGAAGTTTCGTGTATTAGAAGTTTCCAGCCAGTAAAATAAATAGAAAACGGTAAAGGAATGTTACAGAGGGAGGGGAAGGATGGGTTTGTAAACTGCTTTTGCTTGAAAAGAATCAGTATTTAATCTGTAACAGTTCATTCAAATTAGCTGCCCCCAACCACAAGTCAACTGATTATAACTTTTGGTTTAACAATAATTTTACATTCTTTAAAAAAAATAAAGATTATTTCAGTAAACGATATTTCCTTTTATATTCACTGCAGATCAAACCATTATCCCCACCACCACCACTAAACATGTTCAAACCTAAAAAAAAACAAAAAACACTAGCTGGGCACGGTGGTGCAGACCTTTAATCCCAGCACTTGAGAGGCAGAAGCAGGCGGATCCCTGAGTTCAAGGTCAGCCTGGTCTATATATGAGTTCCAGGACAGCCAGGGATATATAGAGAGACACTGCCTAAAAACAAAACAACAACAACAAAAGTTTCAAAAAAAAAAAAAAAAAAACTAAAGTACTTTGGGCCATACCAAGTATTTTTGAAAAATTTTAGACATTTGAAAGGAAAAGATTAGGAGTATACGTTTTTCAGATTGTCAACAGTAGCCTTCTATATACAGTACTTCACCAAGTAATCACCCCAACCAAAATCAGGAAATCCATTTCTCTCTTCCTCAACACAAGTCATAATCTTAGGATCTTTATGAGTCAAAAATAGCTAACATGAGGAAATCAAGTGACTAGCAGTGGACCTAAAAGTCACTTTGAGAAAACAAAGATTATCAAATAAGGTCTATATTTTTAAATATTGTTCATTAGTTAGATGCACAGAATTTATTTTATCTTGGTGTAGATAAAGGAATCCAGGTCCCAGGACTTACTTCTCTTGTAGACTTGAGAAATAATCATAATCAATATTCTGTTTCCATACACAAAATATCCAAATGCTGCAGTAATTGTAGAATGTTTCTACAATATACTAGACCATGTTATCAACAGCAAATCAAATATTATCCACAAGCGCCCAGTCTACACATCACTTACTCTAACTTTGCCGTTGGCTTTGTGAAAAACTCATTGTAAAGTTGGTGCTCATCTTGGCAGACATGGACCATAAAGGCACAGCCACTGCGAACCTGCAATAAACAAACACATCCCACCTACCAAGGTGCACATTCCAGCTCTTACAAAATAAAGCCTATATTTTGTTTACAAAGTGATTATGCACATATATTCAGAAGCAACTTTCTGGAAAACAGGAAATGGCTAGTTCTCAGTGGATTACTGCAAAATCATTATAAAATAAAACATTTTCTAGTTAAAAGGGAGTACTTAAAAGTACTTAAAAGAGAACTTTTATGTGTTTTTCTAAAGTATGAATTAAAACCACACTAAACAAAGGCCATCTCTGCATCAAAAACTAAGCTAAGGCATGGTGGCACAAACATGTCATCTCAGCATTCAAAAGGCTAAGGCAGGATAAGCAAACAGCAAGGCCAATCTAGGTTGCATAGTAAGACTCTATCTGAAACAACCATAAAAACACCTAAGATTACATTTTCAACATAAATCCACTAACTCTGAAACTTCATCATTCAAGGAAGAATGTACTTGTAAATCATATTTCAAGAAAAATGAACATGAGGCTATTTTACAAAGTTGAACAGAGCTAATGTCCACTATCATAACTAGAAAAAATGTTGACTGGGAAACAGAATGATAACAACTTGCTGAGGCAGGTCTGACTTATTTTGTTCCCCAAAACTGTGTGCTACAAAAATAAGGTTAACGGCAACTGCTCAGAAAGTAACTGACAGAGCCACACTGGAAGGAGTGCTGCCAAGAAGGGAAGCAAGCAAGCACCAAACAGTCAAGAGCAAGGTGTGCCCACCAGCAGGCGCTTACCAAGGCACAATGGTCTCTATTATTTTGGCTGGTTAGCTCCGCGACAGTACAGGCAATACTGGGGCCCAGAAGGAGCTCCCGCTGATCAAGGTAACACTGGTGGATATCATTGAGCAGGTGCTGGTATCTGGTGGAAGGCAAGTAAAAAACAAGACAAATATTGCATGATCCCTCTCCTGTGTAGAGGCTAGATTTACACACACACACACACACACACACACACGACATGAAAGTAGAGGGGGCTAGCTGGGGACAGGAGGGGACTATCAAGGAATAGAGAAAGGGGAAGGGTATGGAGCATGAATAAGGTCAAAGCACAAGAGATGCCTGAATTAAAATGTATTTATGAATTGGGCAGTGGTGGCACATGACTTTAATCCCAGCCCTAGGGAGGCAGAGGCAGGTGATCTACAGAACAAGTTTCAGAACAGCCAGGGCTACAGAGAGAAACCCTGTCTCAAAAAATCAAAATAAAAATATAAAACATCTTTATGAGCCAGCCCATCACCATGGACAATGAATATACAACACTTTTTTTAACTAAAAAAAAATAGTAATACTGGAGTATACATTTTTTATTTCAATCCAGAATAGGTTGCCAGGCTTCTAAAGCCATAATGGTAGCCTCTTGTTTGCCCACATTAAACACTTGGGAATGCACACATAGAACAAAAGCCAAGATGAAGTGATACAAAAAACTGGTCTTTTAAGGACGGGCTCTCTTCAATAGAGACCTCTCACATCTACCTACCTGAGGAAGACGGACACACACTGTCACATAAACTTGCTGAGTCAAGCCCGCCAGAGACTGCTCTCTAAACCACATGACTGAGAACAAATGGAGGCAGCTGCTCAAAATGGCCAAGGGCGTAAGCACACTGGGAAGGGCATGAGCACACTGGGAAGGGCATAAACACACTGGGAAGGGCATAAGCACACTGGGAAGGGCATAAGCACACTGGGAAGGGCATGACAAGACCACAGGGCTACTGAGTACTCACTCGGGGATCTTTTCAGATCGCTGCTCTATCTGTTCAATAAGAGCCTGTAGGATAAAGAAAGACACGGCTGTCTCCCTCATTCCAGAAACAATGTAAGCCAGGCAGTGGTGGCGCACACCCTTAGTTCCAGCACTCGGGAGGCAGAGGCAGGTTGATCTCTGTGAGTTGAAGGCCAGCCTGGTCTACAGAATGAGTTTCAGGACAGCCAGAGCTATACAGAGAAACCCTGTCGGAAGGAAGGGAGGGAGGGAGGGAGGGAGGGAGAAATGGAGGGAGGGAGGGAGGGAGGGAGGGAGGGAGGGAGGGAGGGAGAAAAAATCACCAAAAACAACAGTGTGAAAAGGCTTTAAAAATCATAAAAATGACATATAGGCAATAGGCAATAATACCACAGTATATACTTTTTAGTATTTTTTTTATACCCAATTAGCATATTTTGCTTCTTTCTTCCTTTCTCTCTCTCCATTTTTTTTAATTTGGATTTTGGATTTTTGTTTGTTTGTTTTAATTTTCTTTACAGGCATGGTGCTTTCCCTGCATGTGTGTCTATGCATGTGAGTACCAGTGCCCATGGAGGTCAGAAAGGGGCACTGGCTCCCAAGACTGGAGTTACACACAATTGTGAGCTGCCATGTAGGTGATGGAAATCAAACCTGGATTCTCTGGAAGAACAGCCAGGGTTTTAACCAATGAACTCTTTCCAGCCCCCCCATTTTCTTTTTAATCAAAGCTGGAATTGTATTATTTATTCAACTCTATAATCTACTTTTTAAAAACATTTCATAAATATTTTTCTATCATTAAATACTTTTCAATAATAGATGGAAGTACACAGAGAGCCTTATACATCACCTAGTACTTAGTAAACACTCAATAAATTATTGAAAGCAGCATTTAAAACAACGCATAAAGCTGGGTGTGCCTAGAATCCCAGTACTTGGGAAGGTGAAGAAAAGGGTCATTGGGGAGCTCCAGATCAGCTGGGCTCAATGGTGAGTTTGAAGCCGACATGGACTACTATATATGGCAGCAGCAGCAACAAAAATTAAATAAATGAATGTAACATCATATTAAGTGGTTGTTTATTACCCTGTGGGTAGATGCACTCAAAATTAACTATTCTGTTCAGCATTTGTTTCCAAAGAATCACAGCCACCAGTTCACAGTCTGGAGTCAAACAGCTGTTCGCCTACATCAGCGCCCAGGCAGGAAGGTTCACTTCTCTGAGACCGCACAAAGCAAACCAGTATGAGCAACTACCTTTCTCTCTTTTGTTTTTTAGCAAATCTACAGTTTCATCAAGAAACTGCCTGGAACATCACAGGAAGTGCAAAGAGATTCCTGCTCTGTAGACTTTAATTGCTCTGTCAGGTAAAAGGGGCAACACCTTCCTTTCATGCAAGTTCATTCCCTGGAATAAGCAAAAGACTGAGGCACACGACAGCTCCCAAAGGGCTGGCTGAGATTTTTCCTACCAATATTCAATACACGTCAATAGACTTACTCTGACTTTAGGGGCAGCAGCTCGAAATTTCACATAAAATAGTGTGAAGGCATTGTCTGCATTAGGTACTGATGAGGGATCCTGAAGAAACAAGGGGGGATAGGGAAGAAAGATATTAGCAAACACAGTTACTCAGAAAAGGAAAATTAACCACTTCATACATCTACTGCTCGGCCTCCATTCCCACCAAAAGCTTAGGAAAGAAAATCTTAATGAGAGGTTATATGTTAAAATTGTTATAGGTGAGAATTAATGGAGTTAACATCTCTCTCCTTTATAGTTAAATTTTATCCTGTATTACTTGATTTTTGGCAGTAAGTAGAACTGAATCCAGACTTAGACTATTACTTATGGAGTATAAGACACTAGCCAAATTTTCAACATCTCTGACATTCAGTACATGTCCTTGAGAAAGTAAGTTTTGAAATTTCCATTACCTCTTTCTTCTGCCCTAGTAGGGACTGAATCTAAGGCGTGGCACATTCTAGGCACCACTCTATCTCAAAACAACATCCCCAGACTATCTTTGGCTTGGTTTTCCTTTACTGTGAGACAGAACTGAGTTATATAGACTATCTTGAACTCATTGCATAGCCCAGAGCAGCCTTGAGCTACTTATCCTCCTGCCTCCCGCTCCCAAACAGCATAGGTCATAGGTATGTCCAGCTAAACAGTGAGTTTAAAAGTAAAATATAGTCTTTGTTTTTTTTATTGGGAAAGAAATATGTTAATGACCACCCTAGATGGCTCAACTCTTATTTCCTAACCCACTCAGTATGTGTTACTTTTGTACCTAGCATCCACCAATTTGTAAATAATTTTTTCATCATTTTTACTAGTTACTATTTCTAAATACAATCACTATGACAGCAAGGACATCACAAGCCCCTTTTTCTACCATACAGTTTCTAATACAATACTAAGCATTAGGTCACAGTCAACAGAAATACGCATCCTGCACAATATGGTGGTACATGTCTGTAATCCCAGCATCCAAGAAGCAAGAGAACCACAAGTTCAAAGCCAGGCTGAGCAACACAGTGATACCTTATCTCAAAACCCCATGGGCTGAATGTGTAACTCAGTGGCAGAGTGCTTGCCTCGTGTGTCCAAGGCCCTGGATATAATTAAGGCACTGTAATAGTTATCCACAGCCAAAGTCATGGATTCTAAGGGTTGACTATATTTGCATGACAAATAAAGACAGAAAAAAGTCCAAGAAATATGAACATAACTCAGCACTATTTGATAAAGTGTAAAATGTGATAAAAGTTTCATTACCTGAAACATTCTTTTTAGCTTTCTCATAAAAAGTATTGACAGAAAATTATTCAAAAATAGTAAAATTGAGTAAGTGTGAGTGATAGATAATTAAAAAAAAAACCTTTTAAATATTTCCCCTGGTGCTAGAGGTTAAAACAAGGACTTTATAATATAACCAGGACTAGGCAAGGGCTCTCTCTACTAATTAAGCTATATGGGATAGTCATATTTCTCTATTATAAAAACTTTAGCATATACTTATTTAATAAGGGTAAAAATTTAATCCTATGCATTAGTTCAGACAAAGGTTGTAGAAGGCAAATCAATCAATATCAAAAGCAAGCAGTCACTAGGGTCTGTTAACTCACCCTTTTAAGTAACTGATTTGTGAGAGTCTGCAGAGTATTCACAGTATATATCTTCATGAGGTGCAAAGCTTTAGAAAGACATTGTTTAAACTTCAGTAAATATACAGGATAATCTTTAAAATTAGGCTGTAAAACAGAAATTTACAAAAGAAATAAATATTAACAACAAGCAAACTTTCAATGAGAACAATGGTGTCCTCTAAGCAAAGCTCTGGAGATCATAAGCTCTGTAAAGAAGACACTTGAAGAACTTGGTCGCAGTCAGTCCTCTGTGTCTGACACAAAGCAGACTCAGTCAGCAACCCCAGCTGCAAACAAAATCAGTGTCAGAGCCCCACTAGCCCTGAGGCTGGTGCTAAGTAAGACTTACTAGGAACATAAGGGAGTGAGAGAAAATGAGAAAGCAGAGCATCCTTGGGAGTTCAGGAGAGGGCTAAAATGAAAGGACTCGTCTTTCTAGGCTCCCCTGGACCCCCACCCTAGTAACTACATTTCCAAAGAGTATCTCGCACACCCATCAATGAACACCTTAAAAGTCACACACTTTTAGGTAGGATACAGCCGAATCAAAGAGCCCTTTCCACTCTAGGAGACGCTCAGAAGTCGGAAGTACTTTGTATAACACTAAGAACAGCAAACAAAAAAAACACTAGTTTTTCTTCAGAATGTACAGATAACGGTCACCCCTCAGCATTCAGAAAACACGAGTTCCAGGACCCCAAAGGATATACCAAATAAGCATCCTCCCTTATACATCATCACCAAGTTACTTATGAGACTAATGTAATGTAAATGCTACAGAGACAGCTATTATGCAGTATCATTCAGGGAACAACAGCAAGAAAAACAGGCTGTATATGTTCAGTACAGAAAAAACAAATGATTCTTTATGATGTTTGTGATGCACAAGGGGTTGAATCCACCTAAGAAAGCCATAGAGAGCTGACTATACTTTTTCCACTGGAAAAAAAATTAACTGTGTAAGTGATATAATAGAAATGTTAGTATTTTAAAATATAAAAGTGTGACTTACATGAGATGAAATGTATGTTATACAATCATCTAACTTGGCCAGCATAGGGATAAATCCTTCACTATTCACAGACAACGTGGGAGAATTCAGTTTCTTCAAGCAAAGGAAAAGAAACAATTAACAACAAAAAAAGGAAACATTAAAAATTATTAACTAGAATTAACATATTTCTTTTCAAATGTAATAGGGTACTTTTCAGGTCAATTAAACAACAGCCTTTTACAATCACTAAAATATCCTCAACTGTGTTTATATATAACAACCTAGTAAGTACCAAACTAGCAAAAAAAAAAAAAAAAAAGGCAGACAAGAACCCAGAGGTGTTTTTACTATGCTGCTGTGCAACACTAAACTGAACTAATACATCACAGTCCTGGATGATCCACTTACTACCACTCCACAATATATACCCTGTCTACATCTGGCCACTGGCCACATTCTTATGGCTAAGGGATTAACTAGCACTCACAGGAGTGGTTTACCAATGAACCAATTCCACAACATCCCACGTCTAAATGGCTGCCAGCTTTACTTTTATGTCTTTAATATTAAGCTATAATAATTAATAACTGATTTACAAATAATTATGACTAACTTACAAGTCATAAACATAGAAATACATCTGCCTTATGCTTCTTTAAACTGAACATCAGTGGTTTAGAAATGTGTGGCCAGTATGACAGAAATGCAGCATAGCAAGACTTTAAACTGAACATTTATTATCCTAATTTTCACAGCTTAAAGGGAAGATTCTAAAACAGGAAATCAACAAAGAGATCCAATAACAATAACACAACTGAAGAAAACCTCCTGAAATCCCTCGTGGAGAGTTTTGAACTGATAATGATACCCTGCTGAAGTCAGAGACTCCATCAGCAAACAACTATTAAGTTTGAGCATCACTTTATATTCTTGATGACTGCCACAAAAGGGAAATACAAGCTATCACTAATTTTAGAGAAAAGCACAAAGCACTCACTGTGTTAATCGTCTCCAGGTCATTGAAATAGGACAGCTTCTGCTGGATGTGCTCAGCAAGGTCAGCAAGTTCCGACTCACATTTTAAAAAGAAAAGCCAATTATTATAAAAATACACCAACTGGTACCCTAAAGTCAAAATTACTTTGAATAGAGTTATATTTGACATTGAAGTTTAAGTCAGATATAAGACTTCAGAATCGTGCTCAAGCATTTCTGTACCCGTGAACAAAAGGAGACAATAATTAGTATCATATGATCTTTTATAAAAATAAGTGCCTATCTTTTAAAAATACACAAAAATACAGAGAAAATTCTGAAATATAGTTTCTTCAATGTTCTATGCAACTTACAAGTTTAAGAACCTCTTCACAGTTGATTAAAACAAAAACCCTTCAAGGTCAGCCTGCTCTATAGAGTGAGTTCTAGGGTAGTCAGGGCTATACAGAGAAACCCTGTCTCTAAAACAAACAAACAAAAAAAAAAGCAAAAAAACAAAAAGAAAACAACCAGTAGTGCAATCAGTCTGCTTATCTGAAAATGCCAGCAACAGTGGGCAGAGCGACACGAGCAGCACACTCTGCGGCTGCACCAGCAGACCAAAGCAAGGTCTGCCTATGGCTCTGCTCCCTATACAGTCTAACACAGAGCAGCCTTTGGCATCTACCCAGAGAAATTAAAGAAATTAAAATTAAATACTAATCGTCTATTTAAAATTAATCACCAATCCTCTCTCCTCCTCATTCCCAATTACCTGTTCTTTTAGGAGCTGTTCACAGGCTTCATGAAGAGTCCCTGTCTTATTGGACACAAAAAGGTACTGCTTCTGCAGTGACTCCAGATGCTGAAGGGCACTGTTCACATCGTTCAGGATAGCATCGCACTGTTCCTGAAACCCAGACAAGTAATCCCTCATCTGTCTAGAAAACAGAACCAAGAGGGGATTGGCAATAATATTTTCCCCCAATAGGTAGAGTTAATAAACAATACGGTCTCGACTTTTCCAAAATCATAAATTTCTGGTGGAAAATCTGAGTTAGTCTTTACTCAGATTTACAGTAAAAAGCTAGTCCATAAACTACTCCAATGCTTAGGAAGACAAGTCACTGACACCACAAGCAATAAGAGGAATTAGCCTTAGAGCCACAACCTGGTTTCCTGCATGAGAGTCAATAAATTACAGGCATCATCCTTCAAAGACATCAGGATATCCCAAGGCAGCAAATAAGGTTACTCCTTCAGATACCTGCCACCTCTAAAGATCACATGATAAATGCGAAAAAAAATTTTAGATTTGAGACTAGAAGACACTGGTCCAAAACGCAGCTCTAGCAAAGTCCAAATGACACTGGTAGTTAATGTGACCAAGCCTCAGGCTGGCCATTTGTAAAATGGGAATGATAACGTGTCTTTGAAGATCTGCTACAGATAAAGTAGGATTATACATCCAATAGCACGCTGCCTAGCAATAATGGCCATGACTATGCCAGGCAATGCACACCTTTAATCCCACCACTTGGGAGGCAAATGTCTGTGAGTTTGAGGCCAGCTTGTTCTACACTGTGACTTATAAGACAGCCCATCTTGAAAAAAGGAAAACAAAAAGTAATAATGGCCCTACATAAATGTTAACTGAACATCAATGCAGAACCCCATAATCTAAACCTGAAGAGAAACTGTATATGGTATCATTCTTCCCCTATCAGCATATGCCAACCATACTCAATCTACATGGCCACCCCTAAGGTCCTCCATGGATGTTTTCCTGACACACAAACACCTCACAGAATTCCCATACAACTTCTTGATCCAAGTTCTTTGGGCAGTTCTTTTTCTAAAATCACTTATAACCCCAATCCTCACCCTGGCTGGTATTAAGGAAAATCTGACTGTTAAGTTTTCTTGGTAACTTGAGATGGCTATGATGTAAAAATCAGGATATCCAACAAATAAAGGACCCACACATACCTATATTTAGTTCCTTCATCCTGATCCATCTGAGTTTGCAGCTTTGCAAACCATGAGAAAAACTGAAAATAAGAGGATTATTCTGTCAATCAAACTAAAACAGATAAGTGGAAAGTGATTACATGGTAGAGTACAAGTTAAAGGGCAGGCATTACCTAACTAACTCTTATTTCTAGGGCTCAGCCACTAATAATTAGCTTTGAGTTTTAGTATATACATACAAAACATCTATATACCAGGAAAAGCAAAAGATATTAAAACACTGGTCATTTCCAGAGTCAAGTAAGAAGGAGTATTAAAAACACATATAAAGAAAATAAATATTTTTTCTTAAGAAACTAATACCTGGCTCTTAGTTTGCCAAATTTAAAGAATTATCATAGGGCTTTGGGTAGGTATTAATATTAATGTTACCTAATAAGAATGGTGAGCATATAAACTTGAAAATCGCATAGTGGATTAAGGATATGAACTTTGGGGAGGCTGCAGAGATGGCTCAGTGGTTAAGAGCACTGGTTGCTCTCCAGAGGACCTGATTCAATTCCCAGCATCCCCATGATGATTCACAACTGTCTGTAACTCTAGTTCCTGGGGATCCAATGCCTTCTTCTGGCTTCTGAGGGTACCAGGCACATAAGTGGTACACAAACATACATGCAGGCAAACAAAACATCTACTCACATAAAATAAAAATGAAAAAGAATATGGATTTGAGGCTGTTACCGGCTCCTACACCAATGTTATAGAAATCTTCCATCATTTAAAAATAGATAAAATCTGGCATGGTCATACATGCCTGCCATACCAGTGCTTAGAAAGCTGAAGCAAGGAGATCACAAGTTCAAGACCAGCCTGGGCTACATCACTGGGGAAAGGAAGGGGTGTGGGGCAGAGAGAGAAGAAAGACAAAACAAAAAAAAAAAAAAAACAGATAAGAGGGTTAATTTACATGAGAAATTTTGGGCATGATAAAAAATATTTTAGCCGGGCAGTGGTGGCGCACGCCTTTAATCCCAGCACTCGGGAGGCAGAGGTCTCTGTGAGTTCGAGACCAGCCTGGTCTACAAGAGCTAGTTCCAGGACAGGCTCCAAAACCACAGAGAAACCCTGTCTCGAAAAACCAAAAAAAAAAAAAATTTATATTTTAGCTAGGTATGGAGCACACACCTGTAATCTCAGCACTTGGGAAGTAGAGATTGGAAGATAAGCTCCAGAACCAGCCAGGGCTACATCATAAATATAGGTTAGGTGGTGGTTTGAAAGAAAATGGCCCCTCCAGGCTCATGGAGAGTGGCACTATTAGGAGGTGTGGTCTTTCTGGAGTAGATGAGGCTTTGCTGGAGGAAGTGTGTCACTAGTGGGTGGGCTTTAAGATCTCTGCTCAAACCAGGCTTAGTGGCCCACTATCTCTTCCTGCTGTCTGCTGATCCAGATGGAGAATTCTCAGATACTCTCCAGCACCATGTCTACCTGCATTTCTGCCATGCTTTCTGCCATGATAATGGGTTAAACCTCTGAACTGTAAGCCAGCCCTAACTAAATGTCTTGCTTTATAAGAGTTGCCACAGTCATGGTTTCTCTTCACAGCAATAGAAACCCTAAGACAGTCAGCCTATAGTACACAAGACTCCACCTCAAAATGTGAAACAAAAACAGCACAGCACTTGGGAGGCAGAGGCAGGTGGATCTCTATGAGTTCTAGGTCAGTCTTGTCCCAGGACAGCTAGAACTGTTCCATAGAAATACCCTGTCTTGAAAAAAACAAAAACAAAAACAGGTTAAAATCAGGTTCATATACTGATAGAAGTAGTTATAGTAGTATGCACACTCATCAAAACTCATCTGGCTGACAATTAAAGTGAGTAAATTTCATCATATATAAATCATAACCTACATATTAGGTACTTCAAGCTGTTACAGAGATATGCAAATGTAAATTTTAATACAGAAGCTTGTGTTTTCACAGAAGGACAACTATTTTAGTAAGAGAGAATAATCGGTAAGAGTGGACGAAGGAAGGTGAGGAGAGAGGAAAGGGAAGGAAGGCGAGAGCATAGTACAGCGGCATCCTATCAATGTGCTGTGCTGAAATCTGCTTGTTTGCAGACTGAGGTAATGTGGAAGGGAAAAATGACTGTTTCAAACAGTATAATGGCATTCACAGACACAGAACATGATCACCATCTCTCTCAAAGTGGAAGTCAATGTCAAGGGTGTGCAGGCTTGTCATCTAACTTGGCTAACATTTTCTACTCATTTATTGTGTGCTTGCTATATCTGCATGTGTTATTTAATTCTCATAAAAATCATAGAATATAGGTATAGAATTGTTGAAGGAGCTGCGGGCTGTGTTCCTGCCACCCAGCTCCCAGCCGCCTGGCTAGCTTATGCCCCAAAATAACAACACACAAACTGTATTCATATAAACACTGCCTGGCCCATTTCTATTCATGTGTGTAGCACCACAACCCATATTTAGTAATCTGTGTAGCACCAGTCTTACCGGGAAAGATTCAGCATGTCTGACCTGGCAGCTTGCTTCATCGCATCTGCCCTGGAGAGGAGTGGCATGGCGTCTGAGCCTCACTTCCTCTTCCTCCCAGCATTCTGTTCTGTTTACTCCACCCACCTATATTCTAACCTATCAGGCCAAGCAGTTTCTTTATTAATTAACCAATGAAATCCGACATCATATAATCATCCTTGTTTTAAAGACTCAGAAACTAAAGACCCAAAAAGGTAAGTAATTTGCTGAAACTCACAATGATGGTAAATAGTGGAGCCAACAGCAGGAGCAGATGTGGGTTGGCCTAACTACAGCAGGAACAGATGTGGGTTGGCCTAACTACAGCAGGAGCAGATGTAGGTTGATCTAACTACAGCAGGAGCAGATGTAGGTTGATCTAACTACAGCAGGAACAGATGTGGGTTGGTCTAACTACAGCAGGAACAGATGTGGGTTGGCCTACCTACAGCAGGAACAGATGTGGGTTGGCCTAACTACAGCAGGAGCAGATGTGGATCAGCCTACCTACAGCAGGAGCAGATGTGGGTTGGCCTAACTACAGCAGGAGCAGATGTAGGTTGATCTAACTACAGCAGGAGCAGATGTAGGTTGATCTAACTACAGCAGGAACAGATGTGGGTTGGTCTAACTACAGCAGGAACAGATGTGGGTTGGCCTACCTACAGCAGGAACAGATGTGGGTTGGCCTAACTACAGCAGGAGTAGATGTGGATCAGCCTACCTACAGCAGGAGCAGATGTGGGGGCAGATGTGGGTCAGCGTAACTATAGTAGGATTAGCCTAACTATAGCAGGAGCAGAAGTAGGTCAACCTAACTCTACAACAGGAGCAGATATAGGCCAATTTAACTCTACAACAGGAGTAGATGTGAATCAACCTAACTCTACAACAGGAGTAGACATAATTTCTACAAGAGTAGATGTGGATCAACCTAACTTTACAACAGGAGAACACATAGGTCAGCCTAACTCCAGCAAGAGCTTTGCTTTTCTTACTGCCTCTTTTGACTTATAATGCATGCAATTCAGTATATCTGCTTTATGTTTCATTTAGAAATGCCTCCCCTTTAACTCCTTTTTTGTCTTTGTTTTTGTCTTAGAGACAGAGCCTATGTACTATGTAGCCCAGGATGCCCTTGAACTTGCTATATATATCCAGACTAGCCCCAAACTAGTGATCCTCCTGTCTCAGGCAGCTCTAACTCTCACCTGCAAGTACTAACCAGGCCCAACCCTTCAGAGTTCCAAGATCAGATGAGATCAGTGTGTTCAGGGTGGTACAGACATAGAGAGCTGGAACTCTCTTAACAAATCAGAAAGAATAAACAGGGAAGCATCCATAGAAACTGTTACACATTTAGGTTTGTAATTAGCAGTAAGGAAATCGCAAAATGCAGGCTAAATTACTAATTTGCATCTAAAGAAAGCATTTAGGATTTTAAGAATTACAGCAACAAAGTAGAGAAATGTTTATATGTGCATCTAGATGTATGTATTTTTATAAAGATTTATTCTTATCTTTTTAAAAATTATTTTATCTGTGTGAGGTTTCGCTGTGTGTATGTCTATGTACTATGTGTGTGCCTGGTGCCCACAGATGTCAAAAGAGAGCTTCAGATCCCCTGGAAATGTGAGAAGCTGGGTAGTGATGGCACACACCTTTAATCCCAGCACTTGGGAGGCAAAAACAGGCAGATCTCTGTGAGTTCAAGGCCAGCCAGAGCAAGTTCCAGGACAGCCAGGGCTACACTGAGAAACCCTGTCTCAAAAAAAACCAACCAACCAAACAAACAAACAAACAGCTCTTAGCAACCCAATGTGGGTGCCAGGAAGAGCACCGATACTTTTAACCACTAGGTCATCTCTCCAGCCCTGTTAGTTACTCTATTACTTTTTATCATATTTTTATTTTATTGCCAATATAATTAAACAGTGTGGTGGTCTGAATAAGAATGCCCCCCCCAGATTCAAATATTTGAAAGTTTGGTCACCAAAGAGGTAGAGGGGACCGGGAACTGCATTCAACCTTTCTAGAGCTCTAGAATGCCAATGCTTGTGCTGTGGCAGACATTTTTACTGAGACATCTAGAATAATCCAATGTCCCTAGGAAAGATGGTCCATTTACCTGCTGTGCAGTCTCGATTCTTTCCTCTTTCATCTCTAAGGAAGCAAAGCCCTTCAAGAGGATGTCTTCTGTAGATTCAGGCACCACAGCAGTCAGTTCAATGGGCAGTGACTGGGATGCTAAGCTGCAGATGTCTTCAATTGGGAGCTTGAAAAAGAAAGTCACAGACATTTAACTTGAAAAGTTTCCTAAATCAACTCAATTGTTTCTGTCTTGTTTTCAAAGAGAAAGGAGTATTTCCTTGAAATCCTCTGAGATCAGGATAGGTCACACAGTACTAAGAATCTCCACTAGCCCTTTTTCGGATAGACACCACTCAAGATGTAAAGAGGACACCAGTGTCAGTGATCTAATAGGGGCCTGAGCCTACGTAGAACCACCTGAACCTGTGTAAACCACCATTCGACAGAAGGAGACCTGTGTGCTGCTGCAAATAGTGTGTTCTCTGCAGGAGCCAACACAAAGGCCTGACCAACCAACAAAATTAACACATCATACTCACTGAACAACAAACTGCCTCCTCCTACCACCTCCACCCACAGTACCTCACCTACCACCTCACCTACGCTGACACACTGTGAGATTCAACGACAGACAAGAGACTCGGAAGAATCTCAGTGTTTCTATCAGCTCCACAAGAGCCCAGGGACAAGGCCTCCCTGTAACACCAACACAGCACTCTCTGTCCCCACCACTAACGACGCCTAAGCTCTGTATTCATTCACCTGAAGTCACTTATTAGACAAACTGTTTTTAGAACTAAAAGAAACTGGAACCAGGTGGTAGGGAAAGCAACAGGGCCCACTGTTAGGTTCAATCCTACGTTTCAGTCCTCAGCTCATGGCATTTAAAGTCTCCCAACGTAAGACATGACTCAAAGCCCTAGGAAACTGCTCTCTCTAAATGCAGACATTCCATCTGAAGACAGGGTTTGTTGTTTTTTTTTTTAAGTTGATATAAGCTCAATGCACAAATATCCCACTAGTAATCTAGAAACAAGGTTACATCTGTGCTCACACGGGGCTACACTTCACGGTGAACACTGAAGTGGAGCCTGGTTGAAAGCCTCTTGCTAGTGTACAAGCTGGGTAGCACCGGGGAAACTCATGACTCTATCCCTCCATTTCTCCTCTTACGCATACAGATCCAGAAGCCACACTACGACTACCGTGAGAAGCAGAGAAGAAAGCACTGGCTTCTCCAAGTAACTGCAAACAACAGCCAACCACAGCCAACACGATCAGGAGGGTCCTTGTACACAAATGAGTCAGACCCAGAGCCAGGAGGGTCCCAGCCAGATGCAAATGTCTTACTTATCGGGACATCACAATGTATATAAACTCTTGCTGAAAGTAGTACACCCTGATGTAAAAGTGCTGTGGCCCAGCAAGAATTAAGGTTCTCAAACTCAGGGAAATCTATCCTGAGGCTAAAGTGTCACCAGCAACTGTGTGCTGCCATTAAGGGTTCTGAAGACAGAACTGTAACTGAGATAGACAGCAACTACACCTGCACTGTGGAAGCTCCCCAGTTAACCAAGGAGCCACCACACACACACACACACACACACCAATTAACCAAGGAGCTGCCACACACACACACACACACACACCCCGAGACAATGCGGCATAACTTAACATAAGACCTGCAACATAGTAAATATTCAGTACAATTGAACTACTGGCATTAGAAGTACTTTTTTATATTTCCTATTAATAGCAACCATAGTTCTTTATTACTCTCCTATTTAGGAGCTAGGACAGAATAAATGTATTGATCTGAATCTACACTGCCTCTTGAGAACAGAATAGTAACCAAGCTGTCTTCGCAGTACTGTGTTAGTAGTGTAAGTTAGTTCTGCAACAAGAGATCACGGGAGGTAGGTAAGAGGTAAAGGGGAGGCAGGAATGTAAGTAGCAGAAGGTCAGTAAGATGTAAAGGGAAGATGTAATGCCTCCAACTAGGACTGGAGAAACATCACAGTAAACACGCAGGCCTACACCTGGACAAAGAGACTGAAATCCATGTTGCTTGCACACAAACATGCAAAAGCCAAATAATTCACAAAAGCTAAGTATTCTTTTTTAATTATTATATTTATTTAGCATTTGTGTGTGACCTCATGTGGAGGTCAGAGGACAACTTAAGTCAGTTCTCTCCTTCCACCATGTAGGTCCAGAGACTGAACTCAGGTTCAATCAGCTTGACCAAAAAGACTTTTACACACAAAACCATCTTGTCAGCAAGCATTAAGTATTCTTAAATACATCATAGCTCAGGCTCAAGGATAACCATGCAAATTAAACCCAGGAGGAAAGGTTGAAGAGATGGCTCAGTAGTTATAAGCACTTGTTCCTCTTGCAGAAGACCTGATTCAATTCCCATCACCCACAAGGTGGTATACAACCTTCCATAACTCCAGTTCCAGGGGACCTGATATCCTCTTCTGGCCTCCGTGGGCACTATGCACAAACATAGTACACAGTAAACATGCAGACAAAGCATTTACACACAGAAAATAAAATTAATCAAACTGGAGAAAGATGGACATTTCAGTCAAAGTCAAATATTGACTCCCTTGTGGGAGACCAAGGGGAAAGGGAATGACAAGCACCATGCAAGTGGCTAAAAAGAATTCTAGAATTAATTTGTCACCAATCACTAAGGACTAGAAGGTAGACAGAAGCATATGGAAGCTACTGACTTAGGAAGAAGCCACACCTACTCACACAAACTCCTAGAGAGCCGTGGGCAAGTACGTGAACAAGGTGGTGCCGACCTGGTTACTACTTCATGGAAAGCAGGGCACAAAGCCCGCCTAGCCCTTTCTCCCTAAGAAACAAAAGCCTTAGGCCACAGGATGGGGCAAGGAGTAGCAACGTCTGTCAGCTATGACACACAGCACCCTATTATAGCTGGAAAAAGGGAAAAGAAAAAAACTTCCACTCTGGACAACAGACAAGAAACCATACAGGACCCAGGATATCAGAGGAGTCTCCCGCAGCTAAGAGAAACATACACAACAGCAAAGTCCCATCTCCAAGGCCCAGGGACAAAGGACCTGCCTAAGACTGAGGCTGGACCTGGACAGCAGAAAACTCAACTATTTCAAACTATCAAAATTCTAATATTTATATCTTGTTTGGTTGCTAAGTCTTTACATTGATATTTTTAAGTGTACCATGCATTAATTTCTGTTATTTCGAATGGACCCAAGGAGTCATAGACATGTGCTGAGTTTAAACTAAAAATGTTATTTTCTAAATTACTTTACCAGATAAAGCTCTAGATCTATGAGAAGCTACTCAAGATATTCCAGACACATTCTATAATCTAATCATGAATAAATAGGTCATATTTATCCAAGAGCAATCAATTTGATTATTTCAAGCACACATACTAATTAATTTTCCATCATAAGACCTTTAATTATGGGGCTGGAGAAATGGCTCAGCAGTTAAGAATAGCAGTTCAGTTCCCAGCACCCATGCCAGGTGGTATACACCCAGGAAGTGTATAGATTCAGATCAATAAATTTAACTCCAGTTCCAGGGGCTCCAACACCCTCAGCTAGCCCCCACGGACAGACACTCTCATGCACAAACCCACATGAACACATGAATGTATATATAATTAAAATATACAGCCAGGCGTCGGTGGTAGTGATTGTCTTTAATTCCAGCATTCAGGAGGCAGAGGCAGATGGATCTTGAGTTCAATGCCAACCTGGTCTACTGAGTGAGCTCCAGGACAGTCAGTGCTACTAAGAGAAACTTGTCTCTAAAGACAAAACAATAATAATTATAATAATATATAAAAATATCAAAAAAATTTTAAACTTTAAATACGAAAAGCAGCCGGGCGGTGGTGGCGCACGCCTTTAATCCCAGTACTTGGGAGGCAGAGGCAGGAGGATCTCTGTGAGTTCAAGACCAGCCTGGTCTACAAGAGCTAGTTCCAGGACAGGCTTCAAAACCACACAGAGAAACCCTGTCTCGAAAAACCAAAAAAAAAAAAAAAAATACGAAAAGCAGGAAAGTCCCTGTCCCTTTACTCTTTGTTATTTTGTTGTTGTGTTTTTGTTTGGTTTGGTTTGGTTTTTCAAGATAGGGTTTCTCTGTAGCTTTGGAGCCTGTCCTGGAACTAGCTCTTGTAGACCAGGCTGGCCTCGAATTCACAGAGATCCACCTGCCTCTGCCTCCTAAATGCTGGGACTAAAGGTGTGCGCCACTACCACCAGGCCCCTTTACTCTTACTAATAAGAAACTATTTTCTCCGGAGGCAGAGGCAGGCGGATCTCTGTGAGTTCGAGGCCAGCCTGGTCTACAAAGGGAGTTCCAGGACAGGCTCCAAAGCTACAGAAACCAAAAAACAAAACAAAAAACTGTTTTCTCTCAAACTAAATAGGAAAGAAACTACAATACAACCCCTTTAAAAAAAAATAGTAATTTTAAAGAGAAATATTTTAAAGAATACTCAAAAGAAAACTTTTTAAAAGTAATTTTAAATAATAATTTTAGCAATTTTTAACAGCATAAGAGAAAAATTTATGTCCCGCTAAGTTCTTTTCACAAATAGCAGAACTAGAGTGGCAGGTCAAAAGGGGCGTGGCAGTGTCCCCAGCATTGCTGCTTCTGACTTCTCAGAGAAGAGCTGACTCAAGAAGGGCTCCCTCACTCACTGCCCTGGCTTCGGGACAGGGCAGACACACCACCGGACAGACAAGAGCATGGAAGTTGCTGGCCATGTTGGAAAGCTACGGTACGGCCTATACAAATGGACATGAGCATACTAAATAATAATTACAATAAACCACCCAGCACTGCTTCATCAGCTGAGCCAATCCAGGAAAAGACAAATGTCCCTTCCTCTCGTCAGCCTCATTTCTTAGAAAATCCTGGACTGGAGAAAACGACTCTTAGAATCAACTGGATCAATCCATTCCCCAACTGAACTGGCAATCCTTTCTCTATTTAGAGCACATCAGTGGAGGCTCAGAGCCTTCCAGGGACCAAAACACTTTCTTCCTATCTTCAGTCTCAGTGATGCCTAAACTAGCTCAAGATTCTAATCTATTCTTTTAAAACATTCATTGTTTGAAAGAGATCACATGAATAATGTAAAATTAGCAAGGAGTTTGCCATGCCCCACTTCTGTACATGACTGCCTTCCAGTTTCACAACTCCCCATAAGACAAGTGTCTATTTTATAACAAAGAAAAGAGAAGCATACGGAAGTTAATTATCATGACCGAAGTCACACACCTACAAGAACACAACAGCTATGGCAGTAAATTACAGACAGATTTCAAGGTAAATTAATTTAGCACTTCAACAAGAATTCTTAGCAGAAAAAGATCCTCACTGTTTTAGGAAAATTTGCCTCAACTACAAGAAAACACTGTACTGAAAATTCTTTTATCTAAAGCAATATATACATACAAATATCTCTTTTTAAAAAAAATGCAACTTTCTAAGGTAAGGAATTTTATTACATATTTTTCATTTTGTATGTGTGTGTTTTGCCTGTTTGTATTTGCACATGCATGTTTAGTGCCCAGAGGTCAGAAGAGAGAACTGGAGTTACAGGTATGTTGTGAACCATCATACAAGTGCTAGGAATTGAACCTGTGTCCTCTGCAAGAGCACTAAGTGCCCAGCACTTGGGAGGCAGAGGTAGGCGGATCTTTGTGAGTTCGAGACCAGCCTGGTCTACAAGAGCTAGTTCCAGGACAGGCTCCAAAGCCACAGAGAAACCCTGTCTCGAAAAACCAAAAAAAAGATCTTCTCCCAGTCAGTGGGTTGCCTTTCTGTCTTAGTGACAGTGTCCTTTGCTTTACAGAAGCTTCTCAGTCTCAGGAGGTCCCATTTATTCAGTGATGTCCTTAGTGTTTGTGCTGCTGGGGTTATACGTAGGAAGTGTTCTCCTGTGCCCATGTGTTGTAGAGTACTTCCCACTTTCTCTTCTATCAGATTCAGTGTGTTTGGACTGATATTGAGGTCTTTAATCCATTTGGACTTGAGTTTTGTGCATGGTGATATATATGGATCTATTTTCATTCTTCTACAGATTGACTTCCAGTTTTGCCAGCACAATTTGTTGAAGATGCTCTCTTTTTTCCATTGTATACTTTTAGCTCCTTTATCGAAAATCAGGTGTTCATAGGTTTGTGGGCTAAAGTCAGGGTCTTCTATTCTATTCCATTGGTCGACTTCTCTGTTTTTATGCCAGTACCAAGCCGTTTTCAGTACTGTAGCTCTGTAATAGAGTTTGAAGTCAGGGATGGTAATGCCTCCAGACAATCCTTTATTGTATAAGATTGTTTTGGCTATCCTGGGTTTTTTGTTTTTCCATATAAAGTTGATTATTGTCTTCTCCAGATCTGTGAAGAATTTTGATGGGATTTTGATGGGGATTGCGTTGAATCTATAGATTGCTTTTGGTAGAATTGCCATTTTTACTATGTTGATCCTCCCAATCCAAGAGCAAGGGAGGTCCTTCCATTTTCTGGTGTCCTCTTCAATTTCTTTCTTCAAAGACTTAAAGTTCTTGCCAAATAGATCTTTCACTTCCTTGGTCAGAGTTACCCCAAGGTATTTCATGCTATTTGTGGCTATCGTGAAAGGTGATGCTTCTCTGATTTCCCTCTCTGCTTCCTTATCCTTAGTGTATAGGAAGGCAACTGATTTTTTGGAAGAGGAACATGGGATGTACTCACTCATATTTGGTTTCTAGCCATAAATAAAGGACATTGAGACTATAAATCGTGACTCTAGAGAAGCTAAATAAGAAGGTGAACCCAAAGAAAAACATATAAGCATCCCCCTGAATATTAACCTTCATCAGGCGATGAAAGAAGACAGAGACAGAGACCAACATTGGAGCACTGGACTGAAGTCTCACGATCCAAAGGAGGAGCAGAAGGAGAGTGAGCACGAGCAAGGAACTCAGGACGGCGAGGGGTGCACCCACACACTGAGGCAATGGGGATGTTCTATCGGGAACTCACCAAGGCCAGCTGGCCGGGGACTGAAAAAGCATGGGACAAAACCGGTCTCGCTGAACATAATGGACAATGAGGACTACTGAGAACTGAAGAACAATGGCAATGGGTTCTTGATCCTATTGCATGTAATGGCTTTGTGGGAGCCCAGGTAGTTTGGATGCTCACCTTAATAGACCTGGATGGAGGTGGGTGGTCCTTGGACCTCCCACAGGGCAGAGAAACCTGCTGGCTCTTTGGGCTGAGGAGGAAGGAAGACTTGATTGGGGGAGGGGGAGGGAATGGGAGGTGGTGGCGGGGAAGAGGCAGAAATCTTTAATAATTAAATTAATTAATTAATAAAAAAAAAAATACAATGCTTTGCAAAAAAAAAAAAAAAAAGAGCACTAAGTGCTTTTAACTTCTGGGCCACCTCTCCAGTCCCAGGAGTGCTTTTTTATAGGTGAGAAATCTGCTTTCTAAAGATATTAACATCTTTATGATGATTACAAAGCATTAGCTGAACACCAACTAGACTACTAAATAGGTCCAGTTCCAATGGATCAGGAAATTATTTATTGAAATGCTACAGAAGTTGATGGAAATATGCCAGTTAGACATTTTTCAACAACGAGGTTATCCCATCAGAGAATACTTTTGTATGGGGAAACGAAAGCAATGAAGACTTGCTCCTCCAAGATCCCGAAGTCGGTGTAAGCAGACTCTTTCTAAAACTGAGACCTTCCTTGAATACTTGGCCTTGCTAAGTACATCCTCTAGCCATGATCTTAGGCTGTTCTTTCCAATGCTAGACCGTTACTGACCTAGCCTTTCCCAGGCTGGCTTCATGTTTCCATGTCAGTTCTCACGCTAGGCTGTCATTTTCTTTAAATGGTCTTCTCTTCACTTTTACGTCTGCCCTTACTTTTAGGCCTCCCATAAAAGGGCATACCCTCATCCGTTCTGGTTCCACCATCCTATTTTATTTTTCTGATATAATGAATGGATCACCATCTGAACTTTCTTGGTTAGTCTGAATTTTTTTTCTCTTATGATAGGCACATGATCTCCATAATTATGTCAACTCCCCAAGGCTGGAAATTTCACCTTACCTATTTTGTTTCTATCCATAATTCCTACCACAGTGGGAATGCATGTGGCAAAATGAGTTAAATGACAACGTGAGATCATGAGAAGTATTGCTGCATAAATAAGGAAGAATGGTGCAAAACAATAACATTCCCATTTACTTCCAACCCTCTTCATATTAAACAAAGGTAAAACTTATTTTCGTAACCTATGGCAATAACAATGAAGTTTCTTGTCCTGTACGTCTCACTCCCTGATTCTGTGACGTCTAGACACACAGCTTCAATAAGGGGACACACAGATTATAAACAGACTGAGAAAAACATAAACCAGTTTCTGGGCTGAGGATATAAGCCTGTGGTACAGTGTTTAGCCAGCAATAAATGGTAAAGTCCTCGGTTTAATCCCCAGCAACACACACACACACCACACCTACCTATAATCCAGGGCATAAAACACAGCCAGGTCAAAGAACTTTCCACTGGCTCCCTCGTTTACTCAGATCTATTTCCTGCAAGACATCCTGGAGGCGGGCAGGTAAACGCACCTATGAACACCGATTTTTCCGGCACAGCACACAAAGGTGCCGAGACCATTTCTACCTCACACCTCTATACAGTGTGAGGGCAAAGGTGAAAATGCAAAATTCAGTCTGCGTTTGGACAGAATTCCAAATTGAATGGAAAGTAACGCCTCCAGCATCAAAAACAACCACCACTGCTAATAAACCCCAAATCTAAGCATCGAAACAAGAAGAGCCTGTCGATCATCTAAACAGTTCGTAAAAAGTACTCTTACCGTTATTAACTATACAGAATCACACAAACGGTACCATGCACACTGCCCTAGTGGCTAAGAGGATTAAAATGTTGATGCTAAAACCCAAAAAGTACTACTTAACAAAAAGTACTACTTAACAACCGAGTCAACTTGCAAAAAGAATTACTTCTTATTGCTTTGCTATAGGTTAAATAAATCTCATCTCCCATAACCTACACCAAGAGTTCACAGCTTGGTGAGCGATGAATGAAGCTGTCACTCGGGGCCAATTCTGATCCCCTCTAAATGTCCCTTCGCCCCCTCCCCGGGAACAAGATGACTCCGGACGCAGTAATACAGACTAGCAGGACTCCAGAGCACAGCACCTCAGGCTCATGGGAAGCGGGGTTACCCTGACACTGGAAGATCTGGAGCAGGACCCTCGGGGCAATCAAGGCTCAGGCCAACCGTCCCACGCCTCTGCGGGGGAAGGCGATGCCCTCGCGTGGACGTCCTGGCAGGGCCAGCCGGGTTAGCCGGCTGACATCAGGGGACAGGCAGGCCCCTCCCGCAGGATCCGCCACGGTGGCTCGGGAGGACAGGCCAGATCCCCGCACGGGGCGGCCGGCCGGGTGCCGCCCTCGCCTCACCTCGGCGGGCACCGGCAGGTTCTCCACCGCCGCCTTCAGCTCCAGCACCGAGTCCGTCTGCCTGTCTGTCAGCGGCGCCACCGAGTCGGGTCTCCAATCCCAGAGAGACAGCTTCTCGCGGGCGTCCCGCTCGGCCGCCGACTCCGGCAGCAGCAGCAGCGCCGCCTCCGCCATCCCCGCCGCCCTGGGCCCCTCAGCGGCACAGAACCGGACCCCGACAGGCAGAACCGGCACTTCCGGGAGGACCGAGGCTTCCAGCGCCGCAGCGGCGGCGGGGCGGACCCGAGCGCCCTGACCCCGGAAACGCTTCCCCGGCGTGGGGGCGGGACCGAGGCCAGAACAGACGTGGCTTTCGACCGAGTGTAAGCATTTCCGGTTGGAATGTACAGGGTAAAGACTGGCGTGGGCGGAAATTGGTTTGCCCCTACCGGAAGTCGATTCCTCAACATCAATAACTTTATTGTTTTGTGTTGTTGAGGTTTTCTTTCTTTCTTTCTTTCTTTTTTTTTTTTTTGCCAAGTGTGGTAAGTCACCCAACAGATAGGAGAATTGATGAACTTCAAAGATCTACCGCTTCGCCGGGCGATGGTGGCGCACGCCTTTAATCCCAGCACTTGGGAGGAAGAGGCAGGCGGATCTCTGTGAGTTCGAGACCAGCCTGGTCTACAGAGCTAGTTCCAGGACAGGCTCCAAAGCTACAGAGAGACCCTGTCTCGAAAAACCAAAAAAAAAAAAAAAAAAAAAAAAAAAGAAAACTAGTTGTGAAGACACAATTTCAAAAACATACATATCGGGCTTCATTAATAGTATCGAACAACGAAAAAAAAAACCTAAACAGTCAACATTGAAGAACTGGATCAATAATTGACGATCCAAAGATGAAACTGGGAAAAATCTGCCAATTAAATCCTAATAGACATTTGGACAGGTAAACAAATAATATTATTGGATCAAACCTACATAATTGAATAAATACACTTTATCAATATATAAACTGAGTATATACTAATATAAGCAAAACTGGGCAAATAAATGAAAAAGGGACACTTTCTAAATTACCAAAGAATTTTTTTAAAAAATTAGGAAAATAGAAAGTCATCATTAGGACATCACGGTAATAGCTGTAGCACTCAGGATAAAAGGGTGGACACTTAGAGGAGCTGACAGACTTCCAGAAGAAATGGCAATTAGCATAGTTCCAGATAATCTCTCCAAGGTATTTATCAATGAGAGAGAGAGAGAGAGAGAGAGAGAGAGAGAGAGAGAGAGAGAGAGAGAGAGAGAGAGAGAGAGAGAGAGAGAGAGAGGAAGTCAGGCGTGGTGATACACACCTGAAAGCTCAGTATCTGGAAGACGGAGGTAGGAGGATTGCAACATGTTCAAGGCCAACCTGGGCTAAGAGCAAGACCTTGTCTTCAAAAAAGTGGGGGAGGGAGTTGAGGGAATAATGGCTTACAGTAGCAGACACCATCTAACTCAGCATCATTTTCATGAAATTCCTGGGTGGATGAATGCCCTTCTGTGACAGTCTTACCGAAAATACAAACCTAATTCTTGTTATGGAATATTACTTTAACTGTGTAAAGATGTGTTACATTTGTTTAGGTTGCATTTGTTTAACTATGTAAAGATCATATGTTATATTGGTTTATGCTGCATTTGTTTAACGACGTAAAGATGCGTTGCTTTGCCTGCCTAGGCGCCTGATTGGTCTAATTAAAAAAAAAAAACCTGCCGGGCGGTGGTGGCGCACGCCTTTAATCCCAGCACTCGGGAGGCAGAGGCAGGCGGATCTCTGTGAGTTCGAGACCAGCCTGGTCTACAAGAGCTAGTTCCAGGACAGGCTCCAAAACCACAGAGAAACTCTGTCTCAAAAAACCAAAAAAAAAAAAAAAAAAAAAAAAAAACCTGAATGGTCAATAACTAGGCAGTAGAGGGATAGATGGGGCTTGCGGGAAGAGAGAAAAGTACGAGGAGGAATTTAGGCTGGAGAGAAGAAGAGAAGGAGGAGAGAAGACAAAGGAGATGCCCAGGGCTAGTCAGTCAGGAGCTGCCAGCCAGCCAGACACCAAGCAGGACATACAGAATGAAAAAAAAGGTAAAAAGCCCTGAGGTAAAACATAGATGACAAGAAACAGGGTAAGTATTAGAGTAAGTGGGACAAGCATAAGGCCAAATATTCATAACTAATAAGAAGTCTCCATGTCATGATTTGGGAGCTGGTTGGTGGCCCAAAAGAAAAAGCCTGGTACAAATTCTAGGCCTAGAAAAAAGAACACATCACAGATGGACAGACATCCAACAAAACACTGAGCAATGCTCTTCAAAAGTGTCAGGATCAGCATTGGAGAGATGGCTCAGGCTAAGAGAGCTCACTGCTCATTAGAAGACTCGAGTCCTCATCTCCCACATTGTACAGCTCACAGCCACCTGTAACTCCAGTTCCAGGAGATCCAACCCCCTCTTTTACCCTCTCTAGGTACCCACATACACACTGTTGTAGGAGGCAGTTTGTTTGTTCCCGGCTGCTCATCCCCAAAATAACCACACAGAAAACTGTATTAATTAAATCACTACTTGGCCTATTAGCTCTAGCTTCTTATTGGCTACCTCTTACATCTTAATTTAACCCATTTCTGTTAATCTATGTATTGCCATGTGGCTGTGATTTACTAGCAAGGTTTCGGCATGTCTGTTCCCAGTGGTGGCTACATGGCATCTCACTGACTTTGCCTTCTTTCTCCCAGCATTCAGTTTAGTTTATCCCACCTAGCTAAGTCCTACCTTGCTATAGGCCAAAGCAGTTTCTTTATTCATTAACCAATAAAAGCAACACATAGGCAGAAGGACCTCCCACGCCATTTCCCCTTTTCTGTTTAAATAAGAAAGGAAGGTTTTAACTTTTAGCTTTAACATTGTAAAATTACATATAACATTGACTATTATAGATGATTATCTATTAACCTATATTTCTTAATTATACATTACATTTTTAAATGAGCTGCATAAACACAATACCTTAATCAAGAGCAGAAATATACACATAAAAAATTAATCTTAACTTTGTATCAATAAACCAAGACCCATACCAATGCAAATCTCTATAGCATATCCCCCTTTAAATGTAAACATTTATAAACAATCATTTAGGGAATTTGGGCATAGTTCCCTCCAAACTGCTTCCTGCTTTTTGTTGGGCGAAGTATTTTTGGGGATGTTTGTGGTGATATTTTAGGGGAACTTGGTCCATCAAACCACATTAGTCTGGAAGCAATCTACAGGTTCTCATTTTCTGTGGAAACAAAAGCAGAACCTCTTTTCCAAAGCAACATATCCTTAGACTCAAATTCTAAAGTCAAGATACCTTTATGTTGGTTTAACTTAGCGGTCCATACAGTGAAATGTCTCCCATTACATAGCTCCTTAACAGTCAAAAATTCAAAGAAAACACAGTGCTGTGGGACAATGGTCTTGTACCCTGTCACTTACATTGTATTGCTTTAATAAAATACTGATTGACCAGTAGCCAGGCAGGAAGTATAGGAGGGGAAACCATGTAGGAAGTATAGGTGGGGCAATGAGAAGAGGAGAATTCTGGGAAGAGGAAAGATGCAGTCTTTAGTCGTCATCCAGACACTGAGGAAGCAAAATGAGGATACCTTGCTGATCAAAGGTACCAAGCCACGTGGCTAACACAGACAAGAATTATGGGCTAATGTAAGTTAATATGGGCTAGTAAGAGTTAATAAGAAGCCTGAGCTAATGGGCCAAACAGTTTATAATTAATGTAGACCTCTGTGTGTTTCTTTTGGGACTAAACAGCTATGGGACCTGGTGGAACAGAAACTCTGTCAATAACACATGGCATACATAAATAAAATTTTAAAGTAAAAAGTAAATCTAAGAGTCATAAAGTAATAAAAATAAAAAGATGGCTGAGGAGCTATGACATATCAGAGACTAACGAGCCAAGACATTTCAGCGCAACACCGTGTCTTGGATTGATTCCTGGAACAGGAAAAGGGTAACTGTGGTTAAACTGTAGAATAAAATATGGTTCTATTTAAATAAAATGATTGTGACATAGTTAAAAAAAATGCAATTACATACAATCCTATTGACCAAAGAAAATACTCCAAAGCATTGGTGGACCAAGACTGTTACAGCCGTGGAGGGGAAGGGTAAGAACCTGAAGCTTTCTCTATTGTCACAGGCTGTAAGGGAGAGAGCAAATATGTAAAATCATCGAAACAATGCATCTTGGCATGTGCCTCCACCAGAGGGTCTAAATCCTTGGCCAATGTGTCGTTTCCCCTGCTGACAGTTTAATGAGGCCAAACGTATATAAGAGGTGCTACCATCCTAGCGAGAATTCCACTGTTTGGCGACATCTGCGAGCCACCAGCAGACAGCTGGTCTCCCTGACCTTTACAGCAAACCAAGGGTCTGAGAGTATGTCATTCCCTCTCTTAGGTGAGAAGAGGTCCTCACACACCCCCGCCCTTTTACAGAGCAGTGACACTGTCAGAGATGTGGAAGAAGCACAGTAAGTATCGCCACTCGGTAGCCAGGGTACCTCTAATTAATGATCTCCACTCCAGTAAAGCCAGATCCTTGACTCTACAGGAAAAGAATTTCAGGACTATACAAAGTGAATAAGATCGCCACCAAGTCTGAAGATGACATAAACTCAATCCCCAGAGTCCACACTGGAAGAGAAGTGACCTCCACGAGTTGTCCTCTGACCTCCCCAGGTTGCTGTGGCACACAAGCTCCTCTCCCATACAACATACACACATAAAATAAATGGATGTAAAATAAAAAAACCTGGCAAATGAAATTATAAAGTGGTTTTCTGGAACACTGTTGGGGTTTAGGGATGACAGTAGTACTCCCGCAATTGAACTCAAGACCTCCACCATTCTGGCCCTAAGCAAGGATGGTTCGCGTTTAACATTTTGAGGTGCTGTTAGAAAAATAAACATTCTCTGCAGGCAAGCCTGACTTGATTCATCGTGCTGTGGTCTCTTGATGGCAGGAAACACTAACCAGACCTGAAGATGAAGGGCTCTTCACCTTCACCCTGCCACGTCTAGTCTATGTCATGTGACAAGGATGGATGTAAGTCTCATATATATATATATATATATATATATGTATGTATGTATGTATGTATGATGCACACTGTACAACACCAAGAGTGAACCCTAAGATGATGATAAGCTATGGTCACGGGTAACACAGGGTACCAGGGCAGGCTCATCAGCTGTAATAAGTGCACTGCTCTGGTGCGGGATGCAGATGATGCATGGCGGAGGGGAGGTACAGGAACGAGTACTAGCTTTCCTGTCAAACCAAACGCTCTAAGAAATATATCCATTAACAAGCAAAGCTCCCCTCTTTCACCCAGTTCTTAATGAACCATTGTATGCAGCTTAAATGTTAAGAAAATGGACATCTGCAAAATCCCCTTAAACAACCAAAAAGCTGACTAACCAAATCTATACTTAGTTTTGTTGTTTTCTGTGAAACAAGTGTCCCTGTCTGGTCCAGCCAACCAAGCTCCTGCTTCTAGCAGCACCTAGCACTGGATGCAGGACCAGCGGGGTTGTGACTGGCATTGCGAATGTTGAGCCCACTTTATCAAGCCAGCCTTAGGACCAAGTTCACTCCCCTCTGCTAACCTACAGAGTACTTCACAAAATGATGGGGCGGCATCTCGCAAATACAAGGCCAAGAGTAAGTTGACCTGCTAATTTCTCCATGCAGACAGAAGTACCCATGGCTGCTTTCACTAACATAGCTCCTCCCCCAGCCTTCTGGACCCTCTGTAGCTTGTCTTTGTCTAAAGGTGTCTGTTTCTGAAATAGCCATGAACCATCGTATTGTTACATATTATTTCAGTTTATTAAATAATAAAACAAGGTTTATGCCACACAATCCAACCATGTATAAAGAGCTTGAAATAGAAAAGCTTGTGGAAAATGTATCCTCTTTACATAACGTACTATTTACAGCAGATGAATAAATACAGAACGGGAACCATTTTTACATTCCAGATCACAGCATCAATAACAACACAATTTCCTTCAACTTAGTTACAAAAACTTGATATAGTTTTCACCACACTTAAAGCAAACCGCCAGGCAGAAGTGTTACGGCCACATCCATATCACCAAGTGCTTTAAGGTGTCTCTGGGTGGGGGCAACAAGGACTGTGTTAACTCCAGGGGGATAGGAAAAGCAGGTGAAGACCCTGTCATATAAGGCACTTAATTTAAGACACCACCCTTGTCTTAAAATACTGCAATGTTGCCTGAAAACACGCTGAAGTTTACAGTGAAGCTTAAGTTTCTTTTCATCTAGGTACAGACACATACATAATTTGAATAAATTGATAATACTATCTGACATTTACTCTTTACATGATCTTCAAAATGGACCTGTTACTACTTTTGTTTTGTTTTTTTGTTTTTTTTGCTTTTTCTGCCAGTCGGTGGTGGTACACGCCTTTAATTCCAGCACTTGGGAGGCAGAGGCTGACAGATCTCTGTCAGTGAACAGTTGGGGGGGGGGGTTGTTCCAGGACAGCTAGGGCTACCTGTTTCGAAAAAACAAAAATAAACAACAAGTCGTTTGAGAAAAATTCAGTCCTTTCAACTCAAAGCCTCTGTGGAGTCTTTCACTTAAGGGAATGTTCAGGTCAGAAGGGAAACAGCTCTAATACACAGTGGGAGCCTGGCCGGCAGCAGCGTGAGTCCTCCACTGCCATCTAGTGGCGTGCTAGGGAGTTGTGAACTTTCTTCATCTTTAAGCCATCTGCTCTCTGTGACGATTTCGTCTTAGCTTTTACTTTTAGAAATCAAACCCAGCTTCGCTAGCTGTTTTTCAAAGAAAACATTAATAAAAAAGTCAAGGTGAAAATGTATGAGAGAAAAAAAGCACTCAACCCTCAGGGGAAGGAAATCCTCACGCTTCTGCCTCAAGGAGGAAGGGGTCCTAAGGGAGAGACGAGGAATACACCTGGCATCGGCTCGGCTTAGAGTCCCAGTTAGCACTGAGACCTCCACAGGGTGCACCTGAAGGGACTGGGCTCCCTTCTAGAAACAGAAAGCTCTTGGCTCTTAGAGACATCTTATGCTTTGAAAATTATAAGAGGTTTTATCAGTCTCAGAAGAAATAAAAATAGGTAGCCGGGCATTATATATCTGTTATTGGAAAGGAGATAAACAAAGGCGCTAAAGTCATCAGTTTGGGTTGGGGCTGGGGGGGGGGGTCAGTGTGTGGCAGATACCCAGAATGCACTAGGTTTGATCCCCAACATCACAAAAATTAAAGGAGAAGAAAGAAAATAAATCCTTTTTTTTTTTAATTTCAAGGAAGTTAACTAGGACATCTCAGAGAAAGGTTTTGAAACAAACCCACCCTGAGCTAAAGGAAAGGCTAGAAGTCTGGAGGCATCCCTCTTCCGGTCACTAGCAACTAAAATCCTCACCTGCAACGCTACTCAACAAGGCCTTCAGTCAGGAGAACCCCATGGTACCTCAACTGTTTACGTAAACACACTCCCGTCTCACGTGGCAGCCTCGGTACTTTTCCCTTCATCTGACACCAACTTCACTAAGCATGATTAGCTCCATGTGATCAACATGGAAAAAATAAACTTTGCTAAAAATCATAGGGCAAATGGCTAACGTTACCTGACAAAGGTCGAGCCTTCGGAGGCTTAACTTCACTTACTGTAAGTGAAGGATTCTGCCCGATCAGAAACTATAAAGCTGTGAATGTTCTAAAAACAAGGTCAGTGCACCGCACAGGTCTAGACCTTAAAAATCCAAATGTAAAATCTCTTCAGCTGACTAAACTAAAGCTCTCAAAGGTTGAGGAATAATACTAGCCAAGGTGTGAGGGGGGGTGGGGGGGAGGCGACACGACACTCATTCACTCCGGAGCCTTCTCAAAACAAGAACAGGACCCCACCCCCCTGGGCCTCCATCACTCCGGAGTGTTCCCACAGCTGAAGTCCAGAAGCAGCAAGGCGGCTCTCCCAGAGGAAAACTGCACACGGTCCTGATTTTCCCTGCAAGTTTTCTACAGCAAGAAACATGTATTCTGTACGTTATCTCGGGTGTCAAAGGGCACTTCCACAGTAAAAACCATTACACGCAACGACATGTTACGGTTTAGTCTCTGAACACGGATGAAAAAGCGCCCGGTGCCAACGCGTGACAATCTGAGGACCCGGTCTTCCCCATCCTAGTGCTTCCTTATCCTAGAAGCTGTGATGAGCTGTGCGGGGAGAAGCAGCCAGAAGCACAGGAGGTCCTACCATCGCCGATGCTGGCTTTTCAGAAGAATGTCTCGCGTAGCACGGACTGGTCACATGTCCAGTTTCTTCAGCTGCTCGTATGTCAAAAAGAACTATGGTTATGGGTTAAGGATGCCAAGAAAATGTCATGTTACCAAGTCCAACACATAGAGCGGACAGACAACTTCGCTTCTCTGCTGGTGGACATCTGCAGACAGCTTGCCCAAGGACGCCATCCCAGTCTCAGGCTGCCTCCCCAGGTGTTGCCCAAGGGCAACTCAGGACAGAGAGTAGAGCTGAGACCTACAAACCCCTCAGCCTCAGGCTCCTCAGGAATGATATCCACTCTCATCAGCAAAGACCTCACTGGGCAGAGTACAACAGAGCCCCAGGAAGCTCTTCTCTGGCATTTCTCCATCAACAAAGGGGATGCCAACCCCAGCACTCCTACCTCGAACGTCTTTCCATGTCTGCTGACCTGCCCCTCCTGACCTGACACCTGGCTGTCACTTCCAGAGCTAAGTCCCACCCATGTTCGGTAAGTGACCTACAGTAAACACGCTTACACGCTGAGGGCACCCACATCCTTCCCCGGGAGAGCAGGAGACATAGCAATCCACATCACTCTGGAACTACAGATGAGTGTGAGTCACTGCGTGGTTGCCGGGACTTGAACTCAGGTCCTCTGGAAGAGATGCCCATGCTCTTAACTGCCCAAGCTTCTCTCCAGTCCAGAGTGGCTATTTCTTAGAATCAGAGGAACTCAAAAGGACAAGAACTTACTTCTACATTTTAGTTTGTAAACAAAACAAACAATATGCTTTAGCTATAGCCTTTTTTAGATCGACCACAACAAAAAAGGATACAATGATATTCCAAGGGCCAAGGCGCAACCAATTTGGCCAAAAACCTTTATATAGAGCCAAAAAACCTTCATTCTTCCATGTCTATTAAAAAGAAAACAAAAAAGTATTAACTTCCCATTCTCCAATTATGTCAAACGCATCAATAATGTGTCAAACTGATAGACTTTTTAGTCGAATTAAATCCCAAAGTTGAGGCTGCCACCCCAACCCCCAACCTAAATGGTGGAAAGAACTGAATCCCACAGTTGTCCTGACTGAGCCTGGGAAACCAAGCCTGCCAAAGTGGTCCCCTCAGTTGTGGCAAAGAGCAGCAGCCCACCCTGCTGCTCAGGGCACCACCCTGCTCTGCCCGCACAGCCCACTGTAAGGTTGGGAGTGCCGATGTACAACCAGCTTGTGTGTTGTGACCCTAAAGACCACGTGTCACACAGACGCTGCAGTTCCTAATGGAATGACCTGCTGGCTGCTGGAGGCAAGGGATTCAGAAGATGGGGAGATGCAGCCATTGGTACCCATTCCAATCTAGACGCAAGGACACAGAGAAACCAAACGCCTGCGTGGACTCAACAGGCTTTGGGTGGTGCCATTTACAAATGATAATTTTCATTTGTCTGCTTTTTGAGACAGAGTAAATAGACACAAAATAAACCTAATTTAAAAAAAATGTAAAGCAGGGCTGGAGAGATGGCTCAGTGGTTAAGAGCACTGGCAGCTCTTCCACAGGTCTGTGTGTTCAATTCCCAGTAACCACATGGTGGCTCACAGCCATCTATAATGGGATCTGATGCCTTCTTCTGGCCTGCAGGTATGCATGCAGCATACACACATAGATATAACACATACATATATATAGTTTACATGTATATAAACTATTTTAAAAATGGAAAGCAATCCTTGAAGACTAAGAAGCATTAGCATCATGCTGAGACCTGGAGCAAGCGTTCCTAAGCTTTGGCTGCTGGTGACCTAGTGGGGAAGCTGAACACTTTGCTTTGCTAGAACCAGTACTCTAAGCTGTGGTCGGATTGATGCACTCCTGTGAGTAACATCTGGACAGGATACTTACTCCAGTTGGACCCAAGAGGGAAGAGGTCCACTCTGGAAAGGGAGAGTTTTGCAACCACAGAAAATATTACTATTTTAGCAACCTTCCTAGCAGGGGAAAAGTATGTGGAAAATGAACTTTAATTTATAAAATTTCATATAGCTCTTGGACTTTCAACCCTAGTGTGGTTGAAACCATGACAACCAAAAATGTCCTGTCATACCAGGCATGGTGGCACATGCCTTTTATAACAGCAGAGGCAGGTGGATCTCGGTCTACATAGCAAATTCCATGCCAGCCAGGGCTGCATAGCTAAGACCCTGTCTTAAAAATACAAAAAAAAAAAAAAAAAAAAAAAAAGAGTATATGTTATATGTCTTATATGTATCCCTAAGGCTCTATGGCCTCACCCATCATCATAGCTTACTGACTTCAGTGTGTGTGTGTATGTGTGTGAGTGTGTGTAGCTCACAATCCTGCACACTCATTCTCACCTGCAATAGGCAATCCACAGTACCTTTGTAGCCAGAGCACCCGCCATCACGAAGGACCCTCTGATTCATCATGCGGGTCCTCACAACATCAACAGGGTTGGAGGCCAGAGCCCCCACCAGACCACAGGTGAAGCTTGACCTACGGAGAAAATAGTATTGGAAACGATAAGAACTCCCACTCAGCTACAGCTACACAGGCAGGAAACAAGACAGCTTCCTCCCAAATGACCTTCAAGTAAATACAGAGCTACCTGAGCTGAGCGGGACCAAGAATGAGGTCCATGGGACTGGAGATGGCTCATCCGATAAGAGCACTTGTTCTCACAGAGGACCCAGGTTCAGATCCCAGCACCCACATGGTGACACATAGCCATCTGTAACTCCAGTTCCAGGGTCCTGATGCCCTGAGCTGTGCAGGCACCAGACACATGCACAGTGAATACACACCCCACAGCCCTCCACACAGGTAAAACACTCACACATGTAAAAACAAGTCTAAAAATAAATAAAGCACAAGGGGACACCTCATTGCGTATCCCCCACGGGGTCTTAAGTTCTAGTGGACTGTCAGTCTCTCTAGACTACCATAGGCCACACTGAGTATCGTGGCTAAACTGGGTTGTATCTAGCCAAAACCTGTCTGTGTACATAAGTAACTATAACCTAATTTATTTAACGTACTGAGTTACATAAATCATAAAACAGAATGGTTACACTCTCACTTCCTTGCTGAAGAATCCTGAGCTGAACTTCGTGGACATCATCTATAGACCCTCTCCTCTTCTCTGGCCTAAACACTCCTGCACACACCGCAGATGCGGCTCTCGGACCACTTTTCACTGTGAGTGCTACTCTGTTCCTCGACAGTTCCTTTTCTTTTTTGGCTTTTTGAGACAGGGTTTCTCTGTGTTACAGTCCTGGCTGTCCTGGAACTCGCTCTGTAGACCAGGCTGGCCTTAAACTCACAGAGATCCTCCTGTCTCTGCCTCCCAAGTGCTGGGATTAAAGGCGTGTGCCACTACTACCCGGCTCCTGAACATTTTTCTTCTGTTCAAACTAAACACTGAACTGAACTCTGCTACAGTTTTATTTTATCAGAATCCGTCAGCTCAGGTTTCCACCTCAGCGTTCCCCACTCGCTGACTTGCTCATTCTTTGTTGTGGAGGTTATTTTGTTCACACTGAAGTTTGTCCATATTTGCAGCATACACTCTGCCCACTAGTTGTAGATAGTGCTCCCCCTAGTGGTGAAACACAGCACATTGGCCACACTTGCCAATGTCCCTGTCCAGACCAAGTCACTGAGCCCACTGATGGATTAAATGGTCTATGCTGTGTTTGTATAAACGTGATAACCTGTAGTTATTAAAAACAAGTGAAGGGCAGAGAGATGGCTCAGCAGTTAAGAGGATATAGTGGTCTTATAGAGCCAAGTTAGAGTCCTAGCACCCATATCTGATGTTAACGTCTGCCTGGAACTCCAGTTCTGGGGCTCTGACATCATCCCTCTGACCTCCGCAGGCCTTTGCACTGTGTGCACCGACACAAACATGAGCAATCAAAAAAGCTGTAAGAGCAGACATGGAAATATATTTGGGATGTGTTGTCACGCTTTTAAAAGCAATGTAATAGTTACTCGGTATACAATGTAATTATCTTACTATTTATAAACTACATGTGATGTTTGTGTGCAAATGCACTGTTTGCATACATACAGGTACATATATGTTAACAACAGCTACCTACGTGAAGGCATAAAGACTTTTATCTGGTCGTGTTTGACTTCTGTATTACGATTTTTCAAATAAGACTATTAAATACTTTCTCTAAAACTTCCATAAATTTATACAAAAATTTCACCCTAAGGTAGTGCATACCTAAAATAGACAGCATTTCTCTTTGTAGCCCTGGATGTCTTAGAACTCACTTTGTAGACCAGGCTGGCCTCAAACTCACAGCGATCCACCTGCCTCTGCCTCCCTAGTGCTGGAATTAAAGGCAAGTGCCAAGACCGCCCAGTTAAAATATTAAATTTTAAAATCCATACACATACAGAAAATGAGTAGAGACGGTGTCTCCCATCAGGCCTGAGAGAATCAGGTGCTTCTTGGTGATGTCATAGACTGGAAGCTCCACACCAACAACAATGGCAGCCCTCTGAGCTGTGAGGGACACGCCCTGGGTAGAAACATGAATAGGAACGTGATTCCCACATCCCTCCAGGGAAGGCCAGGGTACGGAGCTCTACCCCACCCGTCACTAGTTCTGTCATCAGGAGGAGGGCAGTAACAGAGTAAAGAAGCACCAAGCGGGGACTCAAGAGTCCGTTCCTGGCCAGACCGTGGCTTGGACAAGCCATCTTCAAAGCCTCCAGGTCCGCCGCGCTGAAGGATCACACCCATGAGTCAGGACTCATCGGGCTCCCAGGAGGTAGCGCTCTACATCGGCACTTGCCTGACCACAGACTTCACCTACGCCATGAAACTGTGCAGGTCAATCACCCAGCGGGAAGGGGACCCGGGGACATCAAAGAAGCAAAACAATGAAAAGCAAACATCAAATAAACAAAAAGAGCTCGGCTTTCACAAATCCCCTGTGTGCACTATCTGAGGGGCAGCTGGAAACCACAACGCATTCCTCACGTTCCCATTTTAAAGGTAAGTTAAGAAGGAAGGCGTCTTCAAAGGGAGAAAGTGGCGTTCCTCTTACTCCAGTGAGGAGGAGGGGAGGGGAAAAGCCAGCTGTGGCTTCGGCTCCAGGCTCACCTTCCACAGTCCTCTTGTCCCTTCCTGCTGGTAGATGTTAATGAAGTTGCCTATCATTCCTCCTTGAACAGCGCTGTTCTGGGCTTGCATTCGGATCTACAGATCATCGGAAGATGTAACGTGAGAAGGAGACTGGCCTGTTCTCCACCCCTCACCAACAAAGACCTAAGAAAACCTCCCATCAGGTGCTTAATGGTGCTTGGGGAAAACCAGCATAAATATGACTGTGATGCTGCCTTCAGATACCCTCGGCACCCATGGCATAGGTCCCTGTGATGCTGCCTTCAGATGCCCTCGGCACCCATGGCATAGGTCCCTGTGATGCTGCCTTCATATACCCTCGGCACCCATGGTATAGGTTAGCAACTCCAGCGCTAAAAAGGACTAAGCAGCATCACAGTGTATTATCCAGCATTTTGTTAAGTCTTGGGTCTTTTCTGTTTCTCTCTCTCTCTCTCTCTCTCTCTCTCTCTCTCTCTCTCTCTCTCTCTCTCTCTCCCTCCCTCCCTCCCTCCCTCCCTCTCGGTTGTTGTCTTTTGGGAAAGTCAGGTATACCCTATTTCTGTCTATGAGTTAGTAAGAAGGAAAAAGAGAGAGGATTTTTTTTTTCAGACACAGGGCTTCTCTGCATAATCCCGGCTGCCTTACAGCTCGCTTTGTAGACCACTCTGGCTTCAAACTCAGAGTTGCACCAGCAGGATTAAAGGCATGTGCCACCATAGCCAGATAGAGAAAGCAATGTTAATATTAAAAATTTACTATAACCAGTGAGAGTGCACTCGGCTGCAGTAAACTGCAGCAAGCCTAGTTCTTAAATTGCTCCAAGCCACAATTATTTCCAACTTGTCAGAGGTATGCAAATAAGCCATCAACAGGATGCTGTTACACTTTCTTACACTGGAACTTCTACAGTTCAGAGCCCAGGAGAGCCATGTGACTGACTGAGACTCTACAGTTACGTGGAATGGTCAATGGAGCCCTTTGTCTTAGGAGTAAAGAGATGGGCTGGGGAGGTGGCTCAAGGGTTAAGAGCACTGACTGCTCTTCTAGAGGACCCAAGTTCAATTCCTAACACCCATATGGTAGTTCAACTATCTGTAACTCTAGTTCCAGGGATGGGTACCAGGCATCCAAGTGGTATACAGACACACATGCAAGCAAAATACCCATACCCATTAAATAAATCAGAGGGAAAAGCAGAATGAAGGAATTCTCATTTTAAAAAAAAAATCAGTATCTTACATTTGTTGAGGGAACAAATATATTGACACTAACTTCAAAAGGAACTGTTACTGCCTCACTAACTTGGCTGACTTGGGGAAACTAACCAAAATACAGACACCACCTTCCCTATTTAAGAAATTAATAGGAGTTGGGTGGTGATGGTGCACACTTGCACTGAGAGGCAGAGGCAGGTGAGTTCAAGGTCAGCCTGGTCTACAGAGTGAGTTCCAGGACAGTCAGGACTGTCCCACAGAGAAACTCCATCTCAAAAAACAAAAGAAATTAATAGGAGAACTGGGCAGTGGTGGCACATGCCTTTAATCCCAGCACTCGGGAGGCATAGGTAGGATAGGATCTATCTCTGTGAGCTGGAGGCCAGTCTGGTCTAGAGAGGACAGCCAGGGCTACACAGAGAAACCCTGTCGGGAAAAAGAAAAAAAAAGAAAAGAAAAGGAAGAAAGAAATTAATAAGAGTATGGATCTACATGCTACCCCTTGCCTTTATAGCAGGTATGAAATAGTGTGCACCCAACATGTCACAGTTTGATGCTTCTCAGCACCTATCAGAGTGAAGGCTTCCAGAAGGCAGGGTCCCCCCTGGTCATTCGGGATGCTATCACACAGTCCAAAGCACAGAATCTTGTTAAATAAGGGAAGGGAAAGGGGAGCTTCAGACGGCAATCATGTGGGATTTTTTTTAATTACTCATCATCCCTTTGCCTTAACCCCTTAATAGATTAGTGTCTATCCAGTGTGTCCTCAACAGCTCATCAATGTGTTGCTTCTAACTGTTATGGGTGACACATTTCCATTTGTATCCCCTGGCATAAAGGTAGTAGGAAAGAAAACATGTTCAGAAATATTAATGAGGGGGCCGGAGAGACAGCTCAATGGCAGAGAGCACTGGGGGCTTTTGCAGAGGACCTGGGTTCAGTTCCCAGCACCTACATGATGGCTCACAACCATTTGTAGCTCTAGTTCTAGAGGATAAGATGCCCTCTTCTGGCCTCTGCAGACGCTGCACACATGGTACACAGTCATGCATGCAGACAAAACACCCACACAAATAAAATAATAAATAAATACATTTTTAAAAAATATTAACATGAAGCCTAGATTTATGCAATTTTGTGTAGCTACTGCATTATTCAATGAACCAACAAAATAGAGGAGATTTTCTGTAAAAAACAAAATCAAATATATATAAACAAAAGGTTTCTTACTGCTTAATCACCAAAATTTTTATCTTTAAAATGAACTCTAGGGCTGGAGAGATGGCTCAGAGGTTAAGAGCACTGGCTGCTCTTCTAGAGGTCCTGAGTTCAATTCCCAGCAACCACATGGTGGCTCACAACCATCTGTACTGAGATCTGCCTCCCTCCTCTGGCGTACGGGCATACATCAAGGCAGAATGTTGTATACACAATAAATAAATAAATCTAAAAAAAAAATTAAATGAACTCTACACAATAGTAAGCTCATCTGTATCAGTGGAAATCCACTTAGTGGCTTTTTAAAAGTTTGAAATTTAAGATGCACAGTGTAGTGGTTTGAAGAAAGAAATGGCCCCTACAGGATCACAGAGAGTGGTACTGTTAGGAGGTGTGGCTTAGTTGAAGGAAATGTGTTACTGAGGCAGGTTTTGGGAGTTCTCAGAAGCTCAAGTCAGGCCTAGGGTCTCAGTCTCTTCCTGTTGCTCGCGGATCCATATGCAGAATTCTCAGCTTCTTCTCCAGCATGCCACCATGCTTCCTGTCATGATGAATGAACTAAGCCTCTGAACTGTAAGCCAGCCCCAATTAAATGTTTCCCTTTAAAAGAGTTGCCATGGTCATGGTGTCTGTTCACAGCAATAAAATCCTAGCTAAGACACACAGTTTGCTATATTTGTAGAGTCTCATCTGAATGCTGTCCCCAATTTCAAAAATAAAAATGTGGACTGTGCCTCTATGATGCAGCCAGCACTTACTTTCAAAACATCAGTTGGGTTAGCAATAGCTGAGGATATGACTCCAGACAGAATTCCACACACAACATTGATCAGCAGGGTTTCATCTATAAACAAAGACACAGTGGTTGGCTTTTTGTGCGTAGAATTTTTCCTGTAAATGATTCCAATATAAATTAATCCATTACACTCTACCTGCTCACCTGAACATAAATGTATGCTGTGTGAATCAAGCAGTTAATTTTAAATAATTATCTACTATTCCTCTTTGTTTTTCCAAATGGGGATGTAGTGAAACTGCCTTGTATATTCACACTGATCCCACAGACACGCGCTGATCCCACAGACACGCGCTGATCCCACAGACACGCGCTGCTATCACAGCTCTTAGAGTAAGACACACACTCATTTAGTGCCTTCCTGAAAATGGGTGATAATTCAATTTCAGAAAATTTCCCGTTGACAAGTGGAAATGGTACCGCATGTAGCTAAGCATTTGAACATCAAAACAAATGACTGCTCCCACCCCTAGCTGAGGAGCTCCTGACAAGTGAGGACTTCTGGGGTAGGGAGAGGGCTGTTTTCCTTTAAGAGAACAGATGGTCTTTGTTAGGTTGACCACACCCCAGTGGATGGTCTCACACCCATGAGTACACGGCAGCACAAATTAGTCTCTGGGTCATAAAGAAATGACCATGATGTTGGGAGAGGGTGAGGAGGCGGGGTGGGTCTGGGAGGAGGCTATTTCAAACACAAGTGATGAAAACACTTGTACAAAGGCTCTTTCTCTCCGCTCAGGTCAAGCACAGTTTGCTTACTCTTTGTACCCAGTCTTTTCCTTAGGGGTCGAAAATTAACCAAATAATTAAAAACCCGTTCCAAAATGTCTGGACAAAAGCAACTACGAACCCACTGACTGTCCCCAGGAAAACAAGTTGCCCCCCCACCTTCTGGGCGTTCCACAGTTAATCGCTTCAAGCTCTGGTAAGTGCCAATCTTGATGGTGCCATAGGAAGCCTGGCGCAGCATCGCAGGGGCAATCCTGTCCCATCGGCATGAAGGCAGACAAAAGCCAACCTACACGTCAGAAAATCTCAGAAAGACTCAAGCGCAAAGACATAATCTACAGCTAAAATGTCTCTATGTAGTCTTCCCTTCCTGGAGCTTAATAGATAGGTAGACTAGGCTAGCCTTAAACTCACCCGCCTCTGCATCCCTAGTGCTGGGATTAAAGTCATGTGCCACCACAACCAGCTTAAAATGGATTTCTTAACATAGAAAAGGTAACAAAAACACAAGTGGCTCTTGAAATCAGAGGTGATTTTGAGGTCCCTGAATGGAAGCTTGAGACCCCACACTTACCTTTGATAAAAATGCAAATATGGAGCTAATATGCCCACTCAAATTAAAATGTGTAGTCACCCCCTTCTGAGTACAAAGAACCCAGGAAGACAGGTACGCGGTCAGGTTTTTCCCCTCTCTCTTAAGTTGTTCCCAATACGATATCAAGTTCAAGCCAGAATCAGCGAACATAAGCCAAATTTTTCCATCCTAGACAACACCCTCTCATCCTCTGGGCAACCAGCTGTGTTATGTCCATCCCTCTGGGAGGTCCTCCAGATCCTCCCTTCTTCCTCCCACGACTTCATGCTCATCCGTACACAGGATTCCTAAATCCACCTTCAATACAGCTCTGCGTTTCCAGCTGCTGTGTTCATCCCAAATGAGCAAGGGGAGGGCCTGTATCCACTAGAAAGGGCCCACAGTTAAACACACACACACACGAAAATGGACTCACCCAGAATACAGCGCCCTCAGCCCTTCTTCTCGACCTATCCTCATCAGCGCGTGCAACATCCCGCGATACCTGATTTCTCGGAAGTTGGCATCGTTTGTCTGGCCTTGGATCTGGAGCCGGGTCTTAGTTAAATCAATTGGAAACGTGCCTGAAAGTGTTAAAGAAAAGAGGCTGGCGATTTAGCTCGGTGGTAAAGTGCTTGCCTAGCAAGCCCAAGGCCCTGGGTTTGGTCCTCAGCTCTGGGGTGGGGGGATTAAAGAAAAAAATATATCGCCCTAAAAAAAAAGTAACATTAAGAAATGTCAGGGCTGGGGAAATAGATCGCTTGTGAAGACACTTGCCTTCTATGCATAAAGACCTGAATTTGGTTCCCAGTCTCCACATTACAAAAAGGTGAGCATGGTGGAACACTCTGGGAATGTGAAGACAGGGGCTTGCTTGCTGGCCAGGCAGGCTAGCCTACTTAGCAAGTTCCAGGGCAGTGAGAGACTTGCCTCAGAAAAAAAAGAAAGAAAGAAAGAAAGAAAGAAAGAAAGAAAGAAAGAAAGAAAGAAAGAAAGAAAGAAAGAAAGAAAGAAAGAAAGAAAGAAAAAAAGAGGGGAGGGAAGGAGGGAGAGAGGAAGGAAAGAGGGTAGCCCCAAGAAACAACTCCCAAGGTTGCCTGCTGGCATATAGACACACACACACAAACACACACACACTTGAACACGTGATATCTATCAGCAGCCAGGCACGGTGGTACGTACACCTATAATTCTAGAACTCACAAAGCAGAGAGAAGATTAATTTGAGGCTACACAGCAGCATCATGTCTCAAACAAACAAACAAAACTATGTAGTCTTTTATATTTAAAAAAGAGGGGAGGGACCAAAATATTAACAAACCCCCAAAAGGAATAAACATCATTTGTTGTTTTTTTTCTGAGACAAGGTCTCGTGTTGCCCATCCTGGCTTCCAACTTGCTATGTTGCTGAAGATGACCTTGAACTCCCAAAATGCCAGGTTTACAGGTGTGTGCTCCCATACTCAGTTAAACATCTACTTTTATATAAAGCGAAGGCGTCTGTACCACTATAGAACAGATAAAATCATTTACACAAAGAGGAAATCCTCTTACAACTCCAAATAACTGTATTGTTTATGTAAGAAAAGGCTAAGATTGAGCTTGGTGATTGAGTAGAGGTTTATAAAAGTCGATGGGATTTTCATTTAGCAAGAAGAGTTTATAGTCTAAAATGAAACCTGATGAGGCAGTTAAGGCTGCTTGCCACCCGACCTAACCTACCCACATATACAGAATCCATCCTCACACAGCAACCCTGGCTCAGAAAGTCCAGGCTAACTCATTCAGGGAGAAGACTCAGTCTCTCAAACCCTTCTGTTCATTTGCAGAACGTGGGTAATCAGGCGCCTTGCACGTCAACGGAGTCAGGGACATGTCCAAGCCATCACAAGACACTTGGGAGCCAAGCTGTCAACAGGTGCTTGACAGAGCATGGACACAGGAGCAGTTAGAACCCAAATGATGACGTCAGAGCCGGATGCAGGCCATGCAAAAGCTAGAAAGTGATGGAGCTCAGTCAATCTGCTCTGGTTCAGAGAAGTCCCTGGAGAGTGCCAAACTTCTCTGCAGCCAAATGGGTTAATAGTGGCAAAGTGGAGGAAAGGGCACGGTAACCGGGTCAATCACTCCAAATGGGAGTCTTGAAACTATCTGGTCAACTTTCTCCCTCCCGCACTTTAAATCCCAAACTGCTAATAAGTAGCCAAAGACCAATCTGTCTAAAAATATATCCCGAGAACACATGTCTCCAGACTGAGGTCATTATTTCACAAGCTTGCATTCTGCACTTGAACGCCAAGCACACCACACATCAAACATGACAGCCATCACACCCATCAGGCAAGGCTTCAGCGCCAGGGCTCCTTACCACATTCCGCTGTGATGGAGGCCAGCCCTCCATACACAAAGGGCTTCCAGTTGAGGGCTGACATTCTCCCCGTCTGGTCTCCTTGGAGTTACTCAAACATTGCCTCCCACAAGTCTTCCTCCAGGTTTTGTCCTGAATACAAAAGGGAAAAAGGTTCAAAACCAAAAGTCTTAATCACTGTCTTCTTGCTGTGCAGAGACATCATGACCACTGCGACTCTTACAAAGGAAAACATTTAACTGAGGTGCTTGCTTGCAGGTTCAGAGGTTTAGTACAGTATCATCACGGAGGGGGCATGGTAGCATGCACGACACTGGAGCAGTAGCTGAGAGCTACATCCTGATTTACAGGCTAAGACAGAAAGACTGGGTGTGGCAGGGGTTTTTTGAAACCTCAAAAGCCTACCCCCAGTGACACGGTTTCTCCAACAAGGCCACACCTCCCATCCTTCCTAATCCTATCAAACAGTTCCACTCCCTGGTGAGGAAGCCTTCAAATACAGGAGCCTATGAGAGCCATTTTTATTCAAACCACCACACATAACTTCCCACACAGGCAGCTTCTGCTTCAAACTCTATCCAAGGGTTTTATTCAGAGAGCCTCCAAACACCCACTTCAACAAATGAGGCAAACTTAGCCCGAGTCCTACGCCATGTATGGTTTGAATGAAGATGGCCCCATAGGTTCATAAGGAATGGCACTATTAGGTGTGGCCTTGTTGAAGGAAGTGTGTCACTAGGGGTGGGGTGTGTCCGTAGGTTTCAAATGCTCAAGCCAGGCCTAGTGGGGCTCTCTCTTACTGCTGCCTGCCGATCCACATGTCTATCTGAATGGCACCATGCTGATATGTGTATGCCATGATGATAACGGACCTCTGAAACTGTAAGCCAGCCTCAGTTAAATATTTTCCTTTATAAGAGTGGCTGTGGCCATGGTGTCTCATCACAGCAATAAAACCCAAAGACAGGTGGCAAATGAGCAATCTCTAATCTTACTTCTCAGGGGCCCCTAGCCTACATTCTGCCAGGCTCACACCCTGATACGTGTGTGCACTTTCAGCACGCTCAGAAGAGGCTGCTTTCTTATTTTACCTTAGACCCCTAATTCCTTATGCAATAAATATTTGCTATTCATTTGCCACTGTCTTAGTGAGTCCCTAAAGGGAAACATTATATATCCCTCAGGAATACTAAAATTAGAAACCACTATAACCCTAGATCAAATGAAAATCCCTCATCATGAACAAAATCCTCTTGAAGTATGTACTCAGTAAATGCCCGCTCACTTCCTCCAGACTGTGTTACAAGTACAGAGGCATGAAAGAATACAGAGGCAGACCTCGATCAGAAATACACTTGGTTCCTATGCTAAGTATTTTCTGCACCAACACCACCATCACCAGAGCAGTCAGCCCAACAAATAGTACAGCACAGTCTTACTTATATTTACTTTTGGACTATTTCATACACACACACGTAATGTATTGTGATCACATATATTATCCTCTGTCCCCCCTTTATCCTCTGAACCCTTTCTTCCCACCTAGTTTCCCAGTGGCTACACCATTAAGAGAAAATGATACCTCCTCCTCCAGCAGTTAACAGACACTAGTTCTTCAGGAAGGGAAGGGGCCTCAATATCTCCTCCTCAGTGCATGATGGGAAGTTGAGAATCTACTATATCCATAAAGGCTAGATGTTAGCCGGGCGATGGTGGCGCATGCCTTTAATCCCAGCACTAGGGAGGCAGAGGCAGGCGGATCTCTGGGAGTTCGAGACCAGCCTGGTCTACAAGAGCTAGTTCCAGGACAGGCTCCAAAACCACAGAGAAACCCTGTCTCGAAAAAAAAAAAAAAAGGCTAGATGTTTATGGCTGCAACAGCAAAGTCATATCTGGATGGCTGTGTTCTGTGATATCCTTCATCATCTGGCCCAGAGCTTACTGGTCCAGCCAGGGAGGCTGGCCATCGAGTCCCAAGATTCCACATCTCCACTTCCCCAGCACTGGGCCTGCAGGCATGCATGGCTCCACCTGCCTTTTCACACGGGTCTGGGATGCAAACTCGAACTCTTGGCAAGCACTTCGCCAACTGAGCTGTTTCCACAGCCCTCCCCACTTAAAGCAAGCATCTTTGAAATGAACTGAAGGCCCTTACTCGAGTCGCCAAAACTCTTGCTATCCCAAAAGGCTGCTCCCACCCCTGCCCAGCTTCTCCATGACTGGGGGGAAGTGATGCTATACATCCATCAGGCACCTGTGTGGAACACGGGCTTCCTTAAAGTTCAGCTTTGGGTACAGACCAAGCATCATGTCATTCCTGTAAACCAGTAAGTCAAAGAAAAGATGGCCTCAGGGGACCCTGTGTTTACATTCTGTTATAATAGCTGTTTTTCAATATGACAATATAGTTGAGTCTTCATTCACCTAATTTACAAGTCTTTTTCTATGGTTTTAAATATGTAAACATGGATCTATGTGGATGGGTATATCTGCACACCCCGGCGCACATGCATGCACGCTCACACAACAGCCTCCAAAGAGCCAGCAAAAGTTTATGGTAAAGAGATACTTAGTTTTAATTTTTAACTATACTACCATCATCCATACCCTCACGCTGTGCCGCAAATTAACTGCCTAGTTTCCTGTTGCTATTTTTGAGCCATAATTAGTTCTATAAGTTTTAATATTAAGTATTTTTTTCTTCCCTTGGTTTTGGCTTTGGCTCGTTTTGTTTTTGAGGCAGTCGCCTATGCCAAGCAGACCTTGAACTTACTAAGCAGATAAAGATGGCTCTGAATGTCTGATCCTCCTGCTTCCTGGAATTGTAAGTATGCATCACTACACCTGGCTTTATGCAGTGCTGCGGATCAAACCCAGGTTCCTGCATGCTAGGCGTGATGGCTAATCCTAGTTGTCACCCTCACCCACCTAGGAAGAGGAAACCTCTCCTGGGAATTGGCCTGTGGGTATGCCTGTGCAGCATTCTGACTAACTGATGCAGGATGGTTCAGCCTACTGTGAAAAGCACCATCTCTAGGGAGGTGGGCCTGAGCTACGTAAGAAAGGTAGCTAGCTGAATGTGAGCTAGAAGCAGTGTTCCTCTGATTTCTGCCTTTACTTCCCTTCATGGTAGAGTGTAGCAGGTCAGATGAAATAACCCCTTTCCTCCGTGTTTATCTCATAGCAACATAAAAGAAACTAGGACGATAATGGTATCAGGAATGGGGTGTTACTGTGACTTACCCAACTATGTTTTTTGGGAGGAAGACTATAGAAGTGTTTGGAACTTGGGACTGTTGAAAACTCAGATTTTAAAGAGTGGGTGCTGTGAGAGCTTTAGAAGACAATGTGGACAATGAAGGCCTGGCTTGGGTCATTTCAGAGGGAAGCAAAAACTCTACTAGGGTCACTCGTGTAATATTTTGGCTTAGAAATCTGGTTGCCTATCAGCCAAGGCTAAAGAAACAGCTTGATTACCGAGAGACCAGCCCTGCTGAAGTGAAACCTTCTGTGCTTTACTGGGACAACAGATGCTGGTCATCTGGGGCTGAAGAATCAGCTGTGATTAATAAGAGATCAGCCTCACTGATATGAAATATTCTAGGAATTATTTCTCTAGGGTCAACACACAAGCTAAGGTCTGGGAAGACCAAGGCTGCTTCTCAAGCTGCCAGTGGGAATTTGACAATATCTAAGGGTCATCCACATGGTACGGGCTTTGAAAGCATGAGAGGCAAGACTGAAGGGGACTAGAGAGCAGCTGAAGCTAAGCAACGTCCAAGAGAGGCCACTGGTGAAGGTCTAATCTCATTTTCAGTAGACACTGGGATACTAGAGATATCAGGCCTGTGGAGTTTCTGCCAAGGTCAATGGCAGGTGTGGAGTTGAGCTGGCCTGCGCCTACAAGGCGAGCTGTGTGAGCTGCAGAAGGCACAGCTGGGGAAGTGGGGCTGCCCAGGCTGTTGGGAATGGAGGATCATGAATGAATACCAGATATTGGACACTGAGCTCCACAATCTAGATTCTGGGTCTGCCTCGATCTGACTGTAGTTATGCCCCGGTTCTCTTGGAATAAGAAAGTAAATGACCTAGTTTTTGTTTAACAGATCTGACTGTAGTTATGCCCCGGTTCTCTTGGAATAAGAAAGTAAATGACCTAGTTTTTGTTTAACAGATCTGACTGTAGTTATGCCCCGGTTCTCTTGGAATAAGAAAGTAAATGACCTAGCTTTTGTTTCACAGGGGCCCACAGTTAAGGGACTTTGAACTTTTAAAGAGATAGGGAACTTTGAAAGTGTTACAATTGTTTTAAAGACTGTGGTGTTTAAAAGAATAAAGATAGCTTATACTTACAAAGAGCCAGAAAACCTCAGGGAGGTGGACACGCATCCAAGTAAAAAAAAGGCCCTTCTGGAGGCTGGCATCTGTCAATAGGTGTGTTCTAGGCTGTGCTGACCATGGCAAACCGCCAGAGGTTCGGTTATCTCGGGCTGTAATCTGTACTCACTAAACTAACCCATGTATGTCTGAACTCTCTTAGGCAGGCTCTCCCCACGCATGTTCTTTAACTTTCCTGTGAGGAACGGCTTTTCACTGAGCCCCAATTCTATATGGCGAAGATCAAGATGGAGATGGGTGTGTCTGGCGAGTTTCTCAACTTGAGAACTAGGAAAGGGATTACCAGTCGGCAGACAGCCAGAGTCGAGTGGTGGCTGTAGATCACTTCCCATCATGCCCTTGTGTCTGATTGTCCTCTCGAAATCTAAATGAAAGCCAGTGACCAGTTCTCTCTGCTGCATCATAAACACAACGCAGGTCAGACCTCATTATGGCATATCTGACGTGAGGCATGGTTATACCTACACTTTCCACACGAAGGACCTGAGTCAGTCCTCATGACCCGTGACACAAACTTCACAATTAAAGCAACAAGGCTCAGAAAAGCAAAGCAACTCTTTATTTATGGCAGGCCACCCAAGCGAGTGTCTCGCTGAAGGACCGCACGGCCTTTCGTCTTCAGACCACTCTGCAGTCACACAGTATCTTCTGGCTGTAAAATACGTATGCACATGTGTGTGTGTGTGTTGAAGACTGGAGGATGTATCTTGGTGACACAGCACTTGTCTAGCATGTAGAAGGCTCAGGGTGTGTGAATGAAAAGATCTATGCAAAGGAACCTCGAAGGTTCTCCCTGAACTTAGGATGCTCACCACCTCCCATTCCAATATTATCATATCATGCTTTATGTTAACTGCCATTTCTCTTCACCTGACTTCATTTATATAAGTATAAAGAGAGATCGTTAAAACATAGTACTTGGAAAAGGACTAAAACTTCACAGGAAATAAAACAAATAGGACGATATGAAATTAAAAGACTTCTTTTCATAAAGAGTGAAAGAGCCTGCAGAATCAGAGGGGAAAATATTCGCCAACCACCTATGAGACAGGAGACTGATATCCTGAATATAAAAGGAACTGCGAAATTAAAAACCAAATTCAACCAATACTAAACTGGATAGCGGGTTCAAAAGAATTACAAAAGACCAAGAGACACTTAAACAAGCATTCAACATCCTTAGTCACCAGGTATTAAAACTGCTTTGAGATAGGTCCCTTTAATTCCAGCACTCCAGGGGCAGAGGCAGGTAGGTGGTTCTTTATGAGTTGAAGACCAGCCTGGTCTACACAGTTCCAGGACAGCCTGAACTACCTAGTGAGAACCCGTCTTAAAGAAACAAAACAAAAACAAAAGCAAACTAAAACTGCTTTGAGGTCCCATCTCAGACAGAATGGCTGCCTTCAAGAGAACAAATGAGGACAGCAAGATGGCTTAGTAGGTGAAAGCCCTTATCATGGAGCCCGAGAACCTGAGCTCAGTCCTGGAGAGCTACAGCAGGCCCGAATTCTAAGTTATTCTCTGACTCTGCACCTGCACTATAGGTTCTCTGACACATGAGAGGCCATGAGTACACACACACACACACACACACACCCCACACACACACCACACACACCATACACATTAACTTTAAAAAGACAACAAATGCTAGCGAGCATGTAGCTAAAGGGCAAATCTCACTCCCTGGTGGTAGAAATGTAAATCTGTCTAGCCACTATGGAATTCAGTATGGAAGGAGGTATTTTAATACACACACACACACACACACACACACACACACACACACACTATTTGATCCAGCTTGGGTCTATACCCAAATGACTCCACACAGATACATGTACATCCATAGCCATTGCTACTCTGTTACAATAGCCAGAAAACAGAACCAATCTAGAAGTCCATTAGATGAATGGATATAGATGTGGCCCATGCCTGACATGAGGTGCACACCTTTAGTCCCAAGCCCTTGGGAGGCAGAGGCAGGTGGATTTCTGAGTTCAAGGTCAGCCTGGTCAAGTTCTAAGCCAGATAAAGCTACACAGTGAGATCCTGTCTTTTTTTTTTTTTTTTTTTTTTTGATTTTTCGAGACAGGGTTTCTCCGTAGCTTTTGGTTCCTGTCCTGGAACTAGCTCTTGTAGACCAGGCTGGCCTCGAACTCACAGAGGTCCACCTACCTCTGCCTCCCAAGTGCTGGGATTAAAGGCGTGCGCCACCACCGCCCTGCTTCTTGTCTTAAACATAACAAAAATAAGTGGAAAAGAAAAAGGAAACAAAAAAGAGTGATCCACATATACCGTGGAATTTTATACACCCAAAAGAAAATATATAATCATGCCATCTGCAGGAAATGCATACAATTGGAAATCACTATATTAAACAAAATCCAAGACCCAGAAAGACAAATATTGCATGTTCTATAATTGTATGTGTATTTGTTTGTGTGTGCATGTGTGTGTATACAGTTCATGATACTGGAAAGAAGATCATGAGAGGGGAGGAAGAGACCCTAAGGGAGACAAGAAATAGTGTGAAGGAGTATGGGAGACAAGAAAGCAAAGGGGCTCTAGCTAGGGAAAAAAGGGAGTCAGAGAGAGGGAGTGGGGGGGGGGCAGCTGAATGAATGAGACCAATGATGTCATCGAGAAGCTCACTGCTCTGTATGCTCATTTTTTAAAAGTTGATACTTGCTGCAAGTCCTTCTAAGAGCTTCCCAAGTTTCTCTTATATAATTATAAATCATTTTCATTTTGGTGCGTCCTTTCAGTCTACAGCCTTAAAGTGTAATCACATACTCTACCCTTTCCTGTTCTCATAAATCTCTCCCGTTACACTGTCTTTTCTTAAGCAGTTCCTATTCCCTATCATCCTTTTTAAAACCACATAGCGAGGAACTGAGAGAACAGCTCAACGGTTAAGTTTACTGGCTGCTCTTCCAGAGGACCAGGGATCAATTCCCAGCATCCATATCAATACGCTCACACCTGCTCAAAACTCCAGTTCCAAGGATCTGATGCCCTCTGGCTTCCTGCACACGTGTGGTCACATAAATTCACACACAAACACATAAATAAAAATAAATAAATCTTTTTAACAACAAAAAAGGCTCACAAAGAAAAACAAATCCAGCACAGACACATGGAATATGGGGTTTTAAGAACACTTTAGAAACTGGTACCATAGCCGGGCGGTGGTGGCGCACACCTTTAATCCCAGCACTCGGGAGGCAGAGGCAGGCGGATCTCTGGGAGTTCGAGGCCAGCCTGGTCTACAAGAGCTACTTCCGGGACAGGCACCAAAGCTACAGAGAAACCCTGTCTCGAAAAAAACCAAAAAAAAAAAAAAAAAAAGAAAAGAAACCGGTACCATCTCACATGAGTTTAACTGAGCCCGTGTTACAAAAGTTGGCAGCGCCAATGCCAAGATCAAAATTCATGCCTTTCAACTTTACACTACGCATCTCCGAATATAGAATCTGCAGGGACGTTCCAGCATTGTTTTGCTATTCTTAGGCAAGAAGAATCCTGACTATTGCGAGTGTTTAGCCTGAAATTACACCCAAAAAGGCTTTAAAATGCATTAACACGTTTTAATAACTTCTCGAGCAATTCATTTGACAGGTTCTTGCGAACCCGGGAAGCAACCCTGGCTTGTTCCACAAGCAACTGCGTGTGTATGCAATGGAATTGTTTATTATTCATCTATTTAGCAAGGCTGAACATCGAACCCGGGACCCTGAGCTAAAGAACTCAACCACTGGGTTACATCGCCAGTCCTCCACCAGCAATTCAATGGGTGGTGAGCCCTTTCCCGGTACTGAACTCGCGGGTGCTGAGGCTGCACCGTCTCAGCCCACGGGATGGGAGGAAGTGCCGCAGCCAAGGGTGCAACCGCTGAGCCTCCCGGACACCCCCCTCGTCCATCCCATGCAGCTCCCGCAGAACCACCCGAACCCCGGAGCGAGCCCGGGCCCGAGAGTTTCGTGCCCACCGTGCGCAGCCCGCGAACGCCAACGCACTTCAGCCCGGTGCAAATCCGCCACCGCGGTTCCCCGGCTGGGTCCTCTAGGCAGCAGCGTGGTCGGTAACTCACCCAGCGGCGAGCTTCTCCTCCCACTCTTCTAAGCCGGTGCAGCCGCCTGGGAGCAACGCCGGGCGGGAGCGGAAGAAAAGGCCGCCGAGCTGCGGGTGCGGCCCAAGCCCTGGCGAGGCTCCGCCCACATCCCACAGGACACGCCCACATCACGTTCTCATTGGGCACTGACGACACCGGCCCCTCAAGGCCGCGCCCCCGCCTGCACTCGCCCCTGCCCAGGAAGAGCGTTCTCAGCAGAAGTTAGGCTGGGAATCTCAGGCTCTCACTAAGGGGGACCGCTCGCTACCATGTTACAGCCTGCGGTCTGTGAAAGAGAAAACAGGAAGTCACAGAGCCAAAGAACTCTTCTCCAGAGGCGTTTCTCTGTGTCTCCTGGAGCCTCCGCCGTCGCAAAGACATCACTTACTATTTCTACCCTTGAACTTTATAATTTGAGACGTGAACTGAGAATCCTTAACGCAGAGTCACCAAACGCTAGCATTTCGCAACACTTGCCTTCTTTCTGGCTGTCTATTCCTCCCACACCGAACTCTTGAAAAGTTGCCACTTATCACATACAAGAAACAAAACTGAACACGTTTTCCGTCATATACCATATACTACCACGTTTATATCTCCTTTGCTGTCTAAAAGGTCGTAGACACGTGCACACATTAAATTCAGGAGCTACTGAAAATTAGCCAATGCGTTTGAATTAACCTCTCGTAAACTTCTTAGTCTATAGCTGTGCTTTTTTTTTTTTTTTTTTTTTTTTTTTTTTTTTTTTTTTTGGTTTTTCGAGACAGGGTTTCTCTGTGGCTTTGGAGCCTGTCCTGGAACTAGCTCCTGTAGACCAGGCTGGCCTCTGCCTCCCGAGTACTGGGATTAAAGGCATGCGCCACCACCGCCCGGCCTGCTCTAACTTTTCTAAATTCGTCTTAACTTTGGCATATTTTCGGTCCAGACCAATTGTCTTGTCATGTTCTGGATTCACGGGATTATTTTCTCATGATCACAGTCAGAAACATTTAGAACAAAGGCGGGTACTCACATCACTTCCGGACATGCACACGGCCAGTTTGACATAATTGTCCACCAAGGCAAGAAGCAAAGAGCTACCACCTGCTAAAGGCTCCTCTCTCCTCAACAAAGCCAGTGGAGATAAATACCTCCCAGGATAAACTGAAACCTGGTGAATATTTTCTCCCCAACAATACCCTACCCAATGGATACAGCACACACTGATGAATTCTTACTGCAACAGTAATAACTATATTGCTTTGCAATTCTGACACCCTTTTCTGTATTTTCTGGCTGGTATTCGTGTCTACAGAGCAAGTACCTGCCTCTGCCTCCTCTAATCCTTCTTTTTTCAATCGTCTTCCTCTTTACTTTGAGTCATGCAGTATGAGGACTGGATTTGCTCTTGATTCAACTGCAAAACCAGATACCGGTACAATTCTGGTACTCGGATTGCCCACCTCTGGCCATTGGGAGCCCCCTCATGTTGCTCCTGTGTCCTGTGGATGTTTTATCTTCCAGCGCTTTTTGCTCGGTAGCACAAAGCCCACCCACCAGTTCTCACATCATCTCTCTTTTTATCACACTCGGAGACTGTAACGTCATAAAGTCCTTTTACATTGCTCTTTCCCCTTTTATATTGTGTCATATGATATAAAACAGTATAGTTGGGTTCACTTTAGGAAGTGAGCCAACATAATGAATGTATATTAAAAGGGAATCTATTCAACCACCTTGTGGTCTGGGTAGTCCGAAGGTGGTTGTCTTAACTACAGAAAGTCCACCAGCCTGAATGCCTCAGCAGTCCTAATAGAACACCAAAGGCCTGGAAGACTTCTATAGACATGGTCTTAAGTCCATGTTGGAAAGCCAATGAAGCTGGGCTCTGGTGCCCGCAAAGGTGCTTAGAAGCAGAGGCAGAAGCACTCACCAGCAAGAGGCTAAGGCACGCAGGCAAAACGATTTTCCCTTGGGGTTCATTGTACCCAGACTGATGCTGAAATGTGTTGCTCACCTTCAGGGTAAGTCTTCCCACTTCAGTCTCCCTACCCAGAGACATTCCTCAGGGGCACCCTGATCTAGAGAATGCCTCATGGATGTCCCGGCAGGCTTGAGTCTAGATCTGTCAAGCTGACAACCAGTGTTAACCTCACAATGTGCCTTCTAACCACAGATTTTAAGATTTATTTATGTATATAGATACCAGAAGAGTACACCAGACCTCAATACAGATGGTTGTGAGCCACCATGTTGTTGTTGGGAATTGAACCTAGGACCTCTGGAAGATCAACTAATGCTCTTAACCTCTGAGCCATCTCTCCAGCCCCACCAAAGATATTTATTTTGTTTTTAGATTTGTTTTTTCAATTTATGTGTGTGAGTTTTTCGTTTGTGTGTGTCTGTGCACCTCATGGATACCTGGTATCCATGAAGATCATCAAGAGGACATCAGATCCTCTAGAACCAGAGCACAGACATTTGTGAGCCCCTGCGTGGATGCTGGGAACTAAACCCAGGTCAGTCCTCTAGAAGAGCAACAAGGGCTCATAACCACTGAGCCACCTCTCCAGCCACCCTGATACTTTTAAATCGTGAGTGATACACATCTCTAATGTAGGCACCTGTACCACACACAGGCTTCATTCTGTGCTATAGAGATTTGCATTTGTAAGGATACTGCTCTAGTGATACAAGTTTCAGGTCAATTTTGTTATATGTATATTTCTGTTCTTGATTAAAGTGTTGTGTTTGTGCAGCTCATTTAAAAATGTAATGTATAATTAAGAAATATAGCTTAATAGATAATCGTCTATAATGCTCAAGCTTGTAGTCATGTTAGTTAGGTTTTCTAGATGTACAGAGATGTATTTCAGATGAATAGGCATTCTTCAAACATTTCAAAGACTACAGAATATGACATTTAAAATGTTTTTAAAACTTAGGGCTTATCATGACAATGAGACATGTCTGCTCCTAGCAGCACCAATTACTTCAAGAGGATGATGGGCGTCGAAGAGACTCCTTATGGAGTTGGTTAGCCATTTAGGCAAGAAACTGCACTTGCCTGAACTGCTTGACTGGACTTGCAAAACCCACAGAAAAATGACTGCTGAACTTGCCTAAAGGTGAGAAGGTCCTTCAGGGTTCCTGCTTCATGAAAGAGTCTGCCAGACATTATGCAGGACACAGAAAAAAGTGACTGGCAAACTGCCAATATAAGCGGAACTGTCCTTGAAATTTCCTGCTTTATGGAAAAGTCTGCTGGATACTATGGGCCTGTAGGCTGAAAATGGATGCCCCAATGCAACAGAAGAACTTTGGGTGACTGTCCAGGCAGCAAGATGTCTCTGTCAATTCTAGAGTTTTGGAAGTTGCTTACAATGAACTTATTGTTTACTTAGGAAATATTATATCCTTCTGGAGTATTTGATGGAGTTGAAGAATAGATAGATAGTTATAGTTACAGTTTTCCTTAGTTATGATAAAAGATAAAATAGATATAAATATTGTGACTGTAATTATTGCTTTGTACCTGTTTTGTTATATGTAATTTTACGATGTTGAAGTTAAAACCTTCCTTTTCACTTAAACAGAAAAGGGGAGGTGATGTGGGATTTCCTTCTGTATGCTGCAATTACCATTAATGAATAAAGAAACTGCTTTGAGCCTATAGCAGAGCAGGGCAGGGCGGAGCAGAGCTAGGCAGGGAGGACTGGACTGAATGCTGGAAGAAAGAATGGCAGAGTCAGAAAGAAGCCATGTAGCCGGCTGGAGACAGATGCTGGTACTTTACCTGATAAGCCACAGCCACGTGGCAATACACAGGTTAATAGAAATGGGTTAAATTAATATATAAGAGTTAGCCAGTAAGAAGCTAGAACTAATGGGCCAAGCAGTGATCTAATTAATACAGTTTTTGTGTGATTATTTTGGTTCTGGGCGGCTGGGACAAACAAGCGGCCTCCTTACTACAGTTCTGACTTCCCCCTTCCTCTGTGTTTTTTCTCTAACCATAGTGAATTCTCTCATTCCACCAGCATTAATACATTTATCGATTTGTTATATTCTTTAATTTACACAAAATACTTGATTCTGTGCCAGAAGTGGAATTTAACAGGCTGGTGGCATGTAGGCTGTGAATGAATTCATCCAAGACTGAAGGCAGAAATGAAGTTTATTAAAACATACTTCAGAGAAGCCACTGCGGATGAGACAGTGGGGAGAACTTCCTCCACAGAGGATTTCTAGGCAGCTGATCCTAGAGACGGGAAGTTGTCTGCAGGCGACCAGGCGGTGAATCGGTGTCATAGTGCAGGGGAATAATTGCAATAGAGGCTTACCACGGTTTGCAGCAACCTGACCTTGAAGCTGCATTGGTCTTGCCTGAATCAGCTGGCGATACTCGCCAGTCCTAACCGGCATCCTCAGTTTGCAGCTAAGGGTTGTTATGATTAACTCTTTCAGCCTGGATAACAGTCCTGCTTGGAGGCAGCAGTGACCTTGTCCCAAGTTCAGCCTGCTCTGCAGCAAAACAGCCTCATTCTCAAGTTGGAATTGCCCTATCTGTCTCAGCACCACCTGCCACAAAGTCACTAGATTTGAGACTTCTTATTTTAGTCTTTATAATCCTTTAACTATGATCCAATTAATGTACCGTGCTCCAAAGTTCTTGGATTAATTTACTTGTGTGTGTGTGTATGCATGTGTGAGTGTGTGTGTGTGTGTGTGTGTGCATGCACGTGTCTCACAGGAAACCTCGAGGAGTCAATTCTCCCCTTCCATCAGGGCTCCTAGGGCTTCAGCTTAGGTCATCAGGCTTGGTAGCAAGTGCCTTTACCTGCTGAACCACATAACAGGCCCCAATGTGCTTTTCAGTATGTTTAAGGGCATCCGTTCACTTGTTTGTTTTTAACTATTTTATGTGTATGTGTGTGCGCCACATTTGTGCAGTACCCAAGCAAACCAGAAAAGGGCATCAGATCCCCTGGAACTGGAGTTACAGATAGTTGTGAGAGAAACCATGTAGCCCTGCCAGAGACAAACACCAGTTGGAATCTTGCTGGTAAGCCACAGCCACATGGCGATACACAGATTACTAGCAATGGGTTAAATTAAGATGTAAGAGTTAGCCAATAAGAAGTTAGAGTTTATGGGCCAAGCAGTGTTTTAAATAATATAGTTTCTGTGCGGTTATTTTGGTTCTGGGCGGCCAGGATGAACAAGCAGTCCCTCCTTGCTACACACTCCTAATCCCTAAAATGGGGTGAGGCAGGAGACTGCATCCAAGCTGCTACCAGAAGTCATTGCGCCAGCCATATTCCTACTACACCATGAGTTCCGTGGGGGAGACTCGACAGAGTGTCTGCTGGGGTCTGCTCCTGATAAATAAAATCACATTGGAAAAGTCCGCCCCGGGAAAGGGAAGGCCCGGATGCAGGCTTTTTCAAATGGTCCCTTCCTCCCCTACTGGCAACACCTCACGTGAGCCCTGTTGACAGTACACCCGCTCCCTCCAGCAGATGCTCAGAGAGCAAACGCCTAGGGCCAGAGCGCCAGGGTTCTCCAGTCAAGTCTAGTGAGCTGTACCTGGAAATCTAGTCTACTAACATTCGTTACTATCTGCATGCATTTGTTGCAATGCCACAGACCGAGAAAGTTGTAAGAAAGGAAATTGCTTTCCGCGTATAGTTCTGGAGCTATGAGGTGGAAGGGCCGCGTCTTGTGATGGCCTTGGTGAAGTTCTCAGAACACAAAATCTGCCCCTATGTTACAGTTTCCACGAGGCTGGTAGACCAGCTGGAATTTCTGTGGTTGCAGAGGACTTTGGAACGTTGCAGCTCCAAAGTTAAATTATCTTGAGCCGTCTTTAAATAGCCATTCAGGGCCTACCTCTGTGTTGACCTAACATTCCTCCTTGTGACTAAGAAGTAAATCGTTCTGGAATGTGCAAATGAATCGCTCCCCCCACCACCCGCCTCCACCAACCCAAAGGCCTTCACCAGCACCTGACAACTACAGCCGAGATTTCCACTCTTTGCTGTAGAAACTGCCTGCCGGATAGTTCCACCAATCAACGTATTTTAATGTTTCACGCGGATGTGTACGTGTGCACATTCGTGAATGCACACAAACTTGTATGTGCATGCACATGTGTGTGAACGTGTGTGGAGGCTCAAGACATCCTCAGATGTCATTCTTGGGGATGCTGTTCATGTCCTTTGAGATGAGATCTCTCATTGGCCTGAAGCTCACTGATAAAACCAGGCTCGGCTGGCCGGCCAGCAGGCCCCAGGGATCCTCCTGTCTCTGCCTTCTCAGTGCTGGGATTATCAGCAGGTGCCACTGTGACCAACATTTTTTATGTGTGTTCTGGAGACTGAACTCACTTCTCATGATTCCAAAGCCAACACCTTACCAACAGAACTATCTCCCAGCCCTGAACAGTGTACGTTTTAAGTGTCTTGATTTTTTTACTTTCTTTGTTCTCTGACTATAAAAACTCGGTGGAACTGTTACCATGTTGGAACTTGGTATTTACTATAACCTGAACCTGTGTGTCCCAGACCATGGTTACTTCTATGTGGCTCCAAAGAAACACGACCTCCTACTCCCTTTGAAGTGAGAGTTGTGCTTTTCCCACGGACTCCTTGCTGACAGAGCTTTGAGGCTGCACAGGCCATCAAGTGACAAGACATGAGGAGAATGGGGAGGATGGGTGACTTTGGTTCTTCCTCCCTTTTCTTATGGAGCCACCCGGATTTGATTGCCTGGCCCTTCCTTCCCCTTGACATTATCTAGAACATAAGGTCCCTGCAGATGTTTCAGATACAATTCCTCTGTAGAAAAAGGGACACAGAGTGTATCCCATGTCCTTGGCCTAGTGTCTGGTCTGTGTCCCCACCCCTCGCCCCCACTTCGCACTTTTTTTTTTTAATCTAATCACATTCAAAATACCTACTACTAAAACTCAGTCAGTTTCTATTCTCTCTTCAGGGAGAGGATTAGACTACAATACATGGGGCCTTGAGAGTACACTCCAACCTGACCCAAACCACAACACATAATCTTTTTATTTGTTTGTTTGTTTGGTTGGTTGGTTTTTGAGACCTGGTTTCTCTGTATAGCTTTCGAGCCTGTCCTTGAACTCGCTCTGTTGTAGACCAGAGGCTACCCTCAAACTCGCAGAGATCTGCCTGTCTCTGTCTCCTGAGTGCTGGAATTAAAGGCGTGTGCCACCACTGTCTGACATATAATCTTTTTGTTTGTTTAAGACAGGGTATCTCTGGGCTGGAGAGATGGCTCAGAGGTTAAGAGTATTGCCTGCTCTTCCAAAGGTCCTGAGTTCAATTCCCAGCAACCACATGGTGGCTCACAACCATCTGTAATGGGGTCTGGTGCCCTCTTCTGCCCTGCAGGCAGACACACAAACAGAATATTGTATACATAATGAAATAAATATTTTTTAAAAAAAGACAGGGTCTCTTTATTATGTAGCTCTGGCTGTCCTGGAACTCACAATGTAAACCAGGCTGGCCTTGAACTTACAGAGATTCACCTGCTTCTGCCTCCCAAATGTTGGGATTGAAGGTGTGTGCCATCACACCCAGCTAAAATATATAATCTTACATATTATATAATTAAGGGGTCAGCCCACCATAATTCATGGGCCAAATGCAGTTGCCTGTTATTGCACAGAGTTAAGAATAGTTTTTAGACTGGAAGTGGTACATACTATTCTGGAATTGCCTCCTGGACTCAAAGAATACTGTGTTTGCAATAAGTTCCTTTACTGCAAACGTTTGCAGTTCCCTGACCCAGCCTTCAACAAACATCCCTCTCAAGGTTCCTGTCTGGCCTCTGCCCTTCATTGGTTACAGCCTTCTTAGTCCATTGGGGCACAGTATTGGAGGGGATAACCCAGCTTTGTGACAGTGGAGGCAAGCTAAGTATCCTGAGACCTCCAGGAAGGCTGCTGGTGTCTTCCAGGACAGACCAGCAACCCGATTCTCTTCATGAGATCAGTGTAGTTAATACATTTAAATTCTATTTATATTTCCATTTAAAATCACAAGTACACAATCAATTACACATTTCAAATAGTAATATATCAGTTTCTCTAAAGAGTTTAATTTCTGTCTTTGCTACCGTATGTTACATGAATCCCAAGCCCATGCAGATTGGCTTACGTTGGATGGTTAATACTAAAAATATTAGTTCTGAATTTACCTTAGCTCATCATCTCTATATTTAGTTCTAAACCTTTCTGGGATTATACAATTATATAACTAACAACAGGTTTTCCAGCTGAGATGCACTGAGTAATTGGGTGGCTGGAGAAATGGAGACATAGATGAGACTGTTGCCTTCCAGAGATGTACCGGACAGGACATGGTGGACACAATGCTGTGTGTCCCTTTTCTATAGCAGAGCTGTACCTGACAGAGCAGCGGGAACCTAGAAGCCTGTAACTTGGAGGATGGTTTCTCTGCCTCCATCCGCAGGTATCCTCTCCCTGCTTACCCAATTTGTTGGGGTGTTTTTTAACTTTGAGAGAGAAAAAAAAGACACATAGAGACAGAGAAAGAGACAGAGACAGAGAGGCAGAGACAGAGAGCGCAAAGAGAAGCATCATATTTAAAGGACTAAAGAGAAAAGTTGCTCCAGCAGGCAGATAGTAGAACTCACTGGCCAGTTTACCCAATTTGTGAGCCAAGTTGGCAAGAACTGGTCCCAAGACCTCACTTGAGTACACGATACTGGAAGACACGACTTCACTGTACTTGTGAGAGGTAACTGTCTTGCTGAAGATCCAGCCAGTCTCTGCCTTTGTGGACTGTAGGACACTGAAGGCTCCAGGAGAGCCAACGCCCTCTGCTGGTTTTCACAGGCACTGCATGCACATGATACACAGGCATACATACAGGCAAGACACACATACACATAAAAATACTTTTAAAAGACTATTACTCAGCTAAATGTGTCATCTCTGATTTTCTGGGTTGCCTTTGTGTAAGTACTGCCAGCAGCAAGTCATAAGCTTTGTCCATCTGGAACAAAGTTTAGAACAAATTGCAGCTGCCCGCCAGTGGGATAAAGGGTTTTTTTCCATGCTGAATCAGAGACAGCGTGCTGCTGAGAGGCAGGAGCGTGAACTGAACTGAGCCATCACTCTGGGACATAGTCTCAGGTGTTTTATGCATCTGAGCTCAGGCATGTAAGGGAGGTCAGCATTCTGGGCTGTGGCTTCAAAAAAACTCTCTGTAAGGTTCAAGCCCTTTTGTGGGATAGTCAGGGGCAGCATAACCAGAGCAGAATGCTGGTTTAGCAATGGAAGATTGAAGGGTTAGAGGACCCTGTGTGAGCCACCTCCTCAGGTCTTGGAACTTGCTCTAGGAGGGTAGTCAGAATTTTCTGTTAAGCCAAGGCTCCCAGAAACTGTTTCTCATAAAGTGGCAATACCTGTCCTGCCTGCTTCGTGAGATTGTGGCTGTGGTCCACTGGAATGACTCGATGAAGGGAAGTGAAGGACTTCGCAAATAAAGTTGCTCAGAAGTAAGGGGTGATGGTGCATGTCTGTATCCACAGCTCTGAGAAAGCTGATGAGCTGTGAACTCCACGTCAGCCTGAGCTAGGTATATAACCTGTCTTTTGTTTGCTTGGTTTGGTTTCTGCTTTTTTTTTTTTTTTCTTTTCTTTTTTTCTTGAGACAGGGTTTCTCTATGTAGTTCTGACTGTCTTGGAACTCTCTTTGAAGACCAGGCTGGCCTCAGACTCACAGCAATCGGTCTGCCCTGCTTCCCAAGTATGGGAAAACCACAACCAATCAAAATGCAGAGTTGTGGAGCCCAGTTGTAAAGTATCCTTCCAGTAATAACACTCCCACATGTAAGGCTCAGGGAACATTGTGGAGGAGGGGGCAGAAAGAGCCTGAGGACCAGGGAGTTTGCTGAGAGACTGTGACTCCCAGTAACACCAGAAGCTGTACCCATGAGGTCTCAGCAACATGACTGCCGAAATGTGAGTTAACAAGGATGGTATCAATGGACATGCCAATTGATGGGAGAAATCCCGTAAGGCCTCCACCCTACACCAAGAACTCTAGGCAACTGAGGAAAATTGGGAGCAGGAGACATGATCTTCCCCAAGGAAGAGCACACCAAATGGTTGTCCAGCGCCAAATGGTCAGCCCTAAGACATACATACAGGTAGCAGTATACGGACTCTACAGGTTATATCTAGCAATATACATGTGTGTGTGTGTTGTGTGTGTGTACATATTAATGCAATAACAATTAGGGGAAAAAAGAACATGAATTTGAAGGAGGGTGTGGAGGTACGTGGGAGAGTAGGGAGGGAGAAGAGGGAAGGAGAAATGTAATTATAATCTCAAAAATAAAAAAAGAAAACGAGAGAGAGGGAGAAAATGTTGTCACAGTTGAATCAGAGTGGCCCTAGAGCTGTCACTGGAAAATTCCTTCCCCAGCTGGTTTCCTACAGAGCGTATCTATGGTCCTGTTGGTTCCAACACCCCCAGTGACCTGGGCTGACTCTGGCTTGCTTTTCGGTGAATGTAACTGTTATCTAAGCTGCCATAAAATGGTTAAACAATGAAAGCAACAGCTTGGCTCCAGCACTCTGCTTAGACCCAATCTTGGCTACATAGTTCCAGGATAGAAGAGGAGGAAGAATGGGAAAAACAAAGCACAATAAAAAGAACTCAGCAAACTCCACTCAAACTGTCCCACTACGAGTCCAGGCGTGTGGGAAGGTTCTTACCCAGTTGTATTTCACTCAGAAAGACGTGCTTCTCTTAAACCCATAAAGAAGGTCAGTTCTACAAACCTGTGGCTCCAGGGATCAGTCTGGCACATAATGTATTCCATTAGAAAACAGGGTAACCCCCGCCGTTCGTCCGCATTTGCTCAGTGAGAGGTGCTGGCTGCACAACAGGAATGCACCAAATGCCACCCAAGTGTGTATTTCAAAACGGTTAAAGTTTCAGCCAGGCATGGAAATGTGTAATCTCAGCACTGGGAAACTGAGGCAGGAAGATTTATAGTTTGAGGACAATCTCAGCTAAAAATCAAGATCTTATCCAGAAGAAGAAGAAGAAGAAGAAGAAGAAGAAGAAGAAGAAGAAGAAGAAGAAGAAGAAGAAGAAGAAGAAGAAGAAGAAGAAGAAGAAGTGATATTAGTGGCTTGGAGAGATAGCTCAGCAGTTAAGAGCATTGGCTACTCTTTCAGAGGACCTGGGTTCAATTTCCAGCACCCACATGGCAACTCACAACCATCTGTAACTCCAGCCACAGGGGTTCAACACCCACTTCTGACCTCCACAGGCATCAAGCACACACACAGTACACAGACACACATGCAGGGAAATCACACAATAAGTAAAATTTTCAAAGTGAATTTTTTTGTATACGAGTTTCACTTCAATTTTTATACTAATATTTGTTTATTTATTGTGGCATAGTCTCACTCTGTAGTGCAGGCAGACCTCAAACTCATGACAATCCTCCTACCTCAGCTTCCCGAATGCTGGAGTTACAGGCACGCATGTACCACCCCGCTTGGCATCAACTCAGTTTTTGAAAAAAAATGGTAGCATCAACAAAGACCATTGGAGACAATTGGAGCAATGAAAATGTGGGATTTGTTGGTGCAGTGTTTTTATTTGTTCTGGTTTCTGGCACTCTGGAAAGCTGAGGACTTTAATATGAAGGAATAAAGTTGGAAAGATGAACAACTCTTTTTTAAAATAAGTGTTTTAATTTTTATTTCTTTTTATGGTGTTTTGCCTGCATGTAACCTCGGCGGGTTGGAGCTAAGGGGCACCACAAAGACACACCATACAACAGAGCTCGCGTGGGAGGTTTATTGGTGGGGAGGTGCAATAGTGGCCTCTGAGCAAAAGCAAAAGGAAAGTGGGGGGGTGGGCAGAAGGGCTTGCCTTTTTTAAGGGGGTATAATGCATGTGCGTAGGGAGTGCTTTTCTTCGTGGCCACAGCAGCTACAGGGTCACATCTTGGCTGCTACTATTGACGCATCTTGCTGGGTCCCGGAGAGCAGGCCAGTGTAAACGCTTGAATGCTAACACTGTGTCTGTGAGACGCTTGAATGCTAACTCTGTGTCTGTGACAGTGTTGGATCCCCCTGAAACTGGACTGACAGACGGTTGTGAGCTGCCATGCAGGTGCTCAGAATTGAACCTGAGCCGTCTAGAAGAGCAGCCAGTGCTCTTAACAGTTGAGCCATCTCGCCAGCCCTAAATATTTCTTTGTAAATAGTGAAACAGCTAAACTAAAACTAACTGATGGGCAGATGGCTGACAAACAGGTACCCTGGGTTTGCTCACCTTGGCTTCATTTCCTCCTCTGGAAAGCCTCAGGAAACCTATGTCACCACAGGTCCTCTCTAATAGTGACCAAGAATGTTCAGACCTGACCCGCCAGACCAATCACCCCACTAATGGGGAGCTGAGGGTGGCCCTGCCTGGGAGGGGTATTTCCCTAGAGAGCAAAGATGGTCCCCAGAGACGACTAGGCATTGGGTATAAGACTCAGAGAGGAAAGTCTTCTGCTAAAAGCAGTAATGATCAAGAGGCCAAACACTGAGTCACCATGGTGGAGCAGGTGCCTGCGGTTGGCTGATTCTGAAGGGTTTGTCAACAACAAGAGGATAATGTCACCTGAGCTGTTAATTGGAGTCACGGCATGGCGCCACAGAACACCCCAAAATCTACCTCGTGTGGCAGGACCATGTGACCAAAGACAATGCCCTGTCTCCTGTATTTCACTTTGTAGCCTTACAAACTGGCCTTTCCTAGTAGAGATAATTTGAGGGGGAACTCCTGAGACCCAGAAGAATCTAATTTACATATAAATGTCACAAAAGGAAACAACTACTGAGCTGTTCCCTGGTTTCCTGGGACTGATTGGGTGGCTCCTCAAATGTTATGGGTAAACCAGTTTATTCCGAACCTTTCCCTGCGAGGCCGGTCTCCATCAGAGAACAGGCAACACGTGATGCCTCTCTCCCGCCCCTCTGCAGCTGAGCGTGGCCAAGGGACAAGTTCTGCAAAATGATACAAGAGTAAACTTGTGGGGGCTGGAGAGATGGCTCAGTGGTTAAGAGCACTAACTGCTCTACCAGAGGTCATGAGTTCAATTCCCAGCAACCACATGGTGGCTCACAACTATCTATAATGAAATCTGGTGCCCTCTTCTGGCGTTTGGGCATACATGGAGGCAGAATGTTGTATACACAACTAAATAAATAAATCTTTGAGAAAAAAAAAAAGAGTAAACTTGTGGGACATCAGAGGGAGCTTGTGGGAAAGGTTTGCACCCCCAGTCGGCCTTCAGGATTGGGGAGTATGGGGGAAAGGTTTGACACCCCCAGTCGGCCTTCAGGATTTGTGATTTTGGTGTCCTTGGCTTCTGTTTCTGAGGATTCAGCCGCCCATGTATCAAAACAGTCGCGGTTTCGCGATTTCTGAAAGGTTCCGGAAAGCTTGCTTTGCTGCGTGCTGAGTGCTATGCTCAAGTCAGACAATGAAGGGATGTGCTCCTTTCTGTTGCCTCCTCCACTTACCGAGCTTTGCAGATATGTTGTTTTCCCTACTGATGATACTGTTGACGTAAAACTAATAAAATAATTGCACAAATGTATCACTTCCCTAAGTTTAACTAGCAACAAAGCCCACGCTATTCATTCCACCTCGGGAATCACTGCCCAGGCCAACTATTTCCCATACACTTGAAACTAAAAAAAAAAAAAAAATTATTCCCTCCACAAGAGAGAAACCATGCCTGGTACTGGAAACCTACACAACTGATCAGCTCTAATGAAGCCATAGTTCTTGAAAGAGAACCTATAGCCATTAATTTCCTAAACCAGCATCATCCCTAAGAACAGTCTACAAACATTTGTTCTGTACCCACAGATAAGTGTAGTCTTCACCTCTCATCAAGGAAACTTCTCTTACAACCACTACTGAAAACCACAACCAATCAAAATGCAGAATTGTGGAGAACAATTCCTTGGGCTACATCTATAAAACACTCCTGCACCTAAGGATCAGGGAGCACTGAGGAAGAGGGGCTGTAAAGATTCTAAGAGTCAGAGGACTAGAGAGTTTGCTCTGAGCTTGTGTCTCCTAGTAACATCAGAAACCATACCCATGAGGTCTCACCAAGATGAACAACAGTTCGCCCAAATGTGAACTGAACAAGGAAGGCACCAATGGGCAGGCCAAACCAGGTGAAGAAAAGCCCACAAGGCCTCTACCCTACACAAAACTACAGGCAACTGAAAAAAAACTGGGAACAGAAGTGGTCTTCCCCAAGGTAGAGCACCCCAATTGATTGTCCAATGCCAAATGGTCAGCCCTGAATACATACAAGAAACATTATATGGACTCATCAAGTTATATTTGGGAATATATAGGTCTGTGCAAATATATGCATGTGATAACAATTAATTTTAAAAGCCATAAATTTGAAGGAGGATGGGGAAGGGCCTTTGGGAAGAGTCTCTGGGAGAGGCCTATGGAAGGGGCCGGTGGGAGGGTTTAGAAGGAGGAAAGAGAAGGGAGAAATGTTGTAGTTAAATTACAATTTTAATTTGCCATGTGGTGGTGGTCCACTCAGCACTCAGAGCAGAGGCAGGCGGATCTCTGTGAGTTTGAGGCCAGCCTGGTCTACAAAGTGAGTTCCAGGACAGCCAGAGCTGTTACACAGAGAAACCCTGTCTTGGGGGGAAAAAATTACAATCCTAAATATATACAAAAATGAAAAATAAATACTACAGTTACACTTTTTTAAAAAATCACTTTAAGTTCGATGAGGAGCAGCAGGAGGCCTGCCTTTGCATGTCAATGCCCAAGCCCCGGAGACAGGCCTGGAAGGGAGTGATGCGCCTCATCTCCGACTCTAGCGCTGTGCTGTACATGTTTGACGTAGTAAGAGTGTGAGGACCGGAGTCACGCACACCGTGAGTCGTGAGGCTTGGACGGTCACAGAATCAGTACATCCCACATGGGACTGTCGGGGATAATTGACAGCCGTAGATGTGGATCAGAGAGGTGTGATGCAGGTGAAATGATCAGGTACAGGAAGACCAATTGCATGAAGCACCGAAAATCACCAAACTTGTAAAAGCGGTTACAGAGGCTGCCGTAGGTGGGGCTGCGGGGCTCTGTAAAGTTACCCTGCTGCTGTATACTAGTGCCTCTCCTCTTGGTACTTAGGACGCTGAAGCAGGAGGATTACCATGAATTTGGGACCAGCCCAGGGCTAAAAAGTAGGCCCAAGCCAGCCTGGGCTGCAATGTTGAGACTCCATCTCAAAACAAAACAAAACAAAAACAAACAAAAAGGGCTGGAGAGATGGCTCAGAGGTTAAGAGCATTGTCTGCTCTTCCAAAGGTCCTGAGTTCAATTCCCAGCAACCGCATGGTGGCTCACAACCATCTGTAATGGGGTCTGATGCCCTCTTCTGGCTTGCAGGCATACACACAGATAGAATATTGTATTCATAATAAAGAAATAAATTTAAAAAAAAGTCTGAGGCTGTGAATTTAGCTCAGTTGGCAGGATGAGTACTTGACTTGCAGGCCTGAGCCCTGTGTTCCCAGCCTGGGACTGCACAAATCAGTTTTGTGGTGCATGCCCAAAACCCTAGCCCTCAAGTCAGGACTGGGGGTCCAAGTCAGCCTGGGCTACATAGAGTCCAAGGCTAGACTGAACTACAGGAGGCCCTGACTAAAACAAAAACAAAACATAACTTGTTGTCCACTTGAGATTTTGCTAAGGCCAGATGGGGTGGCACATACCTTTAATCCCAGCACCTGGGGGGCAGAGGCAGGCAGATCTGTGAGTTTGAAGTCAGCCTGTTGAACAAAGTGAGTTCTGGGGCAGCCAGGACTACACAGTGAAACCCTGTCTCCAAAAGAGAGACACACACACACAAAATAGTTACAGCAAAAAGACAGGAGCACTGGAGAAGCAGGAGCAGGCCATTACCTTCATTGCAGCAGTGATGTGTACCCTAGGTACGTGCATTTTGTCTAAACCCATCAGACTGTGTACACAGGCATGCACTCGGAAGGCTGAGCCAGAATGGTAGTGAATTCAAGACTGGGTAATACAATGAGATTTTGTCTCATAACTGAAGGAGCAGAACAAATTCCATTTTGAGAAAGAACTCCATTTTAGACAGGACCTAACTAGGAGAGTGAATGCAACCCAGCATGTCATAAACATTCCCAAGAAACTGTGCCAGCCCTGGTCAAAGTTACCCATCAGGGTATCCAAACAATGTCTTACTTCAAGCGTACTTGTAGGTACTTGACTAATCACTATCTTGAAACTGTTTGAAAATTTCCCTATACCCTAATACTTTTAACCAATCCCGAAACGCCAAGGCTTGTGCCATTCTGTTTGCGTTTTTTCCCTTTTAAACCCTCCCTACCCTAAAGCTTCAGGGCTGTTCTGCCTCACTTGCTGCGGCTGTGTGTTGGATTACAGTCTGAGCTAACTTGTAATTAATAAACCTCAGCGTGTTTGTGTTGGATGCTGGCTCTGTGGTGGTCTTTGGGGGGGTCCCATGACATGGATCAATAAACCCCAGTGTATTTGCACCAGATGTCGGCTCTATGGTGGTCTTTGGGGGGGTCCCATGACACGGACATAACCATAACAACAACAAAATATCATATACCTTCCACATGTACAATTTAGATATATTAGTTCTATCCCAGCAAAACTAAGGACATTAAAACACCACAGGTATGGGGAAAGGAATTGCTCAGAGTCTCTTATGGACATCCTAGGGAGACTGGAGGAGGGCTCAGCAGTAAGGGTACTTCTTCTTGCAGATGACTTGGGTTCAATTTTCAGCACCCACACAGTGGCTCGCGATCATCAGTGACTCCAGTTCCAGGGAAACCATTGCCTTTTTCTGATCTCCCAAGGCACCAGTCATGCATGTGGTACACATATGTACATACAGGCAAAACACTCATACACATAAAATTTAAAATAATCTGAAAGACTTTTAAAAAGAAACCTAACAAAAAAATTGTTGTGAATCTCTTTAAGAAACACAGCCACAGACTCCGCCTCTACCACAATGCTTAGTATAGACTCAGAGCTTAAACTGGGAGGCGGTGGTGCACACCTTTAGTCCCGGTACTCAAGAGGCAGAGGCAGGTGGATCTCTGTGAGTTCCTGGCCAGCCTAGTCTACAGAGCAAGTTCTAGGATAGTTGGGGGCTACATAGAAAAACCCTGTCTCAAAACACAAAAGCAAAAACAAACAAAACAAAGACCCAAACTAACAAAGAGCTCCTATTTAGCCAGCCAAGTAGCCAGAGCTCTGAGCGGGTCAAACCCTCAGTCAATAATGGTGACCAGCAAACTCCTCAGGCTGCAGAACTTAGGCTCTCTTCCTGCTGGAGCCGCCAACAGCCTGCGGTGGGTGTTTCTCTTCACAGCATCCTTCCCCCCTCCCCAGCTCAAGGTCATCGCTCACTTGGTGGCTCATGCCACCTAGACAGCATTCCTCTTGGAGGAGATAAATTCCAGACGCTAAACACCAAGCACACAGAGGTATTTGCATTGACAGAGGCCTCTGTATGACCAGAAGCTCCCTGTGCTGCGTTTGGATTTTCCAACAGGCTGGGAAAGATCCTTCAGAGACCTGTGTGTACCCACATACCACTGCCCTTTCACGTGATCACGTGATCGCCTAAGAGATAAGACCTGGACTGGGGCATATTGATCAGGTCATGTTTATTTCTCAAGCGTAACAAAAAGTCTGTGAAAAAATAAATAGGATGACCTTTTCCCCAAATACATTACCTTTAACCAGAGTTCACTGAAAGATAGAGCCAACAAGGACAGGTGTGTGCTCCCTGTCTCTTGCTATGTGCCCTGAGCCACCTGCCTCTGGCAGCATCTTCCAGGCACCAGGACCTGAAGTCCAAATGAGCTTCTTCTTCTCGTAAATGCAACAAACCAAAAGATAAAGAGGATTTGACAAACTGCTCTGTACATGGTGTTCATTTTGTTGTTGTTGTTTGCTTTTTGTTTTTTTGTTTTGATTTTTCTAGACAGGTTTCTCTGCGTAACAGTCCCGGCTGTCCTGGAACTCCCTCTGTAGACCAGGCTGGCCTTGAACTCAGAGATCTGCTTGCCTCTGCCTGCACTACCACTGTCTGGAGACACTTAAAATTTACACTAAAAAAATAGAAAAGAAAAAAAACTCTGTGAGGGATGAGCAGAACTGCTGATGTCCTGGTTATAAGGCAAGGCATACCAAAAGCTCAGTAGGACCTCTGAGTCCACAGAGGTGCCTGGGAGTGTGAGCCATGTTGGCGTGAGCCCTGTAGGGTCCCTCTGCACAACTGAAAGGGGCCTGGAATCAGCTTCCATGTGGTTTTCAGCTTTCCTAACTGTGCCCCAAGCTTGCCCCAGACCTTTATCCCAGGCATCCCGCCAGGCTCCAGCACAGCAGAAACCTTATCTAACCAGAAAGTGAAAGCTACTGACCTTCCTTTGGAGAGTTCAGAACTGCTTCGTTGAAAAGTAAAGCTTTTTGCAGAGTGTGGGGGTGCACACCTCACACCTATCATCATGGCGCTTGGGAAACAGAGACAGGAGGATCACTGTAAGTGTGAGGCAAGCCTGGGATACATAGTGAATGCCAGTTTAGCCTGGGCTTCAGGGTGCATCAAAACCAAACAAGCAATGATGATGATGAAGTTCCTTAGCAATTTCCTTTCTCATTTGCTGTTTAAAGGCTACAGGTCTAGGGGGTGGGGGGTGGGGTGGGGTGGAGCTCAGCAGAAGAGCACTTGGCTGCCATTCACAAAGCTCTGGGTCCAGTCCCTACTATCACCATATTTTTTTAAGATGGAAGAGGATAGAGGTACAGTTGACCTGTTTGGAAGAGATCTAAATAAATGATTTACCCACAGTCCCGTACATCTGGGAGCTCAGTGCCTTGTCCACGCCATCGTTTCTCCCATTTCTTTTGTCCTTTCTCTACTTTTATAAGGTCAGATCAAGCCTCTTCTCCAAGGAAGCCTCCCTAAATGGTTTGCACCTTAAGAAATGCAGGTAAAACTGAGGTCAACCTTAGACCATGTCTGCAGTGAGTTAGCAAATCTGACTGTATTTGTTAGTGTAACTATTGTGATGAACACCATGACCCAAAGCAACCTGGAGAGGAAAGGGCTTATTTATTTATTTTTTTAAAGATTTATTTACTTTATGTATATGAGTGCTCTATCTTCACGTATGCCTGCAGGCCAGAAGAGGGCATCAGATCCAACTATAGATGGCTGTGAGCCACCATGTGGTTGCAGGAATTGAACACAGGACCTCTGGAAGAGCAGCTGGTGCTCTTAATCATTGAGCCCATCTCTCCAGGCCAGGAAAGGGTGTATTTCACTCACAGTTCCATATAATAGTTCATCATCAAAATCAGTGAGGGCAGGAACTTACTCAGGGCAGGAACCTGGAGGCAGGAGTTGACGCAGAGGCCATGGAGGGGTGCTGCTTGCTGGCTTGCTTCTCATGGCTTGCTCAGCCTGCTTTCTTATAGAACTCAGCTCAGGCATAGCACTACTCATGCTTAAGTTCCTGTCCTGACCTCCTTTGATGATGAACTGTGATGTGGAAGCATAAGCCAAACAGACCCATTCCTCCCCAACTTGCTTTGATCCTGGTGTTTTATCACAACCGTAGCAATCCTAATTAAGACACCCACCAATCACTAATTAAGAAATATCCTACAGCCAGGAAGCATCTTCTCAATTGAGGTCCCTCTTTTCAGATAGCTCTAGCTTGTGCCAAGTTGACATAAAGCTAGCCAGCACCCTGACTTCATAGAAGGTTGGGTTGATGGTGTCATCTCAGGGGTTAATATCACCAATGATCAACCTACCTGACTGTTCATCCCATCCCCAGGTCCTTGATATCAGGTCTCATGCTTCACCTCAGCATCAATAGCACAAAATAGCCACCCAGTAATGTTTGCTTAATCAACAAAGTGGAATTTCGCCAATGGCTTTCTTCTGGATCCAGCCTGTTTATCCTCTGATCTTAAACACAACCTTCTACAAAAACTCTTCCGCTCTAGAAAAACTCCAGAACAGTGAGGACAAGACAACCAGTTCCAGAAAAGGATAGTTAAATTGAATGCAGGTTCCCTAGAGAAACAGTCTGAGTAACTGAAGAAAACAGCCTGAGAATTCGTCGGGAGCAAAGCAGTCCTGGGGCTACGTGACTTCTGACTGTAAACCACATCGCGGGGAGCTGGCCATTGGAAGGTGACCTTGACAGAAGCAGTCAGCAAAGTCTAAGGCACTGAAGTAGTGGAATTTGTCTTAGGAAACAGTTCTAACGTTTTCCAAGGGTTTAGAAAAACGAAGCGAGACCATGCAGTTTTGAAGAGGTGTTGTCAGCGGTACTTAAACACTTCCTTAAGCTGAATATTACAGCAACAAGGACTTCACAGGCTAGTTTTAATCTTTGTTGGCTACTTCAGAATTGACGCTGGCTGGGATCCTTTCTTTCTCACATCTGAACAAATCAGATCTACTTGTCATGAGTACTCTGGATGGGGATATAGCTCACTGCTAGAGCCCTCAGCAAGTATCCATAAGGCCCTGGGTTCTATCCTTAGTACTACCCTACCCCCAAATGCAGTTAACTCATATGGCAATTAGTATTGTTATCAGTTATAAAATTATGAGTAGTATATTCAGCTTAAAATGTAGTTCAGCAATCATGTAACATGAGGGCCAGCTTATTGGGGTTTCTGTCTCGTCCAGTACCCGACATCCGGCAAGCCCCAAAGAAAAATCACACAGAAATCTCCATAAGTTATAAAACGGATTGGCTCATTAGCTCAGGCTTCTTGTTAACTCTTGTAGCTTATATTAACCCATTGTTCTTATCTACATTAGCCGCATGCTCGGTACCTTTCTCAGCCAGGTAGATTACATCTTGCTTCTTCCGTGGTCTGGGCAGGACTGGGGTAAGAGCTTCCTTCTTCCCAGAATACTCCTGTTCTCATCACCCTGCCTCTACTTCCTATCTGGTTGACCCACCTCTACTTCCTGCCTGGCCAATCAGCGTTTATTTAAAACATGATTGACAGAATACAGACAATTCTCCCGCACCTCAATCACACACACACACACACACACACACACACACATATACATACCTACATGCTACATATGTTATCTACTTTCTTCTGTTTAGTCTTTTAGACAGTTTGCCATACAGCCACATGCCTGAAATTCCTCCAGGAGGCTGAGGCAGGAGGATTGCCTAGATTCTGAGGCTAACCTAATTTACAGTATGCAGCTCAGATTGGTCTAAAACTTAGGGTAATCCTTCTGCCTCAGCTTCCCAGTTGCTGGTATTACAGGTATACATTATGCCCAGTCTTTTCCATACTGTCAGTTAAACATAAATAAAAAAGCATTCTGTATTTCCAAATGTGAGACTCCTATGAGATTGTTTAGTGTGAATGAGTTTCTTCAACTACAGGACCCAATTCAGTTTTCAAAACATGCAAAACAGGAAGGGGTGACATCGAAGGGCCTGACTCCAACCTCTACCCTACCTTTCCATTCAAAGGGCCAGAGGACTCAAACATACCTTGAATTGTGTTCAAGATTATCAACATTAAGAGGAGCTGGGAAGAGATGGCTCAGTGGTTAAGAACACCGGTTGTTCTTGCAGAGAACCCAGATTTAATTGCCAACACCCACATGGTAGCTCTACCTTCTGTTCCAGGGGATCTGGAACTGCTCTCTTCTTGGGCACCAGGCATGCATATGGTGCACAGACATGAGTATAGACGAAATACACATATGCATAAATAAAAAATATTATTATTAGGTTTTTCAAGACAGGGTTTCTCTGTGTAGCCTTGGCTATCCTAGAACTCTCTCTTGAGACCAGGCTGGCCTTGAACTCACATAGATAGGCTTGCCTCTGCCTCCTGAGTGCTGGGATTAAAGCTGTGTGCCACCACTGCCAGTCTAAATGAAAAATTTAAAAGACAATTAAGAACAGAGACTAGCTGGGGGCTGGAGAGATGACTCAGTGGTTAAGAACACTGGCTGCTCTTGCAGAGGACTTGGGTTCAGTTTCTAGCACCTATATGGCAGCTCACAATTGTCTGTAACTCCTGTTACAGGGGATCTGACACTCTCATACAGACATAAATGCTGACAAAACACCAATACACACAAAATAGAAATAAACAAATTATCTTTTAAGAAAATAATAGCACTTCCACAAGAACATTCCAGACTCTCTGGGTATATGAATGCCAGAGACTAAATTGAGGCTTCTACAGAACATTCTAGACTTTTTGGGTCTATGGATGCCAGGGACTGAAGCAGAGCTGCCACCAGATCAGTAGGCACAGTAGATATAACAATGAATATATCAAAGTCCTTGTCCATTTGAGTTTACCTCATGCTTAGGAAGAGGCAGATGATATATAAGAATACAGTAAATGCTGCAGGATGAGATATATACTATAAACAAAACTTGCCAGATGGTGGTGACACACTACTTTAATCCCAGCACTCAGAAGGCAGAGGCAGGAGACTATCTGTGAGTTCAAGATCAAGACAACCAGAACTAAATAGAGATATCCTATCTCAAAAGAAAGAAAGAAAGAAAGAAAGAAAGAAAGAAAGAAAGAAAGAAAAGAAAGAAAGAAAAAAAGAAAGGAAAGGAAAGGAAAGGAAAGGAAAGGAAAGGAAAGGAAAGGAAAGAACACAAGGTTAGATTTGTGGTGCATAGCTGTAGACCCAGCTACTGAGGAGATGGAAACCCATCACCTGAACCCAGGAATTCAGCAAAGAACAAAAAAAAATGGCAGAGTGAAAGGGAGAAAGGAGGGTGTGGAGATAAGATAGACTGGGTGATGGGGAGGGTGCTATGAGAGCTCCTTCAGCTCCTTCAGCCAATAGCCTTTAAGACACCAGCCACTTGGGCAAGGTCTCGTATACTATAAATGCAGCTGTAAAGCGTGCACTCAGGCTCTTGCTTCCATCTCTCACTTCTGGCTGCTAGATTCTGTTCCTGTTCCCTGTTCATGCAGAGGACTATGATCTAAGACATCAATCTGTGAGTCTCCCCTAAATAAATAACCATTTATTTTATGTAATTCTGAACTAGTGCAGAATTATTTTGTATCTTCTGCCATCATCTGGCACCTGGAGGTAGTCAAAGAAATAAAACAAGTAATAGTTTCTTATGGGCTACCTTCACCATTTGTCAGGGAAATGATGAAAGCATAGGTTTCAAGCACAAAGGTTACTCCACACGATTGGCTTCAATTAATCTCAACTGCTTTGGAAGTGTTATTGGAGAGAAGAGGCAAAAATTTTAGAGCAACAGGGGAAAGCAAAAGGATTTGAGACATCCCAAGATCAAATTCTTGGCGAGGGTCATTACTCTGATCCTCAGGAACAGGCTCACTATGATGAACACACCTTGTCCCTATGTAGCACATAGCTTTAACATAGCTTTAACTGCTTGGGACGGGGTTCGGGAACCAAAAAAGAGAATTGAGTCATATATTAGGGTTAAACAGGGCCAGAGAGAACTCTTTAGTGACTTCTTACAAAGATTTACAAAGGCTGTACAAGTAGGAGTGACAGACCCTGAAGCTAGACGTGTACTAATTAAATCTTTGGATTTTGAAAATGTCAACTTAGAATGTAAGAAGATCCTTGGGCCTTTAAAGGTTAGATCAGCACCCATAGATAAATGGATCTTGCATACAGGGAATGTTGAAACATTTGACTTTAGTACTGAAGCTTGGGTAGGAGACGTGATTTCCAATGGTATAAAAAGACATCGAAATGCCAAATGTTTAATTGTGGAAGAATAAGACATCTAAGAAGGGGCTGTAGGCAAGGAGTTCCTAGGAATGATGTTTCCTCTAGAAATGGCAAGAATAGGAGGACTCAGCCTTCTGGTGTATGTGGGAGGCATGGTAAAGGTCGACATTGGACTAATGAATGTAGATCAATAAGAGACATACAAGGCAACATGAAATCATTGGGAAACTCCTTGGGGGGGGGGCTCTCAATGTCAAACAAGGCCCAGTCATTCCCAGTCACTGTGGAGAACATGTCTCACCAGAAAAATTAAACAATCCCATGCCTACAGTAAAAAACGATACTGTTAGCCAGGCGGTGGTGGCGCACACCTTTAATCCCAGCACTAGGGAGGCAGAGGCAGACGGATCTCGGTGAGTTCAAGACCAGCCTGGTCTACAAGAGCTAGTTCCAGGACAGGCTCCAAAACCACGGAGAAACCCTGTCTCGAAAAAACAAAAACAAACAAACAACAACAACAAAAAAAAGAAATAGGAAATGTATATTTTGGCAGACTTCTATAAATTATCAAAGACTTTGGTCTAAGAGTGAGTATAAATGACATTGTAATTGAGGGATTATTAGACACAGGTGTGGATGTGACTAGTATTACTTCAGAATCTTGGCATTCAGATTGGCCTCCTCAAGGTGCAGATATTCAAGTCCTAGGAATTGAAACCCTATCTCAAGTGAAACAAAGCACGATGTGGGCTAAATGCATAGGGCCAGAAAGACAGAAAGGAAGGCTAAGGCCATATGTAACTAATATTGCAGCAATGGAATACCCAGGTTAACATTCCTGCAGTCCCCAAAACTCATGTTTCTGGGAAGGATATTATAAGGTATTATAAACAAAGGTCACTAGCCATTCAGGCTGTACAAGAACACAAAGCAACTAGCAAGCCTTCAGAGGTACTAATGGCCTTGCTTTTAAAATGGTTAACTGAGAAACTCATATGGGTTAAACAGTGACCTTTAACAGAAGACAAACTGCAGGCTTTAGAACAGCTGGTACAGGAGCAACTAGGTGCTCACCATATTGAAGAATCAACCAGCCCTTGAAATTCTTCTGCATTTGTTGTTAAAAAGAAATCTGGAAAATGGGGAATGGTTATCCAACCTATGGGCCCTCTACAACCTGAAATTCCTCTGCCTTCTCTATTACCAAAAGGATGGCCTCTTTAATTGTTGATTTAAAGGATTGTTTCTTCACTATCCCTTTACAAGAAAAGGGTAGAGAAAAAATTGCCTTCACAGTGCTTATGTAAAATAATTCTCAGCCTACTAGGAGATACCAATGGACCATCCTCCCACAGAAAATGCTCAATAGCCCCACCCTGTGCCAATACTTTGTCAGCCAACCATTGGAAAACAAGCAATTTCCTAAGTCTATAATTTACTATTACATGGATAACATTTTGTTATCTGACTCAAATGCAGATAATTTAGAAAGAATGTTTGAAGAAGTAAAGAAAATTTTGCCTAAATGGGGATTACAAATTGCTCCTGAAAAAATTCAAGGAGGAGATTCTGTCAATTACCTAGGTTACAAAATAGGTTTACAGAAAATTAGAACACAAAAGGCACAAATTAGGAAAAACTGATTGCAGACTCTTAATGTCTTTCAAAGATTGTTAGGAGATATTTCCAGTCTATGACTGGCTGTTGGGATAACACCAGATCTAATAGTTCATTTAAACAAAACCTTAGATGGTTATAAAGACTTTAATAGTCCTAGGGAATTAGCAGCTAAAGCAGAAAAAGAATTGATGGTCGTTGAAGGGAAATTACAGGAGGCACATGTAGATAGAGTGAATCCAAATCTTAATTGTATTCTAGTCATATTGTCTTCTAGAATTTCCCCTACAGGAATTTTAATGCAAAAGGAAGATATTATCTTAGAATGGATCTTTTTACCACATAAACCAAGTACAAAATTAAAAACTTATATGGAAAAGGTCTCTGAATTAATTATAAAAGGAAAATTGAAACTTTGTCAACTAGCAAGTATAGACCCAGCAGCCTTTTACTGCTGATGAAATAAAAAAATTATGGGAATACAATAAACCATGGCAAAGAGCTTGTGCTAATTTTTTAGGAGAAATTAATAGCACTTATCCCAAAAGTGATAGACTTTAACCTTATAAAGAGAACTACATGGATTCTTTCCCGAATTGTATGAGACACACCAATAACTAGAGTCCATACATTTTATACTGATGCAAATAAATCAGGAAAGGCAAGTTACAAATCAGAAGAATTAAGTAACGTGGAACAAAGCCCTTATAATTGTGTTCAGAAGGCAGAATTATATGCTATTCTCATGGTACAAAGGGATTTTAAAGAACCTCTCAATATAGTTACTGATTCACAATATGCAGAAAGAATTGTCTTGCATATTGAAATTGCTGAATTTATATCAAATGATACAGAATTGACTTCATTATTCATACAGGTTCAAGATATTATCAGGAAAGGTTTTGTCCCACATACATAACACATATCTGTTCCCATATGGGTCTGCCAGGTCTCCTAGCACAAGGTAATGCAGAAATTAATTAATTATTAATTGGAAGTGTGCTGAAGGCCTCAGAATTTCATAGGAAACATCATGTCAATAGCAAAGGCTTAAAGAAAGAGTTTTCTATTACATGGCAACAAGCTAAGAGAAATCTGACTTATGATGCTGTATTATCTGCATGGTAAAATTTGATTATGTAAATTTGGTAAAATTTGGTATGGTAAAATTTGGACATGTATACATTTCTACTTAAAAATAAGAGCTGACTTTGGAGTTGGACAATGGCTATCCTTCTCTACATACAAGCATGTTGTTAAAAAAAATTCAGAATTTCTGTTGTTAGAAATAATCTTAAAATGAGCCTCTCCGCTGACACAAATAATTCCAATCAGACCAAATTAGACCAAATAAAAAATGCCCACATTTAATAAATGTAGTGTTTCTGGGTGGGTGAGAACATGACAAGGGATACAAAGAGATGGGAGGGGAGAGGGGGACCAGCAAAATCTGAAAAACACGGGTTCTTTTTCTCAGTGGTAGCCTAAATAGCCTGTGTGAGTGGTTCTGACCCTCCCTGGGGAGGAGTCAGGGCTTGGTGGGCTTTTCATATGATGTGGGATAGCCAAGGCACACCATCCCATGGCATATTCAGGGAATGAAGCATGAACAACCCTGGAGAAATGCACCTGGGAAAAACAACAACAACAACAACAACAACAACAACAAAACCTCTGACCTAATAATAATAAACCTGCTGGGGAAAACCATGGAACCATGGCAAGACCAAGTGTTTAAATTCTTTTCCACCTCTGCGCCACACCTTCCTGAGGAGAAGACAGGGCCTTTTCGGAAATGGGGAAGAACAGTGCCATGTGACATATAGTCAAAAAGGTAGGTAAGACATTTTCTCTATGGACAGCTTGGGGAAAGTTAGAGCAATGTTTTTATGTTAAAAAAAAAATGATTTT